>NW_024426552.1:30772373-31150002 GCF_017311325.1 Ursus maritimus
TGATTAAACATCATAAATTACAGCCATAAAACACATGGACGAGGCAAAGATGTTATTTAACCCTTCTAGGAAGTAATCACTAGATATTCCAAACATTCTGCTTGTCAATTAATATGAATCACTTTTAATTGTATCACTTTTAAGATTAAAAATCAAACTATTAAAAATACGACAGTTGCAAATTTGTGGCAATGGTTGGTTGACCCAAATAATAAAATTTAAGCAAGAGTTGGCAGGTCTTTAGTGTTTTTCTTCCACTTTGATAGAACTTTATTATCCTTGGGTCTTATTAGTGAACCAATGTCACTAACATGGATATGTATGTCCAAAGAGACAAGCACATAAAAGTTATTTGTGCTATTTTGCTCTTGATAAATTATTAACATTATTTCATTATTTATGGTGAGTATCATTTTCAGGTTTTCTTTCAAGAAGCTTTTTATGATTCTTCTAATTAAGAATGGTTAACTATAACTGTATATAAAATTATTAGCTATAAACTCCTAGTGGCTTGGGATAAAATATGTGTGTTTGATGCTAAAACAACAGGAAAACTTGGAAGTAAATTACCAGAGAGGTCATCCTAACATGATCCTCAAGCCAGAAGATAGAAAGTGAAAGATTCAGTCAAACAAATTATTTGTCACTTAGTCAAAACAGAGCACATGTTTGACTGAATTCAACGGAAAACAAATAACTCTAATTAAATCTAATTACATTGCTGCGTGGTTTGCATATACTAGTATCAGTTCATTGGACTTAGCAAAGTTAAGCTTTCACGTTTGCGTATACATCCTTTAATCTGAATATCAAAAAAGAAAAAAGAAAATAAGACGTAGCTGAAAAGCAAATATGGACTAATGCCCATAAAATGGAATGAGCTACTAGAAAATTCATAAATAGACTTTAGGCCCTGGTCTTTGGTCAGTTTTTATACTATTGACTTCTAAGAGATAGAGTTCCCACATACTTGGGAAATCAAGCACAGTATCTCCAGTTGAAAAGCAGTAATTACTATAATAAATGAAGACTGACTTTAGTTTATACAAAAGGATGTTTTTTGTTGACTCAGCAGTTTACAAATAGAAATAGCCCTATGAATTTGCTAAATATTCTTCCATCTTTATACATTTTTATCAACATACACCCAAATCCTCCCAAAAAAACAGTGAACTCAGAGTACACATTATTTACCCCCATAGTATGAAATATCCAGAATTATTAAATATAAGTTCTATCACCTTTATCACACTTGAAATCTTTCACAAAAAGTCATCCAAGATGAAAGAATATATGTATATATACTAACAAACATATTCACATATATATTCAAATTATATAGTTAATAATCACATTTAGTAAATAAGAGGATCAGGCTTTCTCTGACTTTGACTATTATTTATCCGTTTTAACAAAGGCATTCTGCCTTATTTAGAGATGATGGAGGACAAGAATAAATCAAATTGCATTTTAATTTAACAAATAGGACGTTGGTTGGTAACTCACAGTGGTTGCAATCCTAAGCCCCTGATGTGAGAAGAGGGGAGACTGTGGCCTGAACCCTCCGCAAAAACAGTGGTTCTCTACTCTTTCAGCACATTAGAATCATCTAGGAGACATTTTAAAACAAGAATATCAGTGTATGTCTTCCACCCCTGGGGATTCTGATTGATTGGCCTGGAGCAGGTCCTGGGTATGGAATCCCAGGTCAAGAATCACTCATTTGAAAAGAAGAGTGAGACTAGGTGAGGTTTGTCCTCTCAAATTTGTGGAAATCTGGATTGTCTCATTGAAGAATCCTAAACTCTTTCATGGTCATGTTATTTGAAAAATAAAGTAATATTCAATTTTAAAAGTATGCCAAGCTAATGCTGGTCAAGTTGTAAAACAGAACTGGTTGAAGCCATTTAACACGAAGTTGGGCTATTTCCAGAAGTAATAAATAGGGACATAACACTTGAAAATTTATTTTTTCAAGTTGTTCTTCACTGATAAATAAATTCAATGTTTGTACTGGATATTATGAAAGTAAAATAAATGTGTAATTGCAATGTCGTATAGACGATCTCTGTCTCCTAACAAGAGCAGAAACCTAGTTGATAGTATCTTCTGTTTTTTTAAAGTTTTTTTAAATTTATTTTTTAGTACCTTCTAATTTTTTTAAATGATCAATTCTTATTGTTAACATTTATTTGATATTTATGAGGCACCTGTCACTTGTTCAGTGATAGGCCTCCACGAACATCCTTTAATTCTCACACAACCACACGAATTAGGTACTATTAACATCATTCTAAGCCTTAGAGAAGTCATTAGCTCAAAGTCACATTACTAGATTATCTTAATTAATATAGACACAATCCATGCTCTTGGATGGGATGACCTACAATCATACCCTAGCCCTGTCTTATCTGAAGGACTGCTACAAAGCTGTATTAATGAAATCAGGGTAGTACTGGTACAAGAACAGATGTATAAATTAATATAACAAAACAGCCTAGAGGCAGACCCATGTATATATGGGGATATGATCTGTGAAAAGTTGCTACCAATGGAGAAAGGGTAGATGGCTTTCATAGATGGTATGGAGAAAACTGATTTACTATATGAAGAAAAACAAAACACTATGTAAAAAGTAGCCTTAACATGCATTGAAAAACAAAATTTAAAAGCAAACCTATTATTAGAAAAAAATGTAGAAGTTTATTTTTGTGACTAATTTAAAAGCAAAACCATAAGATAAAATGCGATATGATTTATATGAAAATGAAGGATTTCTTTTTTTAAAAAAATATTTTATTATTTATTTGAGAGAGAGAGAGAGCACACACAGGTGGGGACTTGGGGAGGGGCAGAGGGAGAGAGACAAGCAGACTCCTTGCTGAGCAGGAAGCTAGACTCAGGGCTCAATCCCAGGACCCTGGGATCTGACATGAGCCGAAGGCAAATGCTTAACCGACTGAGCCACCCAGGCACCCGTGGATTTCTGTTTAAGACACCACGGGTAAAGAAAACAGACAAATGACTAAAGGGAAAAGATACCTGAAATATGTAAAATCAACAAAGAACTCAAAATCAACAGGAAAAGGGTGTTGACTACAAGAAAAAAATGAACAATGCACATTATTAGTCAATTTACAGAAGAGGAATCCCAAAAGGCCTTGCATACAAAGTGATGCTCCAACTCGTTAATAATTGAAGAAATGAAAATTGAATGATATAATATGGTTATTCACCTAGTAGACTGGCAACCTCATGAACTACCTTGGTGTAGCCATTCTGGAGAGCAATCTGGCAAGTCCAATTTACCTCTAGGTGAAAAACCCAAGTATTAGATCCAATTTGGATTTCACATATTAATTTTATCTTCTGAATTCCATGCCTACTGTGAGTAGAAAAGAGAAAGAAAGCATGCTTTCTAAATTTGTATTAGTATTGATATTGTTAAAATAATTATATTTATTCATTTTTTGGTCCAACTTGGAAACAAGATTTGTGGAAGAGCGATTAAAGTGGATTGAAAAAGTCTCAGTGTAACATTTATGTGGTGGAAAGAGTACACCCCACAGTTACATACCATTAGCCTGAAAGATGTCAACCAATCTCAGTGATGTTGGTTATGGCCATCAGTTGGTATTTATGGAGCTCCTGCTGTGTATATGGCTCTGGGAAACATTTATTTTTGTAGCCTGGATTGTTTCTGCCAGTTGCTGAGGGTATCTAGAAGTCTTAGTTTGGATTCTAATTTCTACTTGTTTTGTTCCTGTTAAATCTGAAGTAAGGTTATATATATATATATGGAAAGTCCTTGGTTATCCTGGGAAATCTCATAAATCTAGTTATGGTAACAGAGTTGCTATTCACATAAATGGATGCATTGCTTAAAATTAAAGCAACTTGACTAGCTGAAGAAAATACAGTTCTAACAATTGTTTCTTTTTTAAAAAAGCAAATATTCTACTTTAAAAATAAAAAATAAAACACTTGCCATTTAAAGGAAAAGATAGTATCCTTGTTTTGCTGGTTAAGAGATTTCCTAAAGCCTATAAATCAGAGATTTACTATATTTACCATTTATGAGTTCCCTCTGGAAAACATAAAGCTGTATATTTTTTATTAGAAACTCCTAGTATAGCTCATTTTTATTATTGTGATGTCACATTCTCAGAGTTTCATTAAATTAACATTTTTAATGAACCTTAATTGCTTTGAAGAGTTTTTCTTTCAGTCCACTAACATTGCATGAAAAACTAAGACAGATAATTCCATTTCGATAATATGGGATGGTCTCTAACTACAGAACAAACTGGATTTCTATTAGCATTTTTTTCATAATGAACTTAAGTCAACAATGAACTGGGTTTAGCACATTCATTACTTAAGATGAATTATTTTTGCAAAGACCTAAAGTCTTCAACAAGTGCTAAATCCTAAAACCATGTTCAATTTTAATGATACCACTTCTGAGTAAGTACTGGTATGAATGATGTACTGTATCATTAAAAGGTTCATGATACTTAATGTAGAAAAATCTGGTCACAAACAGTACGCATGGATTAAAAAATAATGTAAATTAAAACATAGTATATACACACCAAAACACAAGAAGGGCAGATTGCAAGTACTTATCATCCTCATATTCATCACCTGAGTACCTGAAGTACTGAAGTTGCTTAAGAAAGTGAATGTTGTTATAACAGCGATATATCTACTTACAAAGTCATCAGTTATAGATTATTCCTCTCAAATATCCCTCCCTACTTGCATCTAGCATTTATATCCACTCATTGAGCCAATCTTTAAAGATTGGCCTCAGCCAATCCAATAATCCAAAGCAAACACAGCACATATCTAACCACAGATACAGGACCTCACAAAAGAAGGGATTTCCATGAAAGTGTTGTTGGAGAACTGCTTTTGGTTCACAGAAAAACACTGACAGATGAGATTTTTTTTTTTCAGAGATCAACAAGTTAAAGGTTGAGGATGAAGAAAGTATGACTGGATGGATTCTACACAAAGAATATGAAAATTCTGGTAAAATAAAATGTGAAGTGATGAATTTCATATCTTGTCATCACAATGTTTTTCAGAGAAATGTGTCGGACTTGGTGCTTGATGCATCGTACAAGTTAGAACAGAGTTGCAAACATAAAACATATTTTATTGAACATAACACAAATTACTTTTTCCAAGTTGTAGTTTATTTTTTTAAAAGTCTTAATCACTTTTTCAATTTTAATGCTATTTTAACAGTTGTCTTTTGTGTATTTGTGTATGGCTGAATTCTGTTTAAGTGACTTGTTCATTATGGTTATAGGTAGCTACAGGTGGATAATGAGAACTACTTGCATCTTAATGTTGGGTGTTGATTCTATTTTTATTTTGTATTTTTTTTTTCTAAATGACTTATATTGGGAGTTTATTACTTATGTAATCATTAAAACCTTCAATATAAGTAATTTTTAGAAAACGGGTGACAGTTTTGAATTGCTTAATTTAAGGAAGCTTATTAATCCACACATTTGTTGCACTCTGAGTAGTTTTTAACATTTCTTTATAAATTATCATTTGGCCAAAATGAAGAGCTAAAGCAATTTTAAATTCAGAAATTAAAACTTAACAGCATTTTCTCCAGAACTAGAACAAACAATCCTAAAGTTTGTATGGAACCACAAAAGACCCAAATACTCAAAGCAATCTTTTTTTTGGGGGGGAGGGAACACATTCCTTTCCTTCCCTTCCCTTCCCTTCCCTTCCCTTCCCTTCCCTTCCCTTCCCTTTCCTTTTCTTTCTCCTTTCCCTTCCCTTCCCTTCCCTTCCCTTCCCTTCCCTTCCCTTCCCTCCCCTTCCCTTCCCTTCCCTTCCCTCCTTTCCTTCCTTTCCTTTCCTTTCCTTTCCTTTCCCCTTTCCTTTCCTTTCTTTTCTTTCTTTTATTTTTTTTAAGGATTTTTATTTATTTATTTGAGAGAGAGCACAAGCTGGGGGGAAGAGCAGAGGGAGAGGGAGAAGCAGACTCCCCGCTGAGCAGGGAGCCTGACATGGGACTCAATCCCAGGACCCCAGGATCATGACCCAAGCTGAAGGCAGATGCTTAACCGACTGAGCCACCCAGGTGTCCCTAGTGAAAGCAATCTTGAAAAAGTAAAGCAAACATGGAGGCATCACAACTCTGGAGTGCAAGTTGTATAACAAAGCTGTAATGATCAAGACAGTATGGTACTGGCACAAAAATTAGACAGGTAGATCAATGGGACAGATTAGAAAACCCAGAAATGAACCCACAACTACATGGTCAATTAATCTTTAATAAAGCAAAAAAGAATTTCCAATGGGAAAAAGAGAGTCTCTTCAACAAATAGTGTTGGGAAACTGGAGAGCAACATGCAGAAGAATGAAACTGGACCACTTTCTTACACCATACACAAAAAATAAATTCAAAATGGATTAAAGACTTAAATTTGAGGCCTAAAACTATAAAAATTCTAAAAGAGAACACAAGCAGTAACTTCTTTGACATATTTTGAAGGAACTTTTTTCTAGATATGTCTCGAGGCAAAAGAAACAAAAGGAAAAATAAAATATTGGGACTACATCAAAATAAAAAACTCTGCACAGTAAAGGAAACAACACAACTAAAAGGCAACCTATGTAATGGGAGAGGATATTTACAAATGACATATCTGATAAAGGCTTCGTATCCAAAATATATAAAAAACTGATAAAAACTCAGCACCCCCAAAAGCAAAGAATCCAATTAAAAAATGGGCAGAAGACATGACTAGACATTTTTGTAAAGAAGACATCTAGATGGCTAACAGACATGAAAAGATATTCATCATCACTTACTATTTGGGATATGCAAATCAAAACTACAATGAGATATCACCTCACACCTGCCAGAATGGCCAAAATCAACAACACAAGAAACAACAGGTGTTGCTGAGGATGTGAAGAAAGGGGAACCCTCATGCACTGCTGGTGGGAATGCAAATTGGTGCAGCCACTCTGGAAAACAGTATGGAGGTTCCTCAAAAGGTTAAAAATATAACTTCCCTATGATCCCGTAATCATACTACTGGGTATTTACCCAAAGACTATAAAAACACTAATTCAAAGGAATATATGCACCCCTATGCTTATTAGAGCATTGTTTACAATAGCTAAATTATAAAAGCAGCTCAAGTGTCCATTGACTGATGAATGGATAAAGAAGATGTGGTGTGTATATATATGACATGGATGGAGCTACAGAGTATAATGCTAAGCAAAATAAGTCAGAGAAAGACAAATAAGATATGATTTCACTTATACGTGGAATTTAAGAAACAAAACAAATGAATAAATGGAAAAGAGAGAGAGATCAAGAAACAGACTCTTAACTTAGAGAACAAACGGATGGTTACCAGAGAGGAGGTGAGTGGAGGGATGGGTGAACTAGGTGATGGGGACTAAGGAGGGCACTTGTGATGAGCACCAGGTGTTATATGGAAGTGTTGAATCACTATATTGTACACCTAAAACTAATATTACACTGTATGTTAACTAGAATCAAAATAAAAACTTAAATTTTCCTTGAACTTGCCAAAAAATTTGTTTCAGCTGTAGAATACAGGTGTCTATTAAAAGGCAAAGTAACTTACTCCTGATAAAACAATCAAATAATTCCTTACTATATGTGAGAATGCTAGCTTGATATAAAAATATACCATAGAGTTTTTATTTCATGTTCTGTTTAAGTAATCCCTAAAACTTTGGTTTTAGTCAGATTGGTTTATTCCGATAGTTGCCTGCAAAGCAAATTTAAGTGAATATAGTATAAATGATTAAAATTACTAATTTTATAAACTATTTTTTCTTTCATGCTTTGAAAACTCCAAGATACATCTGTATAAATGTCTCATTTTTGTAAGGCAGGAAAGTAATGAGAACGTTACAGCTACTTGTGTCAAAAAATACACTTCGGTAACTGAAAGGTGACCTTGTTTTAACTTTTCTCAGCATTTCATTTGTTCACCTAGTCACTTTTAAGCACTGATAACAAAATCCCAACACCCATTCAACTTTACAAAGTTACTGTGGTTATTCTATTACTTCCATTTGAATTAAGTACCAGAGAAATGTATTAAATTACAATAACAATTTGTTTCTAGAAGCTTCTTTTTAATCTCATTTTTATCTTAAAGACAGTCAATAATTATTGGGTTCAATTCTGAATTTCTCCTTATACCACTTTTTCTCCTTGTACAACTACTATTGTTAATAGAAACTTAAGATAGAAATAGATTTAAAAAATAGGTTAAAACTAAAAGGAACTACAAGTACACAAAAAGATGTGGGTGTCTCATCTCTAGTTAGTTCAGAATAGTGTCTTGGTTAAATTATAGAGTGAATGGTCTGAAGGATTCTCTTCAGACCACTGTCACTAATGAGGATTTCGGTGGCAAATCCCTATTCTGGAAATGGTCATTTTGTTCCCTACAGTTCTTTGTGAAAGGGCTTTGTGTGTCTCCATTCATTCTTTTTAAGTTGAAAACATCTAAAATTGCATTTGAAAAAGGATAATGAATGAACATGTGCTCATAATAATCATACACTGTATATATTTTAAATCATAAATAGAATGACAGTGTTTTATGTAGCTCTTCATATTCTTGATCTTAAGGTATATCGGAGTGTCTCATTTTTTTTTTTTAATAGAAAAATCAGTTTTAGGCATTTGTTCCTGGATTAAGTCATTAAAAACTGAGATCATGTCTGACCTGAAAGGACATAAAATCCCAGCACATCAAACAGATATTTTACAAGATTTAAATCTTGGACAAAAGATCTTTTCTTCTTTCTTTTGGTTGTATTTTAACATAGCTGTGTCAATTTAGAGAGCTTTCACCAAGTTTTAATACATATTGTTCTTAAAATGCAGATGCTAGCATAAAACGTAAAACAAAGTAGGCATGTTACGTAATGGAATCTGGTAGAACTGCAATCATTCTTTAAAAATCAATGTTAATAATTATTTTAAACTCTGTAACCTCACATTATGAAATATTTCCTGCATGCAGAAAACAACACAAGTAGAATAGACACTCATTTACATATCACATAAACAACTATTCAATTTTTGCCACCTTTGTATTACATCAATTTTAAAATAAAAACCAATGTGTGCAGATACGGCTTTAGCTGTACTCCTGACCCTTTCCACTGGTCACTTTCCCAGAGATAACTAGCATCTTAAAGTTGATGGAAATCATTCCCAGGCCTGTCTGTATATTTTTACTGGATATATATGGTTCTCTTATTTTGTCTGTAAAATTGAAGTGTTATACTTAAGAAATAGAGAGATCATTATTAGTAGTTTTTAAAAATTTTATAGAACCAACTGAAGAGCACTAGAATAAAAATCGCCTAAGCTGTTGCCTAGACTTCAATCTTTAAAATTGATTTGGGGGGAATAAAAAGCCCTTTATGTAACAGTTATTATGAAGTGTTCCATTTTTTTTCATGACCTTTGTTTCCCACTTGTATAATTATTTATACCGAAATTCATTAGCCTGCTCCTGAAGAGAAGCACTAAAGGCTATATAAGTAACCACGGGTTAATTGGATAACTGTGGTAATTTGAAAGCTTATACATGCTGACTTCGCAATTATTAATAATACATGAAGCTTACTACGGATAACCCCTACCTTGGTATGGGAAGCAACTGACAATAGAGACTAGCTTCCCTGGATTTGATTCTTGTGGCAAATCAGAAAAATTGCCATAAGCTGTTTCTGACTCAGTTTCCTCATTCACAAAATAGAGATAATACAATGCACTCTGTCAGCTTTCATGAGGATTCTAGGAGAGGCTGCCAAATAAACCACACTAAGTGCCCATTAGATGTAAGTTATCCCAGTGAATGTGGGTTGGGAACACTTTATACTTTCAGAAATAATATGTAAGTTACTGGCTCACCTACAGACTTGGAAACGTTAAATATAAGAATTTTCATTGCCATGTTGCCTCTTGATATCCCATTTCTTGGTTGAGGCATAACAGCCTCACTTGTGGACTTCCTGAGTGAATCTCTCCTGTGGGTTCTTTTATTTTATTTTTTAGAGATTTATGTGTTTATTTGTGTGTGTGTGTGTGTGTGTGTGTGTGTGTGTGTGTGTGAGAGAGAGAGAGAGAGAGAGAGAGAGAGAAAGAGAGCACACACACAGAAGTAGGGGGAGGGGCAGAGGGAGAAGGAGAATCCTGAAGCCCACTTCGTGCTCCCCTGGGAGCCCAACGCAGGGCTCCATCCCAGGACCCTGAGATTATGACCTGAGCCAAAATCAGGAGTCCTCCGTTTAATCATGATTTTAAAGGCCCAGAATCTCTTTTCCTAGTGATTTTGTAAGCACCTAATTGCCTGTATTAAATCCTTTCCTACTAAAGTGTCTAGAATAATTTTTGACTTCTTTATCTTCAACTCACCATCCAGTGCAGGCTAACGTTGGCCATAGGACCTTCAGGATGAGAATCTGGGATTTATTACCTGTATGATTTGAAATGTGATTTGTGATTCCAAGTGACTGAAACCTGAATACAAGCAGGAAATGAGACCTTTGAGTAAATCTTAGAAGTTCTCGTCACAAAAAACAAAAACTACCTGTGGTGATGGATGTTAACTAGACCTATTGCAGTGAGCATTTGCGATATGTACAAATATTGGATCATTATATTGTACACCTGAAACTAACAATGTTATATGTCAATCATATCTCCATTAATTATTAAATAAATAAAAAGACAAATACAAATAAAAAAGGGAGATGAGACCCTGGCTGTTTGTAAGATAAAGTGACATGTGAGTACTGTGATGCGTCACCTGTGGGCACCTGGCATGGAGTGCCAGCTGGGGCAAGGCTTTGGTGACCTGAATGATTCTTGCAGTAGGCGATTATAACAGTAATAAAGAATACAAGGATTTTGCAGGTGGGCTGTCTGCTTCTGATTCATAGAATCATTTAGCGAAGTGATACATGCAGCATTTTAAATTCTTGGCTCAAGGCACAATCAGGGGCATAAAGAATGTCTGTTGACTTGTAGCTTTGGGGCCATTAAATCTAAAATTTTGACTCAGTGTTGCTGGAGTGCGGTCTTTCACGTGAAAATGTAGAGCACTGACTGGGGAAAGTGCAGGAACCTGAAAATGGAGTGGAATTATATGGTTGGGTTCAGATTACCTGAGCACTCCAAACCCCTCAAATTCCACTCATCTTTCCTTGCCAGCAGGTAGAGCCCTTTCTTCTCATCAGATAAGGTTGGATGCTTGGAGACGCTGAAGGATACCCATTCGCCTCGTACCCCACTCTAATCCTAATTATCTCAAAAGCAAAGATCAGATTCCCAACAGGTCACAGCCACAATACTTAGCCTAGAAAGAGAAGATTTACTGGATTTTGCTAATTTATACCAACAGAAACCTGGGGAATCTCTATGGGATATGATTCTAATGTGCTAGACCAAAAAAAAAAAAAAAGGAGAAAAATAATTTTAAAGTGGCTGCATTTATTAATATGGTTGGATTTAACAGAGTTCTAGAATCAAAGGGCTAGTTTGAACAGCTGGAAGTGGTTCTAGCTGTATGCTTGGTATGGACTGAAACTTATACTCAAATGACGTGTTTAGTAAATAAAATTTAGATGCCAGAAATTCTTTGGCATAATGGAGAGGGAGGAATGCATGTGGCTATCAAGCACTTGACATGTGGCTAATCCAAATCAAGATGTCCTTTAAGTGTAAAATTGTGCAAAAATATGTAAACTATCTCAATAATAATTTTTATATGGATTACATATTGAAATAATATCTTTTAATATTAAGTTAAACAAAATAGAATGTTAAAAACAATTTCATTTATTTCTTTTTACTGTGTTTTAAAATATGGCTTCTAGAATATTTAAAAGTAACATGTGCTTTACATCTGTGGTGGGCATTTTATTTCTATTGTGCTGCTGCAGAGGGATTCAAATGTTTGAGTGGATTTATCATTTGTGACATACTCATCTTCTTACTCGATCTTTTAAAAAAAGGGCCCAGAAGACAATCCCTTTAACAAGGCATTCGGTATTATACTTGAGAGAGGAGCTCCTGTATCCTTAACAAGCTTGGTGTTCGTTCTGTAGGCTAGTAATGAAGTCAGGAAGTGCTGCCATTGTAATTAGCTCTGATCTTAGTGTGGATGATATGGTTATGGAGTGGCCAAGGCCAAATGGTAGCGGTTAACTACCAAAGACAAAGTGTGTATGGTTTTTCAGTAGTCAATGGACTCCTAGTGATATTTTGCTGTGGATTATAAATGATGATTCCTTAGAACTGAAATAGTTGTGAAGTTACCAAAGTATAATTGAGTCTAAATTTAAAAAATCCTAGGTGTGGTGAAAAAGACCTGACTTGAGTCACATGTTAGATGTGTTAGATAGTTAGGGCCCATCACCCAATGAGCAGATCCTGAGCTCTTGCCCCATGCACAGTCTGGGAACCCCATAACCATAGGAGAGTCCAGATAGTTGTGAAAAGGGACCATGTGACACAAATTTATGTGCTAAAAGCTTCTTTCCAGACTTCCCTAAAAGAAGCCTATTTATCAAGAAGTCGGATTTAAAGAAAGGGAAATGCAGACTATTTGATATGTTAATACCCACAGATCAAGGGGCACCTGGGTGGCTCAGTTGGTCAAGCTTTGGGCTCTTGATTTTGGCTCAGTTCATGATCCCAGGGACATGGGATCAAGCACCTTGTCAGGCTCCATGCTCAGCACAGAGTCTGATTGTCCCTCTCCCTCTCTCTGCCCCTCCCCACTGCCCATTCACATGCTCTCTCTCTCTCTCAAATGAATAAATAAATCTTAAAAAAAAAAAATCTACAGACCCAGAACACTATTTTGTTTCCTTAGTCATATGACTTAGTTTTATCCAAAGTTCATCAGCTGGTGTGCCTGAAAATTCATCTGTGGCAATCTTCCCAGTTATTGAATACATGGCTGAATTAACAATTAGCAGAATAGCACATTGTTTCCCTGATCCATTGAATGAACACCTTTTTTAAATAGTAGGAAGACCTTAGAATCGCCACTGTATATAAAATCAAAAAAATAAGTGAAGTACCATATCCTCTATCAAAACATAAGCCAGTCAGTGTCAATTTCAAGGACTTAAAATATATAGTGGGTATTTGTATTTATCTTAGTCCAATTAGAGTTTCCTTTGTCCTGTTCAAATGAGAAGTCCCTGAGAATGACAATGATTATTGTATATTTAATTAGATGAAGATTTAAGTGTTAAAGTCTATTTACTAGAGAAAATCAACAGAGACCCTCACACAAAAAATGCAGCTACTATTATGGTAAATGCATTTCTCTCTCCCCAGTAAATGAACAATATCAGAATAATCTTGCTTTTACTTTGGTAGGCATGGTACTGCATGTTCACTGTCTTATGTAAGGGCTACATCAACTCTCTCTCTTTGTGTCTCTGGAATCTTTACCACAACACTCTCCCCAAACCAATATCCTGATCCACTAGATTGTTGAAATTTTGCTCATAGATCTTGGTGAACAGTAAGCAGCAGTTACTTGATATGTCTTTGTAAGGTATACACATTTCAAAGGATGGGAGATGTACCCCTTAAAAATTTACCTTATGCATACTATCCCTGTGAATTTGTGGGGGTCATGTCAGGATATTCTCACCAAAGTGAAAGATAAATTGCTACTCCTTGACCCACATTTTTCAGCAAAGTGTCTTCTTGCTGGGTATCTTTGGATAATGGAGGAAACATATACCATATTTGGGTGAGCTATCCCTTCCTATTTGCCAACGACCCATAATGCTCTTCCTTTTGAGTGTGACCCAGAGCAAGAGAAGGCTGTTCCACTAATCCAGCTTGCACTGCAAAACAGCTCTCTTATTTGACTGAGTAAATCCAATTGTGCCATGATGGGATGTTGTACAGTGCTTCTGGTATTCTGATAGTAGAATCACAGCATAGAACACCTATGACTTTAGAGAAAAGCAATGACCTCTTTGGAAAACAATTAATTTTCTTTTGAAATCCAGTTTCTGATTGGCAACTTGGGTTCTAGGAGTGATTGCTTTTCTGATTAGGGGAACCTAAATTCCTCCCCAGTTCATGCAACCATCATCAACTGGGTGATGTTTGATCCTCTAAGTCAGAAACTGGGTACGCACAGCAGCATAACATCATCAAGGAGAGTTGACATTGACAGAGCAAGATGAGGCTCAATTAGTTTCTGAAAGCACAAAATATTGCATGTGCAATTAGCTTCCATTTGTGATGCATGTGTTCCTGCTAACTGCCACCTTTTCCTTGATCCATACACATGGCTACCTAGGGTGTTTCTCATTATCAGCTGACAGGGGAAATAACTAAGCTGGATACTCATTCAGCTCTGCATGATATGTTGGCATTGGTTGGAAGTGGACTGCTGCTGCCTTGTATCCCATACAGGGGTGCCATGAAGGACAATAGGGAAAGTAAATCCTTACTGTGGGAAGAACTTCAGTGATATGACTGGTCATCCATTCCCTGGAAGGAGAGATGATGAGAGATATGGACCTAGACTGATTCAGGAATAGTAGCTAAAAGGTTGAATGGATGTTTGGGGTGTTAGAAAGGAGAAGTTTGAAGAATACAAAACAAGAAAATCTGGGCAAAAGACTAAGAGATGAATGCTTTGAAATGAATTCAGAATTGATTTCAGCGAACACTTAGAAATGAGCATGTGTTACATAAGGGTCTTTTAATAGCAATGTTGACCCAGATGTCATTCAGCTCCTTCCTCCACCGTCCCACTGCTTGCACAATTGGCTCATGAATTCTGTGTTCAGGTAGCATAAAGGGACGTTTTGTGTGGGTTTAAAGACATAGTATTACTCTCAACAAAACTGAATGGTCACCATTCTGACAGCCCAATATGCCCATAGAGTAACGCTGAACCATCAATATGAGACCACAGCATATGAGGTCCATCCTGCCAACCTGGTGGTAGGATAGTTATATTGAACTTTCCTCATGGGGGAGGGAGAAGTGATATATCTTCACTGGTATAGATCTATGAATGAATTCTTTCCTTTCCACCATGCTTTTGCCAGACCCACCATCTGTGCAATCACCGTATGCCTTGTTCTGTAACAGTTTATCATGCATAACATGGCTTTTGAACAAAGAAACTATTTTTCAGCAATGAATTGAAAGAAAGGACTGACTATAGGCTTCTGTAACAGTGGAATGATCAAACTGAATATTCAGTATATTTAGTTATGGAACCATTTGGGTGCCTTATGAAGTTACGTTTCCTTCCTCAAGGAAGGGGCGAATGTTCTGAACCAATGACAAATTCCTTGTTTCTTCATTGCTAGTCTGGTAGTGATTAGTGTTGTTCTCCAAGTATTTCCAGTTCTCCCTCCTCCAGGTGCCATTATAAGATTGCACTTTCCTATTCTGTTGGTTAGGTGTGTCCATGTGACTTTCTCTGGATAAATAAAGAGCAGAAGTCACTCCTATGGACAAACTGTTGAAGTCAGTTCATGACTGTTTGGATTGCTACTGTAATCATGGAAGCCTGTGTCATGGTGGCATATCTGTTAGCCTGGGGAATCTGAATGATTACGTTGAAGAGTCCCCTCCGCTGTGTCATGCCTTAGTGAAACATACGTTTTTGTTGCGTTGCCTTGGGAATTTTTTTTTTTTTTGCTTGTTATTACAGTATTACTTGCTATAGTACTCCCCTACAGCTGTGATACCAACACGTAGCTGATTCAAAAGTTTCTTTGCAGCAATGTACAATAATAGTAGAATGTTTTACTTTTATAGCAAACACTTATGTACTGATCGCATAGCCCTCTAAGTATTAACTTTTTGCAATGAGCTGAAGTTAGACTGATGTTCATGAACTACGCAAGAAAAATTCTATAGGAATAAATGTAAGAATTAAAAATGGTCATTGCCTTGGGGCACCTGGGTGGCACAGTGGTTGGGCGTCTGCCTTCGGCTCAGGGCGTGATCCCGGCGTTATGGGATCAAGCCCCACATCAGGCTCCTCCACTATGAGCCTGCTTCTTCTTCTCCCACTCCCCCTACTTGTGTTCCCTCTCTCGCTGGCTGTCTCTATCTCTGTCAAATAAATAAATAAAATCTTTAAAAAAAAAATAAAAAAAAATAAAAAAAAATAAAAATGGTCATTGCCTAAAATTATCTCTAAAAATTAGAGATTAGGAAGAGTTAGCCAATTATCTTTCAGTTTCCAAAAAATTAGTCAGTCACCCAATATTATTTCCTTTTTATGAATCAGAAAAATCCAAAACAAAAAAACAGGGGGATGATTTGCATAGTGAAAGTGAAAGTAGTGCAGGAATGTGAAAGTAGTGCAGGAATGAGATTCCACCCTTGACTGTGTTCTGACAGCTTTTGACGGGAAGTCGAGTGTCACAACATTGACATGTACAGCTGAGAAGGCTTCAAGCCTGTGGCATGTCTTTCTGAGTTACTAGGGAGTCATTTCGAAAACCAGGCCCCTATAAGCATTGTGGAGAATAGTTAAGCTAAAATACTAATCGTCTTGCATAAATTGCTGGTTAAATAAAGATTCTTATTGAATTATCCAGATCATAAGGTATTTGCTTTACGTAGCTGCTACGACAGATGGATTTAAAAAAAATTTTTTTAATTTCTTTAAAAAACTTTTAATCTGAATTTCTTCTGTCTTCAGGACATCAGCATACTTAAAGAATGCCTGCCTACTTTATTTTTCTGAGTATGTTCACTTATCTCTAGATGACTAAAATTTGCCACTTTGGGTATATTTTAAAAATCAAAGCATTCTTTCAAAAATTCAAATCAAAACTATTCGTAAAAAGTATTTTTTCCACTCAAATTTCTAATTGAAGTAAAATGAAATGCAATTTTCCTATAAAAATCAAGGCTTTTCCATTTTATATAAGCTCAGACACTGTACTCTTTCTTCCCACACCATAGAAAATAAAAATATTTAACTGCAAAGTTCTCCATACTGAAAATATTATCAAATACTAAGTACAGTAAATAGTACATGCCTTAGTCAACATCTTTTTGGAATGATTTAAATTTCCAAAATGTTCATGAAAAATTCTAGAATTAGAATTAGTGTCACCAATATGAGGACAACATAAAAATTGCTTAATTCTTAAAAAAGATTTATTTACTTATTTTAGAGAGAGACAGAGCATAATTGGGGGGGAGGGCAGAGGAGAGAGAGCATCTCAAGCAGACTCCACACTGAGTGCAGAGCCCTATGTGGGACTCGATGTCACCACCCTGAGATCATGACCTGAGCTGAAACTAAGAGTTGGACTCCCAACCTACTGAGCCACCCAGGCACCCTGTAATTTGCTTAATTAAAAAAAAAAAATAATTGAGATAAATTGCTTTAAACTGTTCTTTCAGAGAATCCTGTTGTCATTAGAGCTCAGCTTACTTTTTATTTATTTTTTATTTTTATTATTACTTTTTTAAGATTTTATTTATTTATTTGACAGAGAGAGATAGCCAGCGAGAGAGAGAACACAAGCAGGGGGAGTGGGAGAGGAAGAAGCAGGCTCCCAGTGGAGCAGGGAGCCTGATGCGGGGCTCGATCCCAGGACCCTGGGATCATGCCCCAAGCCGAAGGCAGATGCTTAAGGACTGAGCCACCCAGGTGCCCCTCAGCTTACTTTTTAATGCTCAAATCTACTTGAAGCTTCCATGTCCCACGTCCCTTAAGCTTTGGAAAGACAGATGTAGGCGTATCTGCTCTCTATTGTCAATAATTGTGAAAATGAAACCATTTTTTTCCCTTTTTCTCTCAATTCAAGAAGACTTCTGGAGTATTACACATAAATTTAGCCCATGATCCTAATCTTCTGTCTCATTTGCTTCCTTTCACATTTTTGAGAATTGGCAAAATTGTCTAATAGTCGAGGTCACTTAAATCACAAATTTGATGGTTTTATAATTCTGGGGGAAAAAAAGCATGTATCTCTTTTCCTTAACTACTTACGACTAACTCAGTGGTTAAATTGATGTTATATATTATTCCCAGTATGCGTCTATAGCAAGTAGAAATGGATTATTTATTATTTTAAGAAATCTTTTTATTTTTACTTATTTTTTATTTTATAAAGGTTTTATTTATTTATTTGTGGGGAGAAGGAGCAGAGGGAAAGGGACAAGCAGACTCCCCACTGAGCATGGGGCCCCCATGTGGGGCTTGATCCCACCACCCTGAGATCATGACTTAAGCCACAACCAAGAGTCAGACACTTAACTGACTGAGCCACCAGGCTCCTCAAGAAATGTTTTTAAATTTCCTACTATACATAAATTAATCCACAATTAATGCACAAGCAGGCAAACAGCATGTTAATGATGGGGCCACCATATACGATGATCCAGAGAGGAGTCATGTGTGATGTTGATCTCAGCAGAGATTAGATCTCATACACTTCCACGTACCTAGTACAAGGTTCTCCCCAGAACGGATACTCAATATGTGAATTTTGTTTAAGTAAGTGAATAAATGATTATCCAGGAATTTCATAGAGAGTAAAATGGGCATCTTACATGAACTTGTAAATTAGCATGTTCTTTTCTAGAGCCAAATATAAGGTACTTTAGGGGAACCTGACTGGCTCAGTCAGTTAAGCATCTGGCTTTGGTTCAGGTGGTGATCTTAGGGTCCTGGGATGAACCCTTCTTCAGGCTCCCTGCTCAGTGGGGAGTCTGCTTCCCCCTCCCCTCTGCCCCTTTCCCCTCTCCTGCTCTCTCTCTCTCTAATAAATAAAATCTTTTTTTTTTTAAAAAAAGTACATGTAACCACTAAAGTAGTGTTAGTTTTATTTTATTCTGCAGTTTATTTTCCTGCACTCTCTCAATTCCTAGCAATTCTGTGAAATATTTTAAGTTAGAAAAAACACTAAAAGTTGGATTTGGGAGACCTTAAGTCTTTACTGCTAAATATCTGTATTATCTTGGTTAAATCATGATAGCTATAAGGGTTTTCATTCCCTCACTTGTAAACTGATGATTTTTGTGTAGATTTCTAACACTTTATCCATATTTTGGGAGCTGCAGACATATAGTAGAAAATGCAATTGACTAGAATCAGAAAAATTGGCTTGAAATCTTAATTTATGAAGCTCTGAATATCAGAGAATGAGGAAGAGCTTTCAGAAATTTAACAGGTAGGGGCGCCTGGATAGCACAGCGGTTGGGCGTCTGCCTTCGGCTCAGGGCGTGATCCCGGCGTTATGGGATCGAGCCCCACATCAGGTTCCTCCGCTATGAGCCTGCTTCTTCCTCTCCCACTCCCCCTGCTTGTGTTCCCTCTCTCGCTGGCTGTCTCTATCTCTGTCAAATAAATAAATAAAATCTTTAAAAAAAAAAAAAAGAAATTTAACAAGTAATAAACAAATACAAAATATTTCTAAAAGTATTGGTAGATAATAAATATCAAGGATGTTTCCCAGAAAGAAAAAGGGAGAGGCAAACCAAGAAATAGACTCTTAACTATAGAGAAGAACCTGATGGTTATGGGGAGGGGGGGTCGGATGGGTGAACTTGGTGATGGAGATTAAGGAGGACATTTGTGATGAGCACGAGGTGATGTATGGAAGTGCTGAATCACTATATTGTATACCTGAAACTAATACTACACTATGATAACTAACTGGAATTTAAATAAAAAACTTAAAAAAAAGAATGATTCCCAGAAAGTTGGAAGGAAAATGACAAATAATTAGAAATTAGGAAAGAAAAGAGACTTAATGAATCAACCTAAGAGGTCCACGGCCTAAGAGCAATTCCAAAGGGCAGCAGACAATGCAGAGATTTGGCATTCTCAAAAAATAATTTAAGAAAATTTCCCAAATGGAAATAAATGATTCTCCTATTTATTTGCAAGGCCCCTCAAGTACCCAGCATAAGGAAGAAAAGCAAATAAACAACAAGCAAAAATGGACAAGCCACAACAAAGCACATCAGAATAAAACTTTATTTTTGATGTTTTTAAAGTTCTATTATGATGTGCTTTCTGGATACAAGGCTTCTGTTAACAAGGAGATAAGCCAGAAAAGAGGAAGACATGAGATCAAGGAAATAGGAGATCCACCAAAAACAAATGATGAAAAAAAAAAATTTCCAGGTCTAGAGAGAAACCATTCATTTTGGGACAAAAAGCACAGAGTACTCAATGAGGAAGATGTCTGGAAAAACCTCAGGCTGGTGGAATATTAGATAGGATTAAGCATTTCGGAAGTTTAAAAATGCAATTAACTGCAGAAAGTAAACAATCTCATACAAAGGAAGAATAATATATAATTGCAATTATAGTATTTTACTTGGCTCTGTATAAGATTCACCCAGGGAAAATTTGCTTTGTCATACCAATATAAACTTAATTTAACAAAGAATGTGCTAGCAAGAGAATGGGTAAAAGAAAATGTCTAAAACTGACAAATCAAGAATCATTTGTGGATGTATATTATTTAAAAATAGAAAACTATCAGAAGACACATCCAAAAGAGAAAGAAAAGCGGTTAATGGAAGCGGGTTCAAGGATAGGAAGGTGAATTAGGACCCCCTTCTTTTGTTTAAAGCTTTTGTCCTATTTGATTTTTTTTAAGAAAACATGTGCATTAGTTAGTGTGATAATAATGAACCTAGGGTAAGAATTAGCAGAGCCCTAAAATGTTGGTGACCAGAATGGCGGTGTTGCATACGACAGCAGCTGAGCTCTTTAATTTCTAACTGTGTGCTCAAATCTAGCTTGTAGCCACAACCTCAACTTCTCATAACCTCTGTAATGTTGGAGAAAGCATAGTTAATCTGGGACTAGTTCTGTTCTAGAGTACGGAGGCAGATGCTAGGCACTGTTGCTCTTAATAATGGCCCCTTCCTGAGAAAGTGGTGATGAGGATTAAATGAACTACTGTACGTAAAGTGTTCAGAAAATTGCACTGCATCCATGACGTGATAATAAGGGCTGGTTATTAGTATCAATACATACATTCGTAAAAATGCACATGCCATGATGAAAATTTTGTTTGATCTTAATTGTGAAACTGTGCAATTAAGAATGTAGAGGGACAGAAGAATCAATGTTGCCATCAATTCATAGTTATTTGTCAAGATTTCAAAACATGAGGCAAAATATGTTTTGGGGATTGCTACCGGCATGCATATGGGCAAACACACTAATTTGTCCAAGATTTTCTTTCTTAATAGGAGAGCATATATTTTGTTTCCTTTCAAACAGAGTTATAACCAAACTTTACTTGGAAGTAGTATTAAGGCGTAGAAGACTCTGTTATGCCCATTAGAAATGAGTCTGGAATTTCTGACATTCCATGGCTAGATTTTTACTTCAACTGATACTGCTATGACTCTGATAATTATTCAGTTTTAGGATTTTTAAATTTGCATTTAGCTTTGCTTCCATTGCACTACTGTAAATATAGAAGTCTAATCCTTAAAACAGACCTATGGAGATAAGGCACAGTATTTTATTTTTATACATAAAATGGGGACAAATGATATATTTTAGGTATTATAAATAAAATTTACAGACTTTTTGGTACTCAGAAAAAAATGGATGAAGTTTATTTCTTTTCTAATTAATGATTACTACTTTCTAAAAGATTAAGAATGCTACTAGGAAGTCAGTAGCTCCTACTTATTCCCTGACTTTTTATGTATCGATAAACTTTTCTTCCAATTTTCTGTCACTAACTAAAGATCTACATGGATTATATGTATATTTCAGACATTTAAATATTCTTAAACATATTACTTAATTTTTTTCATATTTGTGAAATACCATATGCACTTCCAGAGGTCAAAAACAATGTACTCTTTTCAGGTGCCCCTTTAAAAAAAAATCATTGATTACATATTCAACAGCTTTGGAATGATGTGTGTCTGACCCCACAAAGTGCTGATTTGAAACCCCATCCTATTGTTCTTGCAACAAAGGCTATATACACTGTGAACTGCTAAATAATCCCCAATATTTATGACAGGCTTTGTTAAACAGGAAATGGTCTACTTGTCTAAATAATGCACAAGTCCACTTTAATAACACATCACCATGCTGCCTCAGAAATTGTTCTGCATTCATAGATTAGTAAAAGAGAGACTGAAATGTTTTCAAATCTTACCTGGCTTTATAATATTGTGACTGATGATGGTAAGGAGAAAAGGAACTGAAGAGGAACACTTATACTCTTTAGGTCGGTATGGCATATGGTTTAAGCAGCAAGTACTATTAATAAGAGATTACCATTCATTGACTAGATCATGAATAAAAATATTAATTTATGTGTATGATCTGAGATCCATGGATTCTACTTTGATGGGCCAATTTGATAGTGATGGTACCAAATGGTTTGAGTAGTAGAACAGATGTAGTGACAAATTAGCTTGCAGTGGAAATTATACTCTATGTAGTGGTCAAACAAGAGAATTGGGGGGGTGTGAATATGAATTTTAGTGAACCGGTGCTTTCCTTTTGGGACTGTTTCATGTTCCCTCCAAAATGTTTCCCAGAATTGTACAGATTCCTCTGGGAAGATTTCTTCTTTATATACATGAGTGTTAGGGGAAGAGAGAACAGTCTCACTTGTCAGCTCAATGAAGTGAAACAACATGTACAAAAAATAAACATCTGGTACATACAATTTTCCCAGTCATTTCGTGATATTGTGCAAAATATATAGATCCTTCAGATAATACCTGGTGTACTGACTTGTTAACTCTCATAAACATTTATCCTGCAACTAACTCATATCAATGATTTATTTGACAACCGCTTTGTGTATTCTCTATGTTCCTTAATATTTCTATTTTATTTCTAACAATGTTCTTGCTGCTATATCCAGTTACTAAACTCCAGATATACCATAGACGATTTACATTAAATATGTAAAAATGTTCCTGAGCAGATAGACCATCTCACTTCCTTCTGAACTGAATTTCCTTTAATATAAAGATTTTATCAACTCAATTTCATGTGATTAGACTAAAGGGAATTCACACACACACACATACACACACACTCACACATACCCGCACATATGCACACAAAATAAATCTATTGGTAGTTTCAAGTAATACTTTGCACAATTACTTCCACCTCAGAGCTACTGGGATCTTTATAATTGTTATCAAGCAAACAAAAACCATTTTTTCTTATTTAATTTTTTCTTATCACTTCCAGTGGAGGTTTTAATGAGCAAAGAAATGGCCAATATGCAAGTGAAAGAGACAAATAACATGTTTAATTCATACAGTAGAAAAAATGTTCCTGACTAATCAAGAATTTACTGAAACAAAATATCCAGAATGACTTCCTTTGATACTAGAGTTCACAAACAGTTATAGTCTCAGGAACAAAATTATTCAGAAGATTGTTTTCCAGTCACATCACGTTAATGTGCTGCTTTAATTAGTTCCCTTGTAGAATATAAAGATAATTTTATGAGTTCATTACCTCATAATAATTCATCTCTTATGTTTAATAGCAGAAATCTGATTACTGATTAACCTAAGGAGGAAAAATAAATAGAAATAAAAAATGTTTTAAATGCTACATTTAATCTCAAGTGTATTGTTATTTAAGTTCTCTTAATTCAATGCTCCAACATGATTTATGCATTGGAGATACATAATTTTCAGGAAATCCATAAAAGACAAAGAGCAAACCCTATTAGTGTATCTAAACAATGCAGTTGTTTAGACTGGGTGAGCACATGGGACTACAAGTAGGATTCACTGGCAAATGAGGAGACCCATGAGAAAGGACACTACCTCTAATTCCTCCTTTCAGACGGTGAACTTCCTTGGTATCTATGGTATTAAGAAATGACATTTACAACTCTTGTGCTATAGCTAAGTTTCTGGAAAAGTATCATACCAGCTCCCTCACCATCTAACCACCAATGGGCTTTGATTTGTCCTTTAATCTCAGTTCTCGGGTAGAAGAGAAGAGAAAAATGAGAATGAGTTATCCATAAGACTAAAATAAATAAAATAAATATTAAATTGTTTATAAAGATGTTATTAATTTTGGTACTTATTCCAACTGTTTAAAACATGAAATTGTTTAAAGGGAAGATAATATTGGAGAAAATTATGTCTATGAAAATAGCGAGGATGCTTCTAAAGTAGCAGTTTATTATCTTTTATAATGTGAAATGTCTGTTGGATTAGTCTCTTCCTAACACAGTCATCTAAGATTGTAATGATACAGAAGACTTCTCTAGTTGCTTCAACACACGCACACACACACACACACACACACACACGCACCCCACAAACCACAGCTCACAACCTAGCAATCTATGGAGAACTGTGCTAATAAGAACTAATGAAAAGAACATAATAAATAGCTGCTATTACAACAAGACCTCTATTACATCATTATCTGATTCAATGGGCTATAAGTGATGTGTTTTATTCTTTGCCTTTATCTAAAGTTGTAGTCAGATTCTCTCAGTTAGATGTGTAACTTATGTGATTATATTTAGAACTACACTTACAAATGCAGCATGAAACATTTATATATTTCCAAGGCAATCATTCTTAGACATTCATAATGTGAATTATTTCCAACACATCCAATTAGTTAATTTTTACTCTAATGCCGGTGTACACATGCATCTACTTAAAATATGGTTCATAGGTAAGGTAACAATAAGCCCATGCAAACACAATCTTAAGATGTAAGTTGGTAATTATGATTGCATTACTCTTGTTAAGAGTTTGCTTTCTGTTGTTTATAAGTCTACAAGTGTAACCAAAACAAATGAACAAACAAAAGCTACAATAATTTTGAAACCCAATTACTTGCAGATAGTCATTTCTTTAGAGAGCAATTTAGTCAAATATTAAATCTCTAAGATCATATGACATTATCTGCCTACATAAGTTAGCAATATCCGAGAAGGATTCTTTTCTATTAAAAATAGACAATAAGAAAGCATGCAGTGTTTATGTTAAATTTCTTCTCCCCAAAGAGTTGACTTTAGCAATATGACCTCCCAGCAGAAGAATGAAGTCTGGAAAATGAGGACCAGAAGTTGTAGTGGTTGTTAGCGGGAAACAGGGATGAGGAGATAATTTTACACAGGTGGTTGATGATTGATGGAGGGGAGGCATTTTAGGAGGCATGGACAGTTAGTATTTGGGAAAGAAAACACTCTACCTGTATAGCCCAGCGAATTGTCATCATTATCAGAGGTGGGGATTGGCGTCCCGTTGTCGTTCCCCCTCTCTAGGTCTTCAGGGTCTGTCGGAAACAACACCAGAGCTGCTGATGGGGTCACAGTACTAAGGGTAGTTGCCATTTCGATCACAGCATGTCCAGACACAAGTAAATCCACATGTGACAGAAAAACACACAGGGACAACACACAGCACACTTCCTCCTTGCCCCTCCTGCAGTGTGCTAAGCTGCACGGAGGTCTCAGCATCCTGGCTTCCAGTTTCTATTCCTTCTCCTTAATTTCCCTAATTCTCTGCTCTGCCTGCACCTTTGCTGCACTTCAAAGCTGGCGGAGGGCTCTGACTGCCCTCTGCGAGGCGGCCAGCACGGACTGAGGGAGCATATGGAGGAGGGAGAGGGCAGGGTGGCTGAATGCTAGCATTGCTAATTTTCCACCTTATTGTTAATCAAAGCTATTGACTGTGATCACTCCCCATCATCGCTTCATCTCCTGCCAATTACAGACTCAAGGGACTGTACCTCATATGGGTGGGGGGGGAGGGGGTGGGGAAAAATAGGGTCTTGTCAAATAACAGGGTGGATGATAAAAATGTCATACTTCTCCTGAGCAACAGTAAAGAAAGCAGTGTGCAACATCGTATCCTCCGGAAGGGAACAATTTGTCATCTTAAAGGACGGAGTTAAATTTACTGAAACGAATGCATAAGTAAAACAACACTTAACTTCGGACATTTCGGGCTGGATATTTTAAAACCTTCCAAATTGCTCGAGATTCTGTATCACAATCGTCCAGATAAGCATTTTCATTCCTTTATTCTTGTTTGTCTTGAATAAAAGGAATGCTTTTTATGCTTTTCACATTGCACGTGAATTTTCCTATGCAGAATTTTAGAAATGAGGCTAAGCGCGGTGACACTCAAGTTCTAATATCCAGAAGTTGAGTTGCAGCATAAATATATACAGAAGCCCAACGACACCACTTCTCATTTCACGAGTGCTCACTGTGTATGTCGTATCTATGCGTGTTCGATAAATATAGCAGAGTATCTAGCTTTGCAGCTGATAAGCAGACACAGACACAATAAAAGCCAAGTGTGTACCCCCTAAATTGAATAGCGTAGAGTCATAGGTCATTCATGTCAAGGTGTTCTGCAGGCTTTTTATCACCTTAAACAGCATCTACAGCGAATTCTTGGTCTGAGCACTGAAGGAGCACAGCTGTTTACTCGAGGAAAAAAGTATGTCACTTTCGAACGAGGCAGTGAGTACACGCAGGTAATGCCCCTCTAGAAACATCACAGGGGTCATTAATTATGTGCCCCTGCTAGTTTTTTTAGCTACATTGACACATTTTGTCTTCCACACAGCTCTTCAGGGATGATTTAGAAATTTTAAAAAGAGGATACAAAATCTAACGTGAGTCACTTCGTGGCTTTTGCATGTAGCGATTTATGCACTCTATCTCCCCGTTCTCCTCCCCAGCTTGTGTGTCATCTAATTAACCTGATGTGACTCACATGAAGAAAAAAAAAAGGTGCGGTTCTGTGCAGACTAAAAGGAAATGCTCATTATTGCTCTATTCATCCTTGCCTTTCCAGGGATGGCTGTTGTCATATTTATCCTTAAAATCAAGTCTGGAAGTGGTACATCAGGCAAAGGGACCACTTGCTGCCCGCCTCCGCTCCCCCCCCCCCGCCGCCCCTCCCAAGCCTGTTAACTTATTTGTATGCATTAATTGTTTAAGGCACTTTTAAGTCACATCAATAAGAGAGGGTGGGAAACAGGATTTTTTGTGTGTATTTTTCCCCAGTGGTAGCACAATGTTCTGCCACAAACTAAGTAAACTTACTCAAGCAAACTAACCAAATAAAAGAGGTTGATACAGGAAGATAAATAGAAGGTTCTGGTTCAAATGTATTAAACGGCTTTTAAGGAGGCCTCCCCTGCTTACCCACAATACTGTGTTAAAAGATAAGAAGCATTTAGTGTCACCTTAATTTTTCAGAGCAATTACTTTCAGTTACAAATGCAGCTTTCTGAAGGAAATACTACCTTTAATTTAAGATGGAACATTTTATTTAATGTAGATGCATACATTTGTAATCACTCTGTTAAAAATAAAATAAAAATCTATCCACATCCACAACGTGAACTCAGTTTGACTATACAGTATCATAAGACTTTTGCATGCTTTGTTATTGAATGTTCCTTGATAATAAGGATATTATTATGAAAGAAATAGAGATGAGGAGATGAGTTCACTGGCATTTCAAGCTAGATACTTAGATCTGTATAAAGTAGAATTTTTCCGCTATGTCTAACTTATCCTGAGTGTTTTCAAAATTCGCTTTCCTGTCCCCACCCATCACCCTTCTGACCCCTTCTTAGGCTCAGGGAAAAACAGACTTTGCATTAATCAATGAATCTTACCGTATCTATAAAGCACATTCTATCTACCCGGTATTGCCTTTAATTAAGAATATGCTAGACCTAAGGAACAAAAGATGCCATTTTTGCTAACTGCACTCACTTTTTCTTCTCCCTTCAGGTCAAAAGATAATTATAACAGGAAATAACCACTTTCCTCATGGCACGTGAGCTTTAGGACTAATTCAAAGAGAGTCCAAAAGATATTTATTTAAACGTTTTGTTAAATAGTATCGATTATGTGAACCATGGAATAGAACACAATGAGGCAGGAGATTATTTAGTGTTTACAGTGTCTGAAGGAGGGAGGCCTTCTTGTACCCCAAGATTGAATTTAGGGCCATCCAGACTTGAATTAATGTAGGTGTGGCTGCAATTGATGAAAGCCACCATCACATCTAGAAATGCACTTGTCACTGAGGGTTCTGGGTTCTATGTGCCTGACACCCCCAATAGACTGAATTCCCAAGGGTCAGGTAATCTGTCTGCATCACATTGGTACACCCATCACCTTACACTGGACCTGCAACATTCTACAGGCTTAGACAGGTTTTGTTTTTGTTTTTTCCCTTTAAGATAATAAATGAATTAATGAACAGATGGTAAGCAGGAATGCAGATCTCACTTAAGTAATAGGCTCTCAATCTGAAACAACTTGAAAATACAAAAAACTTGTTATAGATTAACTTAAATGCTAATATACTCCTTACCCAATATCTGTAAAGGCATAGAAAGCATTTTTTTTTCAATATAAAAGGAAATCTTAAATCCTAAAACTGTAGACATTCAGGGTTGGAAATGTGTCAGATGGACCTTCACTACAACCTTCCATCAGATATACAAATTCTTCTGAATTTAGTGGTCATTTGGCCTTTAATGCTTTTAAGGCAACCAATTCCAATTTGACAATTAAGACCTTTATTTTATGTTAGATTTAAAAAAAAGCTGTTTTCTAGATTCTAATTCTAATGTGTGGGGCCCAAAGGAACTGGTATCTTATCTATGAAAGCCTGTTTCCCTCCCAACCCTCCTTAAATACTTGTGTTTCATTGAGTTCCAGACTATCCTTTTGTTGCTCAACATACTCTGTGTAGATATCTTCATTGAGGCTCATGACTAAAACTCTTTTTTTTTTTTTAATAAGATGATGCAACTTCCACATTTCTTAATTGGATGTTCTACCAATGGACGAATATTATGCTCACTGCTTACTGACTTCATGAGGATTCCAAGAAACCTCCTACCTTCTTTCACTAAACACTGAACTTGTCCTCTTTTCTTTCAGCCAACTCCTTTCCTGTATTCCCTATGTATATTAAGGAAGTCATCCTTGTACTATATTTTTAATATTTTACAATTCAGTGAGATGTTAGTATCTGGGGTTAAAACTGAACTCTTGCCCACAGACTTGTTGTTATAGATTTTGCTACATGATTTACTTTAATTTTTATTCTTATTTATCTTTTTGGAGTGGGTTGTATGCCAAACTTAAACCTATCATATATAAGATTTTATATTATATGTTTAGAAAATTATGCATAACCATATACTATACATATTATTTATATAAGACATATAATGTACGAGTGGGCCACCTTGTAACAGTCTTTCACAGATTTAATAAAAGTGACAACAATAACAAAAAAGAATACAGGTCTATAGCTTCCAAAAAGAAAATCAATAGCTTCCTTTACAATGGAAATTATGTCTTTTAGGAAACTTTATCCTAAAATATAACATTTATTAAAGGTGATAAAACTTAACGGTAAATGAAGTATAAATTTGAAATTTGTTAATCTGCATAATACTACTTTGATTGAGATTTCCCCAACACCTATATCAAATTATAATGGAAACTCTGATTTAGAAATTCACTGTATTGCAACCTCTAATAAAACATTCATTCAGACAGTCATCATCAATGGGTACTAAATCTATTAGGTGATAAATGGTAGGTAGGGGACAGCATACTTCACAATGTCAAAGTATCACCCCAGAGATTATTTGCTAACTGCAAAGGGGAAAATGTACTTTTATAATGGGTAGATCTAGCAGTCCCCACTTGAACTCAGTAATCAAACTTAGTGGGAAACCAATCATGTGACACAAAATATGGCATCAACCATGAAAATTCCATGCTGACAAGGCTTGTTCTGAATTCAAACAAGACGTAAGACCCAACTTAAAATCTACCAAAAAAGAAAATATATATCCCTTACCATACACATGTATAATAATCAATTAGTGAATTATCTTTAACTTACTTTCAAATGGTTCAGAAAAAGTATATTGAGAGGATTAAAGCAAATATGGCATAATATTAACAATTGCTCATTCTGTTATGAAAAACATTCCAAAAAGTTTAGAGGATGATAGATGAAGACTGAGTGGTCTAAAGCTTTCTCTACAATGCACAGCAGCAATTTAGGTGATGATGCTTCACTTTCACTACCAACATCATTACAATAGCATCAATACTCACAGTTGTACTACCAGTCAAACTACATTTCTCTAAATTGTTCGTCATGCTATGATAGCCAGTGTTACATTGTGGAAATATAGAGGCCTAAGAGAAGACTCTGTTGCTTAAATTCAATTTCATTCATTCATTTTTAAGTTGAGTTTTAAATTCACAGTCAAATCACTGGAGTTTTCATCTGTATCCTTTCTTTCTGTCGTATTCAGCTATGTAAATATATGTCAAAAATAGCGTCTTCCTTCTGCCCTACTGTAAAGTGTCAAGCTGGTTTCTTTATAGATTTGCATTATCACTGTGCGGGGTTTTGGCATTAATTGACATTTTGAAGATGACCATTAATAAAAGATTAGGGAAAAGCAAATGAATATAAACTACTATCAATATGAGAATTGTGTTCTACAAATTGGATCAATTCTCATTGATTCTTTCCTACTAATCAAGAGGAATGCAGGCAATGGGTACTTTAAATGGAGTACTGAGAACATTTAATTAGAAACCCAGGCAATGAATTATAGGATTAAATACAAAAAACTATGTTTGTGAAGCTTTATAGCTGTGTCACAATTTTATAAGATCAAACTAAAGTTAAATTCAAACTTCTGCTTTAATCATATGTGGTTAACATAATTGTGGAGACTACAATATTATTTGCCCCATTTTTCTGAACTGGGAATAAGGGAAGAAATAAGAACTATGTTACAGAGATGGACAGGAAAAAAAAATCAGTCTGTGCTTCTAGGTAGTACCTCCTTAAAATAATCCAGAAAACCAAGTAAATAAAAAATTCATTTATAATGAGGACTGAATGACTTTTTCAGAAATCTATATGGTACAGAACATTAAATATAATATGTATCAAGTTCTAAAACTGTGCTACAAAATGTTGAATGAAACCTATTTTTTAGAGCAGCAATATGATAACAGATAGAAAACAATGTATTACAACTATTTCCAATATTGCTATTATAAGGAAAATCAAGTTGCTTCCTTATGTTTCTTTCAAAAATAAAAGAACCATGATTATAATAACCTATGTGTATAATGACCATGTAAAAATGTCTCTAGATAAAATAAACCAAAATGTTAAAATTGACATATATATGTATTCAAATAAATTTTTTTGTGAGTGGATGATTATTCTTCCTATATTTGAAGACTTTATCATCCAACACTGTTGAGAAAAGAAACAACAAATTCAGAACAGTTTGATATTTGCCTAAACTAAAATAGTCTCCATGATAGAGTAGGTAGCTGTAACCCATGACCTGAGATGCCAGGATTGTATTAAATGAAAAAGTAGATTTCATACAATGATTTCGAAATATATTTTAGTGCTTTTTCTCATTTTCTGCTTTAGGTGATTAGATAACCGAATGAATCATATGTGAATAATGAGAAGTAAAAACTGTACTGATTATAGTCATAACTAATATTTACATGATGCTTTAGTTTTTTAAAAAATATAAACTACATTATTTTTTAGGTATGTATTTTTTCATGCACTTCTTACAGGTCTATCACAATCATAGTCCTCATCACTATCTGCACCATCTGCATTCCCATTTTGGAGATGCTGAAACAAAACTCGGAGAAATTCTTTTGCCTCTGTCATGCAACCAGTAAACAGTGGATTTGGAATTCTATTCCAAATTATTTCTGACTCCAAAGCACCTCCTCTTTTCACTTTGGCCCATGTCCTTTCTTAACACATCAATCCAATTCTAGGAACTGGATAGAATTTTAATGGTATATAAGCAATGGTACACCAGGTTAGTGATTCTTTCCCAGTCACTGAACAATAAGATTGAATAATTTCACAAATCTATTTCTGAGCTCTGTTAAGCATATCACCGTGGCTTCTTCACTATCTCCTTTTACAGACAATAAAAAATAAAGCATGTAGTTAATAACATAGTCAGATGTGTTTAAGGTAGAAATACACCATAAAATATTATGAAAATAGTGGTTTATTATTAAAATAAAGCTTTCCCCACATATTTTTATTTTTATTGATTTTTAACTATTTTATTTATTTATTTTAGCGAGACAGAGAGAGAGAGAACACACACATGCAGGAGGGAGTAGGGAAGGACGGAGGGAGAAGAAGAAAGAGTCTCAAGCAGACTCCACGCTGAGCACAGAACCGAGGCAGGGCTTGATCTCATGACCCGGAGATCAAGACCCGAGCCCAAACCAACAGTTGGGTGTTTAACTGACTGTGCTACTCAGGCGCTCCTCCCACATATTTTTAAATATGTAAATTTGGGGATCAAACTACTGATTAAATAAAAGTGAGATAAATTCAGATTTTTTTGACAATTACTTTTTAAAAATTATTCTTCAACAACAACTTTTTCCCTTCAACTTTTGGTATAAGTTTAAGGGAACTTAGGACAGGGGCATGTCTTCCTCATCTTCATATGCTGCCCTAGCACAGTGCTAAGCACAGAGTAGCTAATCAATACATATTTGTTAAATGACTGAATGAAACATTGAGGCACAGTTTTGCTGGAGTCAAGAGTTTAAGAAGGAGGCAATTTTTCTCAATCGATGAATATCAATTATTTCCTTATTTAGGACTTTGTTATATACTTATCTAAAATTAAAATAATTGTCATTAGATATTGTCTACATATCTACCTAAAATTATGTCTAAGTGAAAACTATATTATGGCAAGTCACTATTGCTGATAGAATAATATATTTCTCCCTCCACCCTTCCCCATATAAATATATACTCTAGGAAATAGAATTTTGTTTAACTTAAATCAAGTGAAGGACTTAGTAGTGAAAGCTTTCTTTCTTGTATGTTAAAAAGAGATGATTTACAAATACCCCCCCCCAATAAACTGGATATAAAGGAAAGTGTAATAAATAGTGATAATTTTTGAAATCAAAAGAAGTCATAATATAAATAAACAAGATAAGTATCTAAATACTGCCAGGTAGGTGAGCTGTATTTTGGTTCTATGGACTCTCTGATTTGAGCATTTCAGATATAGATATAAATATAGGTATATCCTGATGAATGAATGAAATGCATTTTTCTGAGAGGCTGCTCTTGAAACTGAAGTAAATAACATAAATTGGGAATTAATATTTGGCAATACCACATTCTATGCTTGAATTTACAAAAATGTAATTCTGAAGAAAAAGGAGAATAGCTACATGAAAATTCTCAAGTACAATTTCGTTTGAGCTAATTTGGGGTACATCCAGTTATACAAGCCGATAAAATGTGACTAAATAATAGAGACCTAAACAATAACATTAAAAAACAATGAAATATATATATATATATATATTTCTAATAATATAAATAACTACTGAATGTTAGGAAGGTAAATGCATTAATGGATAAGCCAGTAACTCAGAAGAATACAAATGTCACAGAAGAATCTTTTAACTCATTTAAATTCAACTTAATTTGACAAAATAAGATAAAGTGCCTTCGGTATGGAAATCATTCTATTGATGGAGAAATGCTCATAATTTTAAAACCATTTGTTTCCAGACCTCTTCCAGTGAAAACACTGACAAAGTAAAGTTCTTCAAAATAATTGGGAAAATTATGCTTCATCATGACAACATGGTTTTTCATTTGATGCCTAAATGTTTGGTCTAAGAAAGTCATGAAAGTTTTCATGGAAATAGTTAAGTGATGACTATTCTTCTATATAATCAGAAACTTAGCCATTTGTCCAGCTGAAGTCTGCATTTATTCAAAATGCTCAGATCAAATCTTCAATAACATCTGATGGGACAGATACCTTGGTGGGATGGAATTCAATCTGCAGAGATTTGCTCCCTTGAACTTTATCTGTGAGAGTTAATTTCCGGTCTATTTTCCTGGTATTTTTGGCTCTCTCCGTCTGTTGACTTCTGTTGTTATTCTCTCCACCCACTTCGCCCTGGTATTCAACCGCTTTTCTTTTATTGTGCTTAGCATCTGCTACTGTTCCACTCCCTTCCAGTCAAAGCACACGGCAACTTCAACACAGGCTAATTAAATGGTGCTTGAAGTTAGTTAACAGGTGGTGCCCCCCAGCTGCCCTCGTTGCATGAACAGATCATCTCGCATTTTAAAGGGCAGAAACAGCACAATAGAAATACCTGAATTCATGGAGTACTCCTTCCGTAGCACTAAGCTGATGTTGGGGGATCAAAAAGAAACAGGATCTTTCTTTTGGAGAGGAAGAATTCGGGTTTTGGAGTATATGGTCCCATTTGAGATTCTGGGTAAAACCTCAGGACTCTTACCTTTTACCTAGTGCTATTTTTTTTCATTATTTATTACCACTTCCTCCAGGTATGTTAATAAAGCATGTTTCTGATCACTGCTGCTAGTTCACGTGTTAAATGATATTCAAGTAAGATCCACATGATTCATTAAATTTAAATTATCGAATAATCTACTTAGCATTTTAGAATTACTGCAGCTAATTGTATATTATTACTTATTTAGATGTTCGATATAGTATAATGTTTAAGAGCAACGAGCTAACTCTGTCACCTTGGACAAGTTATTTCATCTTTATTTTTTTATTTTATTTATGTATTTTTTTGGTCTCGGTTTCTTCATCTAAAAAAGTGGAGTCATACTATGTATTTCACGGGAATGTAATGAGGATTAAACAAGCAAATATTTATAAAGAAGTTACTAGGGTCCCAGACACCTAAGAAGTTAATAAATGTTGGCTATTATTATAATTAATTCAAATTAGAAGTCCACTTTAAAATGATCATTTAGTAATTCTTAGTGAAAATAAAGTCCTACGAATATGCCTCTTGAAATGAGAAAAGACACATTCTGTTTCTGTTTTAAATGCCAGTTTGGAGTTTCTTTAGGAGAAAGGGTGAAGAAAGTATCAGTTAAATTCAAGAGAAAAACTGATTTTGTAAACTTCGTTTCTGTCCAGCCATGTTACATTACGTCTTGCCACTGAATTTCTTCAGAACTCATTTGAGCAGAATACCCCACTAAACCATTCAAGAAGTATTTCCATGCAATTTTATCCTCGTGGCAAACTCCTTGAACTGCACACTTCAGTTTTCCGAATTGTCTCGTTTGTGCTGACAAGGATGGATTTACTCCATTTTATTTCTTGAGGGAAAACAACAAAACAACAACAACAAAAAACCACTTCATGTTGAAATTACTACAGATTTCTTCACTCTTGGGGTAAAGTGCCCACCCCCCGCCCCACCCCCTTCATGCCCAATGTTGTTTCAATCTCTGCCTTTCTCTTGCCACTTCCCATAGAGGGGCAGGAACGCCGCGGTGCTTTGGGGAAAGGTGGCGAAAAGTCTGAAGCGTCTGCAAATTGGGCCCGAGTCACGTGGTCCCGCCAGGTCCTCCCACCCCGCCTTCCCCTAAGTGTCCTGCAAGTCGGGGCTGCTGTCCATCTGCAGCCATTACAGCCTTCTCCAAGGCAGCATTCACTCGACTGCTAGAGACAAATTTCCTCCATAGTCTCTTCATTGTCTGCTTTTTCTAACCACAGTCACGGTTTTGCGCTCTTCATTCTAATTGTGCTTTTGATTATTAGGGTCATTTTATGCCTTCAGCTTTCTCAAAGGTCACAGGGATTAGCTGTGTCCAATCACGGACTAGGGACAGTGTGCAGGCTTACCCCCCATTCATCCACCTCCATTGATTTCCCCTCCGTGTGAGAGTGGCCACGGTAGTTACTTTTCTTTCTTTTCTTTTCTTTCTTTTTTTTTTTTTTTTACTCTTATTTGGTATTTTCCTTGCACCCCTCCCCCACTTCTGCTTAGAGCAAGTCTGTTCGTAGCTCTCCTTGTGCCAGAAGAGGTTTCATTGAAGCAAATCCACGCGGAAAGCAGGGACGGTGCAAGCATAGGGTGCTGCTGAACAAATCAGCTTGCACTTGGTTCTTATTATTGTTTCCGTTTAGTTAGCTCAGGGCCATTCAACATTTTCATTTTATAAAGTCCAACTGCACTTTGAAAGAGCACTCCCTTTCCTTGCTATTTGTCACTGAGTGTCATCAATCACAAACACACACATTACATTCATTCTTTGATAATTATATACATTATAATATATATACTATGGTTTTTTTCCCCGCCTCTATTTTACTTTGCTGATTCTGACTTAGCTTTGTGTTTTCTACATACCACCATTACAACAGTAGAATATTTTGATTTGCACTTGTGTTTTTTTATGGGAAACACTGCCAGCTTTTATTCATGCTAGCACTTTCACTGTGAGATATGTTTCACTTACTAGTGTTGTTCCAAAACAGACATTCTTATTTTAAATTAATGTAAATGCTTGAAACCTAAGACAATAAAAGTAGCTATTTCAAAGGAATGTGTGTATGTATATCTGTGAGCGGGAGTGAGGATCTTGAAGAGTAAACCCCAAATAACCCCAAATACTTTAAAAGACATTAGGTTATTCATATCATTATTCATATTTAAGTGATAGTGGGGAGCATTTATTATGTAAAAATATTTTCTGGACACGAATGCTCTTGGCTCATGAAGAAATCCATTCATTACTGTGGTCAACAGTTTAAAACACAGTAGGAGGCAGTCCTCCCTACTTTTTCCATCTTGCTAGGAGTCAAGCGACTAGTGACTTTCTAGTTGGTGAGATTACCTGCTTGGCTCAGAAGACAGATATAATGAATTATGATCTTGCTTATTAAATAATATGACCTCATCAGTAGAAATGCTTTCCAGAAACTACTGCACATTCACGTTCAAATATGAAGATATTGTATCGATGAACTTCCTCCTTCAGCAGTCCCTGTTTTATCATTCAATTCATAGTACGTTTGTCTGTACATGTGGAAATATGCCCACTTGTAGATTCAGTGGTCTCTGCAATATTGCCTCATTTAACATTTTCAAGCTTAATTCTTCAAACTTTCCATTAAGAAAGAGGGGAGACAGCCTAGTTGACAAGCAAATATTTGATTTTTGTTTCAATGAGGCAGCTTCTATGTGGATACTTTTGGTCAACACATGTGTGGGAAATGGATGGAAAGCTTTATATAGTAACCAGTACCCTTTCCATTGGGCTTTTGACCATTTTTTAACAGAGGCCAGAATTTTTAAAGAAACACATTTCCTTGCAAAATGGGAAAGGGAACTGAAGTGCATAGATAGGGAATAAAAATCTGCTGAGTTTTACATATTTGCCAGAATTATGGTAAGTATGCATAAATAACCATAGGGAAATAGTATAGAAATCATAAATACATACTTTACTCTTGCTGATGGAGAAAAGGAAAAATAACTAGAGGAAAATCTCTGTAATCTGTAATCTGCAATATTTGGCATTTGAAAATGTGTCCTAAGGCTTCAACATAAACCTTCAAGCCCTAATAGGAGAGTCACAAATAGCCCTAAGATTCACAATTCATATTTAACTAATAGATGGCCAGTCTTGCATTAGTAATAAATTAATGTAAAGAAATAAAATTTCTGAAAATATGTACCTTTATTCTTAGATTTTTGAAGAATACGACTCAACTATTTATTAATATTAATGTCAAATTTTTATTTTTGGACTGTGTATTCCAGTGCTTAAATATGATTATAAAAATTACCTGACAGCCTATTACCTGGTAACCAAAATTGCCAGTGAATATAATCCTTCTATGGGTTATAAAATTGCTTACTTATAATTCTGTACCTTCCAGGGGGAAAAAAAAAGTCTCTTTAATTGTACATAATTCTGGCAAAAACAAGTAGGTATAAAGTATCATGGTAAATGAGAAACACACAAAATGGAATATATGCCAAAGTAATTATACAATATAGGTAATTCACTGATCATTATAGAAATGATAATAGTATATTGTGTTTCACAATTTGAGAATAAAGATATCGTCAGACTTTCCATTAATCACATGTATAGTTAATTTACTATGCCATTAAGAGATGTGTTATATATTCTTCTCATAAAAATATTGTATTCAGTAGGCTATTAAGTCGTAACAAATGTCATCCTGACTCCCACTGTAAAAGCTCAAAGCTCTACTGCTTTCGTTGGTGGAGTTCGAGAAGCTTGGAGGCTTCTAATTTTATCTTCAGTAATATTTTTAAGTTAAAATTTTTATTTTGAGATAATTGTGTGTTCACATGCAGTTTGAGGAAATAATGTAGGAAGATCTATTCTATCTTTTACTTACCTTCTCCCAGTGATAGCATCTTGCTAAACTATAGTGCAATGTCATAAACAGGATATGGACATTGATACAGGCAAGATAAAAAGCATCTCCATCACTATAAGAGTCCTCCATGTAGACCTTTTCTAACCACATCCACCTTCTTCTCTCCCACTCCCTCCTTCGCCTTTGGCAACCACTAATCTGCTCTCCATATATACAATTTTATCATTTTAAGAATGTTCTATAAATGAAATCGTACAATATATAACCTTCTTGGAATGACTTTTTCAATCAGCATAATTCTCTTAAAATTCATCCAAGTTGTCATGTGTGTCAAGAGCTCACCCTTTTTAGTTGCTGGGTAGTATTCCGTGGTATGGCTATACTAGTTTGTTTCACCACTGATCAGGTGAGGTATATTTTGGTTGTTTCCAGTGTTTGCCGATTATGAATAGAGCTGCCTTAAAGATTTGTGTACAGGTTTTAGTGTAAACTACGTTTTCACGTCTCTGAAATGGAAGCCCAGGAGTGCAATTGCTGGGCCGTATGGTAAGTCGCATTTAGTTTTTTAAGAAACTGCTGAACTGTTTTCCATTGTAGCTGCACATCCAGGCTATCAGTTTTAAAAGGCTTGCATGTATTCACAAGGAATAAATGTCTCAGTGGCATTAGGATTAGGTTGAAGTTAAACTTCTGAGAGTTCTTATCGTTCCTCCCTCTCCCATCCTGACTCTCTCCCCTCCCCTTCCTGTCCTACTTTACTGCCATCTCCTCTCCTCTTCCCACTCTAGTTTCTTCCCTCTCTCCCTCCTTCCTTCCTTCCTTCCTTCCTTCCTTCCTTCCTTCCTTCCTTCCTTCCTTCCTTCCTATGTATGTTTGAAATTGTGATAGAAGGAATGACTGTGTGAACCTAATCTGAGATCAAGAAAGATAAGTAATGTTAAAGCTTTGTAGGTCCTTTAAAAGCATTGAAACTTAGTTTGATTAGTTTTATAGGTTTTTAAACATTTGATAGTATCATCTTATTCTTCTTATATTAAAAGGAAAGATTTATATCTGACAGTAAAAACAAAGAAAATGCAGAATAATCTTTTTGGTCCCCTTTTTCTATTGAGAGTGACAAGCTATCAATCAATAGCCAAATAAAAGTCACTTAAACATATAAAAAAAATCACAAGACAGAAATTTGTTATATTGTCACTGTGAAGAGCAGTCTACCTTCAAAGGGCAAAAAAATAATACCTTGTAGTTTATTACGTAGTTCTGAATAAAGTATGTTTGGAACTATGTAATCTAACCAAAAGATTTACATCCTAGGCTAATATGTAATTGTAGATAAAGTCCTGAACGAAACTGCTTATATAAAATGATGTTCTCAAAAAAGCTTGTTGCTTTCATACATCATAGATATTTCACATACTGTTAAAATACTGGTGTGATTATATCAACTTACTAAAAAATGACCAAGTTGGTTTGTTTTGTTATTGTGAAACTATAATAACCAGTTGCCACTATTTTAGAAAAAAAATCAGTTGTTAGAAGTTACAGGTAAAGTCACATTGACAAGGACAACAACAATCTCAGGAAATGCACTATAAAAGCAAATACAAGAGCAAGAGGTAGGCTTCATAAATAAATAAAAATCATTTGTAGTTTCAAACTTTTGAGCTTATGGAACTGGTAAGACTTCAATGAAGTTTTCTGATTCCAGAAACATACAGATATAAATGCTCATCTCATTAAAAAAACTATATTCTTTTAATGTTTTTATATGAAAAAGATAAGGAAGGGAGGATTACTTATCAAACTAAGCTGGTCATTTAAAATGAGTATATCTACCATACTTGAAAAATCATGTTATAAGATTTTATAACAGACCTTATATTGATTAATAAATGTTTGTCAAGTTACCACCATAAAGGATGAAGTAAGAACAAAAAAACATGTTTCCCAACTGACCTGATTAATTTCTGTGATAGAGATTGAAAGAATATTGATGGGGGTCAGGGAGTGGATTGTCCTGAATTTAAACCACAACTTTTATTTGATAAACTCTGACAGCTTAGGAGATATGAAGTTCAAATCACACTGGCATTATTTCCCTAAGAATTGTATAAAATGAAATAAAGCACAGTAAACTAAAAGGAAATCAAATAAAATGATCATCCTCATGGTGTTCCTTGAATGAAATGGACAATGACTGAGATAATGATATGTGGATAATTCTGCTTTGGATGATGCAATTAGAGATCATTTAATTGGTAAGAAATCATATTTGGTGTGTTGTGCTCAACTTCTTAAACCTTTGAGAATACTTCAAACGGACAAGTTCTTTTTAAACATAAAGAAAGAAGAGGCTAGTTAAATAAATTGCCTCAGAAATTTTCATGGACTATTTCTATTTATAAAACATTAAATATTTATTATAATAAAACATTTCTGTTATTTCCTTAAAAATAATAGACATTTATACCAACAAAAAGCAATCTTAAATGTACAAAGGCAATAATGTCCCATTGCTTAGAACTGTCCCCACCCCCACTTAAGGTCCACCTGTCATCAGTCACTTTTCAGGAGTGGCCTGTGAATGGATGTTTAAGGCATCAGGGTAGATCCAAGAGGAATAAAGATGGAGAAGAATAAACCATTGAAAACTTTAAGAAAAGGAAATGGTCCATAAAAATAGAGCCCATTAATACTATGAACTATATTGATTTCTTGTCATTTTTGTGAACATAATTGCAAAATAAAATGTTTATTATTATACATTTGTAGAGCTAAATACAGAATGTCAGAAGTAGGAACACAGTATATGTATATGTGTGTGTATACACATACACACATATATGTATATCTATCCTGGACCTGTATGGAGTATGCAGATATCTTATATCAAAATTATGATATGGTTATGATTATTATTTTTTTGCATTGCTATTTGGGGCTTTACAGAATTAAATGTATGCTTTAGAGAATTACAACCGAAATTAGAAACACAGAAAAAATATGAAGAGTAATGGAAGAAATAAAGAAGAATATTACAAGGAATAGGTGAAAATACCCAATATCAAGTATCTAAAAAAGTTAACATAGATCTTAGTACACTCTGATTATTCAAGGGGAGAAAAAGGAATGAGGAGGCCTTAAATTCAGGCAAAAGACAGATTGCTCTAGGCAAAAGGAAATGGTGAAAATAATTTTTCAATAATTGCTTTAGTTATACATTAACATAGTGTAATGGATATTTCTAAAATGTAGGAAAGAATGTAGGAATGGATTTTTGGAAAGAAATGCAAATAAATGTTCACATATCCACAAAAAACAACATAAAAGTATCCCTGGTTAAAACTAAGAGATGCATAGTAGATAGGTTCTGATTTACTTTTCAAATAGTAAGTAAAGATAACACTAATAATTTGGGTTTAGATTCTATTTTTCATTTTTAGAGGGGGCATCACTATATCCTCTGTCACATAGGAACTTAAATTGAACGTAGTCGACAGTTAACAATTGGTTCATCAATGGTTTCGAAGCTGATTTTACTCCATCTTAAATTCCCAGTTGCGCGTGCCTGAGAGGTACACTTTGTCAATCACAAAATTCAGAATATACTTTCTCTTTGGCAAAAAACAAGATGTGCTGCCCACAAAGCTGGCTATTTGTTCATGAAAAAAGAAACATAAACTGAGTGGGTGAGTTTTCTTTTCAGTAAATGAATCATTTTTTAAGAGATCAAAGAGGCTGAAGATACCCAATAGTATATGGAGGTGGTCTTCGGGAGGCAGCTGTATTCCATACACAGCTGTTGTCCCAGGCTGAAATTAGTTGCTTAGAATCTGCGTTAAGTAATCCCATACTTCAAATGACTTTAGGAAATTGGGTGTTAGGGAGACCAGCCAGCACCATTCAATTAAGTGGTCCTTGAACAGGAAAGTGCTTTTCTTTTAAATGGAGAGAAAAAAGAGTTTGATCACATTTAAGCTAATCTATCATTTATCATACCCAGTGGGTGAGATAGTTAATGACTCTATTGATTCTTTTTGGTGCTTAGTTTTATATACAACATTTAACCAATGTGAAACTTAATATGAGATTTGTTTTCCATTTGTTATTGATGCCCTTCAATTATCTTTATTTATCTCTGTAGGCACTGAATTTAAAAGGGAGTTTCAAAAGGGCTTCAGGTAGTACCCTTTTCTTAAACTGTATTTTAATTTTCAGAGTTTCTGTTTTAAACTAGCTTTTTTCCTAGGCCTACGGTTACCTTCAGAAGTCCCTTTACTAAGAAGAAAAAAAAAAAATTGGAAATTTGTCAAGAATGTTGATTACAGAATTTGAGAAAGAGCTTTTTTCTTATTTCTCTTTCTCTTTCCTCACCTGCCTTTTTCATATCCTCACTGTTCATTTATGTAGGTCATTGTAATTATCCTCTGATTTCTACCTCTTCTTTGAGGGTCATACGGGCCATTTCTGGAAAGCTATCTGTCTTTACAAAAAAGACAAAAAGACAAAAAAAAAAAAAGAAGAAGAAGAGGCAGCACAAAAGACACGCAGAAGCTGCAAATGTGGTCAGATGGCGTCACAGTCACAAAGGTGAAGGGGATTTACAGTTACAACAAATGGCTACTTAGAAATTAAAAAAAAAAAAAAAAATACCAGCAAGTCTGGGTGCAAGGCGAGGTCTAAAAGAGCATGCCATCGCAAGAACAAAACAGACCAAAATGACTCCGGTATTATATGAGAAATAGACAAAGCTTGTTTCTAAACTGAGCTCCATGGGTCAGTTTAGCCAATATATATGTTTTCTACGTGCGAGTATTCACGTGTACGTCTAACGGATTAGTAAACATAAGGTAAGTTAGTTAAACTCTGAGGCTGTCTGAAATCACAACTGAATGAAATGAGAACCCAAACAATACCAGAAAAATCAGTTTTAACACTGACACCCATTCCTAAAAAGCACTCACTGTAATACTGAGTTCTTAAAATACACTGCCTAGGGCGAATGGTTGATTAAAAGAGCTGGATAACGTCGATATTGTCAATAACTAAAGTTTAGACATGTCATGAACATAACTTTAGAAAGAAAGTGCTCAGAAGAGCAAAATCAAAGATCTGTTTCGACAGTGGTGAATTGCAGTCTCATGAGTTGGCTCCCCCAGAGTCAATCCTTCACATCTGTCCCCAGCTCCCTGTCTGTGTCGGTACCCTGAAATTGTCCATGGTGGGAATATTTACACCATGGACATCAGCACACACTCTAAGTCAATGTCTTTCTGCCTGGGAATCACTTGTTAACCATCTACCAGCATACCATTGCCTTTGGATAAGTATATCACATTTATTACAAACTCTAGACTTAATCAGTGAGAATCCAAACCAACTAGTTGCCAGTTTCCCTAATTTCCCAATATTCCACTAGGAAACAGTCGCAAAATACATTTTATCATTTAATATATCCATGATAGCCTTTTTTTGCTGTTATTTTGCAGTTTTAATTGAACATTATATGATTCCATGTTCTCTCCTTTCATTCTATATCAGTTACACTTCTATTTTTTTTTTTATTTTTCCTTTTTCTTAGTGGTTGCTCTACAGTTTGCAATATACATTTACAACTAATCCAAGTCTGTTTTTCAAATAATACTATACTGCTTCACAGGTAATACAAGTACATTATAATAGCAATATATTTCTTTTAAAAATATTTTATTTATTTATTTGAGACAGAGAGAGAGAGAGTGCACAAGCAGGGTGAGGGGCAGGGGAGCAAGAGAAACAGACTCCCTGCTAAGCAGGGAGCCCAATGCAGGGCTGGATCCCAGGACCCTAGAATCATGATTTGAGCTGAAGGCAGCTGTTTAACCGACTGAGCCACCCAGGTGCCCCACTGGCAATACATTTCTAATTTCTCCTTCCTATCAGTTATATCATTGCTGGCATTCATTTCACTTATACGGAAGCAAATATATATACACATATATGACAGTACATAATCTGATATTATTATTACTGTTACTATTATTTTTTAAAGTTTTTATTTTTAAGTGATCTCTACACCCAACATGGGGGCTGCACTCACAACCCCAAGATCAAGAGTCACATACCCTACCCACTGAGCCAGAAAGGTGCCCCTTACTGAGATTTTTTTGAATAAATTGTTATCTGTTAGATCAGTTAAGATTAAGAAATTAAAGTTTTTATTTTACGTATTCCTTCTCCAATCCTTGTTCTTTACATAGATCAGAGTTTCTGACCTATATAATTTCCCTTCTCTCTGAAGAATTCCTTTAACCTTTCTAGCAAGGCAGATCTACTGGCAACAGATTTCACAATTTTTGTTTGTCTAAAAAAAATCTTTATTTCTCCTTCACTTTGGAAGGATAATTTTTAGGGTACAGAATTCTAGGTTTTTGAGGGATTTTTTATTTCTCAACCTATTAAATATTTCATTCCACTATTTTCTTTCTGAAAGAAATCAGATATAATTTTTATCTTTACTTCTCTATGGGAAAGGTTTATTTTTTCCCCTTTAACTTCTTTCAATTTTTTTTTCTTTATCTTTGATGTTCTGTGGTTTGAATATGATATGGCTAGGCGTAGTTTTTTGTTTGTTTGATTTTGGTTTTGCATTTATTCTACTTGGTATTCTATCTACATTCTGTTATAATGTATTTATCTCTAGAATTTCTTTTAATCATTTCTTAGATTTTCCAGTCTTTCTGTTTACATTGCCCATCTGTTCTTGCAAGTTCTCTGTTAGAGCTCTTAGCTTCTTAATCACAGTTGCTTTAAATTTCCAGTCTGGTAATTCCAGCATCCCTTAAGTTATATCTGATTCTGGTTTTGATGTTTGTCCAATCTCTTCAAACTCTATTTTTTTTTTTTGCCTTTTAGTATGCCTTGTAATTGTTTGTCATAATCAGATATGATGTAAGGAGTGAAAGAAACTCACGTAAATAACCTTTAGTAATGTGGTAGTAAGGTGTGGGGGAGGGGAAGCATTTTCTTCTCCAGTGATTAGGTTTCAGGCTTTTGGTGAGCCCATGCTCCAGGACTGAACTTCACCACTACTTCTCAGGGTTTTTCTCCCCTTGGGTGGAACAGGAGGGCTGGAAGGGGCTGGAGTTGGGTATTTCCCTTCACCCATGTCAGTTAGGCTCTTACATAACTCCAGAAGGTTAGGCTCTGGTAAAATAGCCACCTCTGAAGGCCGTCCTCTTTAAGAAGAACAGAGTGCTCCCACTTATTTCAAAATAGTTCCTCTCCCCCAACCCCCTGCTGGAAGACTGAGGGGATTTTTCTCTCATCTTAACTGGGAACCTGGCCAAGCTCCTGGAGGTAAATCTTACAACGCTGTGGGAAGTTCCCCTATGATTGAGTCCCCATGGAGTTTTTAACTCCCAGACTGTGACTTCATTTCTCCAATAGATTTTAGAGGAATTGTTGATTTTTTGTTTGGCTTTTTACATGTCAGGATGGAGTGATAATCTCTAAACTCCTTACATGCTGGACCAAAAACTGGAATTCAAGCCTCTTTTCCATCTACCTCCCCCTCCCTCAAAGTGCTACACACTGAATATGAAGGAACACTTCATGTATACACGTATTTAGAATTTTGCAGATTTCATGAAAACTTATATGCTCAGTTATTTTCAACTACATATAATAAATGTCAGTAGTAGTATTTTAAAGATAATATTATGGTAGCTAGGAATTACATATAGTAGTATTCCAATATTCAATATCCCAGAAATCATGACTATAAATTATAAAATTAAATATTTACCGTTAGTTATAAAGGATATTTTTAGAGTATTTAGATAATTCAAAGGCATAAGCACTTAAATTAATACTTAATCACTAAAAAGCTTCTAAGGAAAAAAAAAATCACTCAATGTAAAAAGCAAACTATAAACACTTGCATTGTATTTTTTTTGAAAAGAACTTCAGATTCACATATAAATACTTTCTATATGCACTTTGATGCCTAATTGGTCTTTCAAGCTTACCATGTCTAAAAAAGGGAAATCTTGACTTCCATTCCCATCACCAATATATATACATGCCAATGAGTATCATTCTCTACCTAATCCTCATAGCCCGAAACTTGAGTAAGTCAAGCAGAGAAAGACAATTATATGGTTTCACTTATTTGTGGAACATTAGGCATAGCAGGGAGGACATTAGGAGAAGGAAGGGAAAAATGAAAGCGGGGGAAACAGGGGGAGAAGAACCATGAGAGATTATGGACTCCTGGAAACAGACTAAGGATTTTAGGGGGAGGGGGTGGGGGATGGGCTAGCCCGCTGAGGGTATTAAGGAGGGCACGTATTGCATGGAGCACTGGATGTTATACGCAAACAATGAATCATGGAAATTTACATAATCAACAACAACAACAACAACAAAGATCAAAGAACGCAAAAAAAAAAAAAAAACCCAACAACTTGAAGTCATTTGTTATCCTCCACCCCACCCTCTGACTTCCACATTTCCCACATCCATTCAATCAACAAATATTGTTGGTCCAATGAACAAAATACACCTCTACTTCTCTTCATGCTTATTGCTACCACTTTTCTCCAAGTTCCCTGCATCTTGGACCAGAACCTCTTTCCCTGATTCTTTGCTGGTCTTCCTCTGTAATCTGTTCTTCAGAAAGCAAACAGGGTGTTTGGTTAACAATATAAATCAGACTTAAGTTTTCTACTTAGAACTGTAAATGACTTTCCATTGTATTTAGAACACAGTGAGCATCCTTTTACACAGCCTACAACATCCCTCACATCTTTGTCTTAAACCACAATTTGTACCTGTCTTCCCTTTGGTCACACTGGACTCTCTCTTCAAACAACAGACCAAGTTCACCTTGCCTCTGCACATAGCACTTTCTATGCCTTAAATTCACTATTCCTGTGTCTGCTGAGCTAGTTCCAACACATCTTAGATCTTACCTCAAATGTTGCTGCACTACAAAGTTCTTCCCTGCCCCCTTCCCTAGCCTTATCTAATAATCATAGCCTTGGCTTGAACCTAACTTTACTCACATCTTTTTTGTTTGTTTTAGCACTTTTTATAATCTGAAATTGCTTTGCATATTTATTTGCATGTATGTTAAGTGTTGTCTCTCTTCATTGGAATATAAACTTCATGAGAACATGGCTTGTATGTCTCAGCTTTTCTTTTCTTTATTTCCTACCATCTAGAACAGTGTTTAATATATGTTCAATAGATAGTCAATAAATGTGTTTAGTGATACACAACTCTTATTTGTGACATGAATAAACAAATAGAGCATACACATTTTGAAATGTAAATACGATAGATGTCTATGTTCAAGGTGTATTTCCATACAATAAAGCTTTCACCTTCCAGAGGACATGGGGATATGTTAATGGAAATAACTCCAAAGAGAAGATATGAAGAAAAACTTTTATAAGACTAGCATTATATACATGTATAACTCCCAGGACTATTGACTTCTAACAAAATAAATCTCATTCCAGGGACAAACCTTAAACTTACTTGAAAGTGACAGGAAAACAAAAGAAAAAACAGAAGTCCATTTTCCTCAATATAATTATCTTCAGTGTTCAAGCCCACAATTAAGGAATGAAGTAAAAAAAAATGATTATCTTTTTTGACTATGAATTCTTAATTTACAAATAAGTTTTTGTTTCCCTCTAGACTCTCTGTTCCCTAGTTTGGTATAGTGGAGTAGTTAGAGAACTCTGGGTCACTCTGCTTCCTTCAAATCCTAAATCTGTCACTTAATAATTGTGTTATTTTGGGGGCGCCTGGGTGGCTCAGTCGTTGAGTGTCTGCCTTTGGCTCAGGGCGTGATCCCAGAGTCCTGGGATCGAGCCCCACGTCAGGCTCCTCCGCTGGGAGCCTGCTTCTTCCTCTCCCACTCCCCCTGCTTGTGTTCCCTCTCTCGCTGGCTGTCTCTCTCTCTGTCAAATGAATAAATAAAATCTTTAAAAAAAAAAAATTGTGTTATTTTGGACAAATAACAACCTGAACCTCAGTTTCCTCACCTATAAAATGGGGATGATATTAACACGTAATTCACAAAAGGCTTGTGTAGAGAAAATAGTACTTAGAAAACAGTAAGGACCATATAGGTGTTTATTTCTGGAGTTTTTTTGTTTGTTTTAAGTTTTTATTTAAATTCTAGTTAGTTAACATACAGTCTAATATTAGTGTTGTGTGTACAATATAGTGGTTCACCACTTCCATACAATACCCGGTGCTCATCACAACAATTAGTTGATTGCTTACATCTCTGTTTGAGTAGTAAAATTCTTGATATTTCATGACACTTCTTGGCACTTATTCATAAAGAATCTCGATTAGATTTAGGGAGCATGGAAGAAAACAAGCAGAAAGAACAATTCTGATGATTCAGTAGAGGTGGCTGTGTTCCAAATAACTTTCTCCGGAATCCAGAGGTCAATTTGCTAAGGCAAGCTGCAGATGGACAGATAAACTCTGATTTCCGCATCTTCCTCGAAGTGGTAATTGAGGGCCTTCTCGCCAAAGGCCTCTTTTAATGAATGAAATGGAATGAAAAGGTCATCATTTTTCTTAACCTAATCTTCTAGGAGAATTGCTCTCTGAAAATGTCAGGATCCTAAACAAGCTGAAGAAGGCTCCAGGGGGTTGATTTTACTAATCAGGCAGTGGCATACACTGACCTTCCACCATCACTCAGAACACCCAGTCCCCACAACTGACCTTGAACCCAAGGCAGCAGAGACTAAGAGCTGCTAGAGGTTCACAGGTGCCCTCCAGCCTCTGGAGAGGACCCTTCGCTCCGGGGCTGGCACACAATTGTGGCTGCTTCTCTGAAGAATACATTTTGAAGAGGAAGAAAGTACCTCGAACTGAAAAAAGTCCTTCCTTCAAATACTGTACAGAAAAGTCGAGTAGTCCTTCAATTCTCACATAATTATCCAAAAAAGGAACTAAGTAAAATCTGTATGCTCTTCAAGAATTTGAAGGGTAGATTTGTGGGGCAAATCATACAGAATTTTTTTTTATTTCAACTTCATTCTCTATTATCCTCTACTTTCCACTTTTAATTTTTTACATCTCCCTTTTGGTCTACCATTAAAATATGGAAATGGTACAACTTAATGCAACTTGTAATATCATTCCTGGAGAAATTTTCTTAACCTGAAATCTCAGCATTTACTATTTAGTCTAGTGTATGTTTTTCTTGATGTAAATAGATGGGTTCATTTTCATGAATATTCTTGAGGCCTTCTAATTCAAATGAAAATGATGTATTCCTAAGATATTTTAATCATTGTGCTAAGCAATAGAGTAAATGCAAACTTAAATAAAACAGCATCCCAAACATTTCAGAACTCACAATCTCCTGATATGCTTGAAGGTCTCAGGGGGTCTATCATAGTGCCAAAACACAATGTAAATGAAAATAAAGCCAGAGCTTTGAGTTGCAGTAAAAGAAGGAACACATGCATAGCTTTGTTTCCATCACCGGACATAGGATGAATGAGAAAGAAAACTGATAGATTAAAAAGGGAGAAAAGAAGGTGGAAGGGTAGAGTAGAGCATGGGGACAGTGAAAAGAGCTAGTGTGGTGCAGGGCCGTGTTACTCTCCACTGTATTTCTACTTTAAAACAAACAAAAAAGAGCACAATCATTTTTAATTGAACTCTTGAGAGAAGAAAAATAACACTATTTTAAGTTATCTATTTGCCAATACAAGGAAAGGCATGTTTATCATATCTACATTGTGTGATAGATCATTCATTCATGGCATTTAGGAAACTATGTAACAAGGGATTCATTTGTTGGGAGGGGGGCAGTCTGGAAGTAAAGGCTTCTCTGAGTGATATTTAAGCTGATATCAGAAGAATGGGATAAAACTGCCTCAATGTTTCAACAGAAGACAGAGCATGTACAAAGGTCCTGAGATGGAAAAGCCTTAGGTGTTTTCACAGATATAAACAAAAAGAGTAGCACGTTTTGAAAAATGAGTAAGGGTCAACTCTGGCAAGGGCCTAATGGTGTAGCTCTACGTAGACGTCTGTAAAAGTTTAGATTATCTCCCCGCTGCACTGGCAGGTAATCTAACTTATAGTTTTGAAATGCTAGCCTGGCTGTTGTGGGGAGGATGCATGTGTGTTCTCCAAGAGTGCGCAGGCGATCGTAGTGGTGGTATTTTGTGATCCACATCTTACAGATTTGGAAAGCAAAGTTCAGGAGAAACGATAATTCAAACTCAAGACTTCTTCATAGCAGAGCCACGTGGCAACAAGTAGCTAAAGCTCCATCAGTCGGCCCTCTCTTTACCAGCGAACAAATGGTTGGGTCTCTGACAATAAACCTTCGACAATAGCAACAATAACATGTATCTTTATTTTGTGCTAACTCCGAATATGAGACAGAGCTAGTCAAATGCCAGTTCTATGTTTTACGCTCTTAAAAAATTATAATTCAAAGACTTGTCTAAGAGTTGCTGCATGAAGAAGTTAACTTTCCCAAGGACGCACAGATACTAACCAGTGAAGCTTGGATTTCATCTCTGTTCTCTGAATCAGAGCTCTCATTCTTAACCAAGATTAGAGAACGGACATGCTATGTGATATTTATGTGCTGGTCTAAAGGCTTATTACAAAAAATGGTGAAAGGTGTAACAATTTGACAAAGATAAATAAATTCCTCTTCTAGAAATCTGCTTGTCTGCTGAATAGCGCTGTTCTATTTCTATAATTCTTTACAGATTCATTTATTTGAATAAATATATATTATATAATATATTATTTATATTGGTTATAAATAATATATAAATATACTGAACTAAGTTTTAACTTACATATCATCACGTTTTATCCTTAAAAATATTCTGTGCGTTATGCATGATAAATGCTGTTTTGTCCCTCTTACTTCTTAAAAAGCAGTCCCATTTTGCTGGGGGTGCATCCAAGGACATTATCAAATATATGCTCCTCAGATAGGCTGGATCTAGAAACCTTCTCTAAGCCACACACTAGTCATTCCTTATTTTACTGTCTGCACAGCATTTATCATCACCCCAAATTATCTTGACTTTAGCAATTTATTTTTCCGTTTCCCTCATTAAAATTTAAGGCCAATGAGATGAGCGACTTTAATTGTCTTATTACCTAGCACCTCAGATTGTTTGACACATAGTGGGTTCAGAGTAAACATTTGTTGGGTGACCAGGGCTTTAAAACACACAACACTGATTAAAAAATGGCAAACCTGGATTAGAATGAAAATCTTTAGAATCTTTAACGCTTATCCTATCACACCGTGCCATCATTTCAGATCATGGTCACTTGAGATCATGTAAACTCACCAACCAATAAATGAAATGGCATTTCACATTTCAAAAGCAATTTCAGATAGGTAAATTTTTATTTCAAATTGACCAGTTATACATCTTGGCAATAGTTTTTTTTTCTTCCTTTGTTTTTCTCAGTTGCATTTCACATGAGGGAGATGAGATCAGTCAACACAGTCACTTGAGACTGATCAAAGCATAAGTATCGCATAAAACAACTCACATTCAACCTTTGCAAATGAATAAATAAAGGGAAATTCATGAATTCTTAAAATATTGTCCCTTGATGCAGATATCAGCCTCTTTCTGGTTTCAGCATTAATTCACATGGGCATCTTTTCCATAGGCGGTTTTATTTTTTCTAAGCAATTGGTATTGCCATTGAACTTCATAGGAAAAAAAAAGGGGGGGGGGTTTAAAATAATACACTCCTTATTAATCCTGTAAGTAGGCTAAATAACATTTAGAAAATAAACTCTAATTTTTCCAAAGTTAGCTTGAGAAATAAATTCCTTGAACATTCACGATAAGGCTGAAAGTTGTTTTACCTACAATTGATATCTGCCATCAGTGTCTCTAGCACAAAACTGTGTAAGAAGAATAAAACAGCAACCACCTCCCTTTTTTATTTGGTCTCCACTTTCTGAGGTTGAATTCTGTGACAGCTGCTCCAGAGGCGAGGATGAAACTAGACTTCGGTACAGCGCTGCCCGGGTGTACACATGAGTGCCTCTCAAAGGACACACCGCCTCCCACTGCCACTGATGCATGCGGTCCACAAACAAAGATAGGAGCCACCATCCACATCTCAAACACCGCGTGGCACTAGGTCGCACTGCTCAACGCACAAGGCAGATTTTAAAAGATCCTTTTTTTTCCCTCCTCCTTTTTTGGACTTGCTTTATTGTTTGCTAAGTCACATTCTACAAAGAAAAGAAAATAGGACGCCTTTTGCAGAGGGAGGGCTAAGCAGTGTGTGTAAGTTGATACAGGTATTTGGGAGTCAATGTAAGTATTCCTACATCAAGCTGTATTTGCTTCTTTGAATTAAAATCATCAATAAACAAATACTAAAACATGAAAAGTCAAGTGCATTCATATCTACAAAGGAAAACTTTCTTTTTTTCCAAAGATAAGAGTTTATCCCCTTGCCAAAAATTCCTTAGTGACTCGAACACTTACTTCCAATATGGCAAGAACATATCTGTTCCTATCTAGAAGTGACAGTTTAACTTCCCCAGTTTATGGCAATGCTAAGGAAAACCAATCTCTTCTCTCTGTTACAGTTGAGTACCTAGTATCCTGTGCCAGAAACTGGGCCGAGCATTTTCCATGCATGAGTTCATTCACTCCTCATAATAACCCTGCAAGGCGGGTCCAAATGTTACTCCTATTTTAAGTGAAGAAAAAGAGATTTCAGGAGATTAGAAAACTGTCAAGGTTGCACAGCTACGAAGTGGCAGGGTCAGAACTTGAACGAGAGTCTCCTCATCAAATTTGCCTTACAAAAATGACCATGAGTCAGGCCTTCGTCATTTCCAAACTGGATTCCAAGCGTTTCCACTACAATCCACCATTCACCACGCTCCTAGAACTAATAAGTGCACACCTAATAATTCACTTCCCAACTCACATGTCTCCGAAATTAATTTTCAGTTTCTCAGGCAGGTATGAAAAGCTCTGGCCCACCTGACAACTTCCAGCCTTTCTAGGTGGTCACTGACTCCTGAACACCCTTAGTACTAGTTATAATTCCTTACCACTGTTCAGCAAACACCTTTACTCCTTTGCCCATACTATTCATATTCCACTTAACATCCCTTTCAACTTGTGTCCCTGGTGGAATTCCATTCATTCTGCCTAGCTCTGCCTTACTACTTCCTTCCTAACCCCCACACGGAATCGAACATTCTCTTCATAGCCACTCCCAAGCAGGCCATATAAACAGCTATTGTAATAATAATGCATCGGCTCCTAAGCTTTTGGAATTTAAAATATCCATGGCTATAGGGTAAACTCATCAGGTAGAGAAAACTTCTTATTCTAGTGCCCCTTTCACTTTTCATATTGTTACCTAATAAGTGACCAATACATGCAAATTGATTGTATGAAATAAATAGCATTCTATTTAAATAGACAATTATAAAGAAAAATCTTTCTATTTGGTATACTTTTACTTCATTAGTACAGTTTAGCATTATTTTCTTATCTGGCAGTCATTCAGTTTGGTTAAGCGGTAGAAAATTCATCTATCAAATCAGAGAAAATTCTCTAATTGCTTCTTGAGCAATATTTCCAGTGGGGATGGTCTAGACAAAAGATACAATGATTGAAAAATATAGGAGAAGCATCTGAATAGAGAAGATACAATATTAAAAATTGTAAGTTAAAAATCACATAACCAATTTCTATATTTAAGTAGTTAAATATAGTCAGGTTCATAGGAACATGTGACTTTCTTGTTGAAACAAAAAAACTAAAGTACTGGGGTTGCTGAGCAGTATCCTGATTAGTGTACCCACAGAGTCCTTGACTTTCTAAGCTTCTTATAATTATTAAGTTCTAATAGTGCCACAACCATCCACTTAGAGACAGAAAGCATTATCTAGTTATGGATTTGTTCAGAGAGCATGCTTTAGACTTTTGTTTATGCTGTTAACTGCAATGGTGGAATGCAGCAAACTGCAGGCGGAACCCAAAATACCCATTTCCATTATCACCATTTAAAACTGTGTATATTTTTATGTTTACGTGTGGGTCTGTTTTGTTTTGTTTTCTCTCTCTGTTTATTTTTGTTGCTGCTTTTAAGTTAGGAATAGTCCTCTGGGGACTTTTTTTTTTTTTTTTTTTGAGCTTTGTCCCTGGATTTTCTCTGCAATGATTTGGTGAACACATGCAATTTTTTATGGTCCACCATCATTGACAGGCTGGCCCCAAGGCACAGGGTTCCGTGTAGCACATCATGGTTTATTGATGAGCAGTGAGAACTAAAGCAGAGTGGTGGACGCGGGCACACCAGTTACAGATCCTTGTTTAGAAACCAACTGGGCATTCAGTAATGAGACCGTGTGGTCTTGTTTGCAGAACTCAGCTCAGGCCAAAGATCTGTCTAGGGATGAATTGGAAGGAAAAAAAAATCAAACAACCATACAGTTCGAGTAGCTTACACCGTCCTCAGCTTCAACGAAGCATCATTTCCTTAACACATTTTTAGAGTTATTCCACAGAAAGTTTAGGAGGAAGTTAAGAGTCAATTAGGTTCTTGACTAAGAATTATAAGTGTATAATAAAAGAAATATGAATCTACGTTTGCCAGAATAATTTGTTTTAAGAAGTAATTTTACTTATTTGATAAAGTAATATATATGTATGGTAAAAAATTTAATGATGACGTTACGAATGAATAATCTGGGTAACCACAAATACAGTAACTGTTGCTTATGGCTCCTTTCAGAAATACTCCATGTTTATTTACTTTTTAAAGCACAAGGGCATACAAGCACATTTTCTGAATTTCAATTGTTTTTCCTTTAACTCTAAGTTGTGAGCGATGTTCTGTATCCGCTCACTTAAATTTACTTCACTTATTTTCGCAGTGGCTCATTATATGGGTATATCAGAGTTTACTTAACTGATTCTTGTTTGGTAAATAGACAATGCTAGAATGAACATATTTGCATGTAAGTAGTTTGGCAAATATGTGAGGATACTTTTAGTTTAATTCCAAAAAAAAGTAACATTTAAGTCAAATACTATATGTCTCTTACATTTCTACCAAGACTTCACGAGAACATAAATACTCTTGCCAACAACACTAAAATTTTAGTCACATTACAGCTGAAAAATGGAATTTCTTTGATGCTGTAGTTTTGTTGATTCTGAGTAAAATTAAGCATTGTTTCTTGTTTTCCCCTGATTTGCCTGCTCATGTAGTTGGCAAAATGGTACACTGAATTTCTCTTTAAGTTATTCATTTGTATGTTAATGACAAAATATATCATATAGTGTTACAATATTTACATATGTGTGTAACCTGTATAATACTATTTATGTGACATATGCTACAAATATTTTTCTAATTTCCCTTGTATTTTCTTAATTCTATGTAGATATTTTATTTCTTATATTGTAACATATCTTAGCAATTTCTTTTAATACTTCTGGGTTTTCTGTGTTTCTCAGAAGGGCAATCCCTACTCCAAGTTATTAACCATGTTGTTTTATTTCTTCTAGACATTTTATTCTCTTCATTGCTATTATTTAAAAGTTTTAGTCCACTTGAAATGTGTTTTGTAATAAGGACTAAAGTAAGAGTCAGCTTCCTTTCTTTCAAGATATTAAACACCCATGCCAACACTATTTCATGCATAATCTTTCTTTCCCTATGTTTCAAGGGCCATCTCTCTATTTTATTGTATTAGTCTGTTTATTCAGGAACCAACACTACCCTATGCTTATTCTATGTTTAATATGTATTTTTTGATGCTAATATTTATTTACAATGATATTCTGGTATTCTACCATGTGAGGTTGACATTTTTGGTTGTGAAGATTGTACAGAAAGTCTCTATATTTAAGAATTCTGCATCCATGTAATTATTCAAAAATAGGTATTAAATCTCGATTATGTGCCACCCACTTCTTAAGAATGAAGATAAGACATTGATGGATGACTAAATTGGCATTGAAAATAAGAAATATTTTTGGAATAAATATCATTCCCTCACATTGTTCATTAAAACTGGTATTCTTGTGAAAGACAAAATAGAATATCAACGTACCTAATTCAATGTCATAAGATGTATTTCATTGTCCAAGATCTAACACAACATAGCTATACAACTCTAGTAAGCCATTTGGCCACTACAAACTCTAGTTAACTGTTGAATAGCAAAAATACTCTCAGTCTGTCTCCTGGGATCATTGTCAGAACCATATGCAATAATGTGGATTTAATCTTCAAAGGGCAAATTACCACTGGAATCATTTCAATTGTTCTTAGAATCATTCTAAATTGTGCAGCCTATCCAATGGAGTTTGTGGCATCAATAGGGGTCTTCTATGAGAATCTTCATTTAGCCATTACTATCCAGGTTTAATTATGCTCTAAAGGAATTTAGGTATCAGGGGCCAGTTCTACTTTCTCCAGTTATCTAAAACAGGATAGGTATCTGCTAGATACGCTGGTCCATATAAATGCCTAAATTTAGATCTAATATTTGAAGGAAGCTATCATTTAGTTACTGGAGCAGGTGTGTAAGTGACTGGGTCTACTAACTTTATAAGGTTTACAATTGTACTGATTACCAACTTCCAAATCAATACCCTTTATACTCAATCCAAGTCAAGTCCTTCTGTCAACTTGAGAAAATTCTTCCTAATTTGATCATTTGTACTTTTCATGCCTTCTCTATATTACAATTATCCTTTGAGTCCACGGGTGGGCACTTGATTCAGTCTGGCCATCAGCTCTGTGTTTCTTGACCACAGTGAGTAGTTCACAGATTCGTATGTCACCAATCAAAGCCAACTAAGCATAATGAGGCTTTTATTGACTTTTCTGGAAAAGAAACTATTTATTGTTGTTCTTGAATATGAGTGGATATAAACGATAGATTTACTTGGCAACACTATAATATCTAAGAAAAAACCACACAGAAATGTCAAGAAATAGGAGCACATTTCCTAAAGACTTTTTTTTTTTTTTTAATCCTGGAATCTAGCCATATGTGATGCAAACTATTCCCTATTGAACTTAGATCAGTTAAGGCCATTCTTACTTACAAAATTCTATGAAGAATTTAGGGTTACTTAGCAATACTGTATGTTATGCCATGATAATTGTTTGCTCAAGTATTCACATTCACAATATTATTCTATGAATTTTTCTTTTGCAAATTAAAAAAATGTATACATAAATTGTAGTGTGAGTATCAACCAGGCATTAAACTTGTTTTCCAATAAGGTCTCTTAATAAAGATACAATTTATCAATGCCAATTTTGTTATGTGAGGCTTTAAAATCCTCTTTCAAAGTAAGGGATTTCTATTTTTTTCAAAAATTTTCATTGGAAGCCAATGATTATTAGCTCATAAATTTCTCATTAGTATATGCTAGTGTCTTCACGTAAAACAGTTCAGAAGCTCAGTATTAACTAAAGGCATATTGTAGATTCTACAAACATTTCAAAAACATTGTCAGGAGCAGCTTGTGAAGGGAACTGTTGACTGACTCTAATTGTCAATGTATTGAGACATAAACTTGCAAAATTTAAAGTTAACACCTTAGTATCTTGCTAATTTTTACATGATTGACTAGTCTATTATGTCATGCAACTAGTTGCCCAGATAAACTACTTTCAGAAACTTCATGTGATCACACTCTAATCACAGTGTGGATTGACAGAATCATCAGTGGGAAATATTAAAAGAACAATCACATAATACTTCAAACAAAAGAAAAATTAAGAGCACTTGATAATACCAAACTTTCTAAGAAGCTTCATACTTTTAATTAAAAGCAGCCCACTACACATAAGTATCACACACACACACACACACACACACACCCCTACCAGGTAACAGTGAATGTTACTCTAAGCCATTTTTACTGTGCATGTTAATGGAATTAAATGAAAACATCCATTAAATATATTTCACTCATGAGATCATTCTTCAAGTTCAATAATTATGCATCATTCTGGAAAGTATGCTTTCCTTTTAACCTCCTCATTAGAATAACAAAAAGTCAAAGTAATTTTTGGTAATCAAAATGGGAAAGTAGCATGAAGCCATAATAAGGGAAAGCCAGCTGAGGAGCCTGCTACAAAACAATACCATGTATAATTGGTTCTTAATTATGCAAATTTAACAAATGGCAGAAGGATGGTTGTATTTCTTGACCAAGGCTGACTGCCAAGTCAACAAGCTGGCTTCAATGGAGAAAGGCGCTCACTCTGTGATCCTGACTGCTGCGTCTCCTTCCACATTGCCAAAATACTTTTGTGGAAGAAAGAAATCTGTTGATTTACTAAAACAAGTTAAATTTATGTTTTTGGTGTGAGTGAGTATCTCCAACAGCATCATTAATTAAGTTTTTTTATGCACATTATTAAATTTTTTTAATCATAGGTTTAAAGACACCAGAAGAAACCCAAATAATAATTAGTGTATACATTTGTATGGAAGATAAGTCTGCTGCATAGTTCTTCATGAAAAACAATCTTTATACATTAGACAAAGGTTATGCAAAAAAAAAAAAAATAACTCATTAAAAAATAAATACAAGTTGCCTTTTAATACATCAGACAAAGAAACAAACTATACAGGAAATTAATGTTTCATTTTTTACCATGATTTTGTATATATCTTAAAATGTCTTAAAATGCTCTTTATAAGCAACTACTTTAAAATTCATCTATTCTTGTGCTTGCATTGAGACCTCTTTAAGCCAGAGCTAGCCTCTAGAAACACTGCTTTCATCTTGGGCTCTGATATGCAATGGCTTGGAGTTCCCCATTGCTCCTACACCTTGTTTTCCTAACCTAACACCCACAGGCAGCTGCTGCTCTCCTGAGACAATGGAAAATATCTGCAGAATCCAGTAATCTCATAACTTCAAAATGGTAGATTTGGTCCCTGGTGAAGCAATAGACATATCTTAGCTATATTTTCCATTATATTCATTATGGACATGACTTTACGGGAGGCAAAATAAATTTATTTGAATAACTTCGTTCCTTCTCTCAAAATGTATTTACTTTACTACTGTTTGGAATGAGGTAGAGTAGTGGCATGTTTTAGCATCCTGTCAGTGAAATTTAACTCTCAATGTATTCTAGTCTGTAATAGGCACGAAAGTCATTCCCTGCTTCTGAAAGAGCAAAATTTGAAAGGAGTGCCCTGATCGTTTGCCAGTTTGAGACTCCACATAGGGTCCTGGTAAAAATGTATTTTAATAGGTCAGAGAAAATTCCTGAACAGGTTGGAAGATACAGCATAATTGCCAAGAATTGAAGAATAGGGGAAAAGAAGAGCAAGAGACAGGAATATGTAGTAGTAGTGATTTAGAATTAGACTATAAACTAAATTAAGGTGGAATTGCTGGTAGAAAATGTGGGTTGAGGGAAGCCCTTCACTAGTATTTTGGCCTTAATTTTTGTATGTTCATAAAATATTCTCTACTTAAAATAGCAGTATCACAGGTGAAGTGAAAAAAAAGTGTCTTTCTTTTTGGAGAGGTGTTATTATGTGTCAAACATCAGCCAATCATCTATCCTATCTGTAGATCCTAAATCCTAGAGTTCACATTAATAATGTGTTAGGGTTTTAGAAATTTCTGAAGTGAAATACAGAGAGCCCCTGATTTATGATGGTTTGACTCACAGAATTTCAACTTTCTGATGTTGCAAAAGTGATACATATTCAGCAAAAACTGTACTTTGAATTTTGAATTTTGAACTTTCCCCAGGCTAGTGATGTGTGGTACGCTCCCCACCCCTCCTTGACACAGGACAGTGGCAGTGAGCCACAGCTCCCAGTCAGCCCTAGGATCGTGAAGGTAAATAACTAATACACATACAACCATTCTGTTTTTCATTTTCAATAAATTGCATGAACTCATTCGACACTGCAGTATAAAATAGGCTTTGGTTAGATGATTTTGTTCATCTTTAGGCTAACGTAAGTGTTCTGAGCACAGTTAAGGTAAGTCAGGTTCATCTGTGATGTTTGGTAGGTTAAGTGTATTAAATTCATGTTTGACTTACAATATTTTCAATTTATGATGGATTCATGGGGATGTAATTCCAGCATAAGTTGAGTAAGATCTGTATTTTATTCATTCAAAATGGGATTAGCCTAGAATGGTTTTGGTATCAGTGGAACATTGTGTTACTTTTCAGTCTATTCATATTTCACTTATTTTAAAGTAATCAGACATATATTTGTAGTGGCAAGCATGAGATTTAAAACATAAAATAAAATAATAAAATAAAATAATAAAGCTGGGTACTATGGGCCATGAGCATCATGAATCACTGGTAAAAAATTAAATTTCTAGAACAGAGAAATAATATATTTAAATGGATGATTTCAAGTGGTTTTAAAGCATTTTCAGTCATCTTGCTTCCTGGGACTCATATTTTGAGAGGCTTTCACTGTCCTGAAACAATGAAAAGAATCCTATATAGAAAAGTAGTATACTTATTTGTTTGTACAGTTCAAACACATGAAAGAATGCCATTATGAGGCTTATTCTTCCTGCATCCCCTTGACTAAATCTTAAAGGAATACAGAATACATAATTCTCAGGTATTCACATTTTACAAATAGCATTGGCCTGGCAATGACCGTGCTGATTACACTGCAGAAGTATACCAGTAAGACACATCCCCGGCGATTCAAAAAATTCTTAGAAGACACTGTATGGTTTTGTTTCATAAAGGGAGATCAAATGAAATTCCCATGGGTGGAAAAAATAAAACAAAAACCCAAGAAGTCATCAACATTACGTAAGTATAGATTACTAAAGAAGCACCTGTTAACATAAATGTGGTCCAAATCCTTTAACAAATTTAGCAAGAGTCTTTGCATGGTCTCTAGTATCTGCAGACAATACTAAAGAGCAAAAAAAAAAAAAAAAAAAAAAAAAAAAAAAAAAAAAAAAAAAAATTACAGTACTAATTTGTGGTTTCAAAGGAACGTAGCACAGTCTCTTTAGAAGGAAATACATCAGAAGAATGCATATTTGAAAGACATTTAGAGCAGAGGTTCATGTTACCTAACATCTGGTACACGGAGACAATACAAAATCCAATAGCCACCGTTTCTCTAGTGTAAGCAGAATACAAGCACCTCTCCTCCCCGGCGGCCACCGCTGCTACACTGGGCCAGCCCACCATTATCTCTTGCCTGTATTATTACAATAGCTTCAACTGCTCTTCCCTGCTACACTCTTGCTTCCTTATAGTCTTCTTTCAAAACAACATCCTCAATGATGGCACTAAAATATAAGTCGCATCATGCTTCTGCTCTGCTCAGATGTATCCAGTGGTTCCCCTTTTAATGCCCCTTTTAAGTCAGAATGAAAGAGACATAGTTCTGACAGTGGCCTGCAAGGACTTTCACAGTCTGGCCTATTAGCACTCCAGTGTCACTCCCTACCCTTCTTTCTGGGAATACCTAGCAGTCTTCTCACACACCGGGCGAGTTCCCTCTGCTAGAACACTTTCTTGGGAGAGACCCGTGGCTTACTTTCTTAAATCCGTTGAACTTTCGCTAGGCTATGACCTTCACAAATCTGACACCTCATTTAGAACACACCCGATCACATGTCCATGACACTTATCAAATCCTAATTGGCTTTGAAGTTAAGTTGTGTACGTACTGCTTATTTGATGCTACTCTCCCTCCACATTCTTAGCATGTGAGCTGGGCTTCTGCATTACTGTTTAAACTAGTGCTTCCCCAGAGCCTAGAATAATACCGGGCACATAAGGAGACGCTCAATGAGCATCAGGCACGGAACATCAAAGTTCACAGAACGTCCAAGCTCAGTAACTGTACGAGCCATGTTTTGGTGGGAGCCCTTATTCTGCTGTAGCATTTGCGGCGGTAATGCTTTCTGTACCCATGGCTATCAGGTGTAGTTATGGCATTGTCAATAATCAGTTAAGGCACCTCAAAAATCTGAATACGTTCTTAGGAAGCACTTTACAAAGTTATTGACTGTCTTTCAGATAGAACATTTCATCTGTTTGAGGTTGTTGGGATGTTATGCACGAACTCCAAAAACCCTCCCAGAGAATTTTCAATTCCTTATCATAAGGAGATTGTCCACAAAGCTTTTTGGGAAGGAGCCAATTCCAATCCCTAGGAGTTAGTGTGAAAACATTCTTGTTATTTTCAAATAAATAGAAGCTCTAAGTTACCTCGGGAGTCCCACATTCCAAGGCTTGAAAGACTATCCTGGATCCATCAATTGCAAGAATTCCAATATTAGCTGCCCCAAAACTGCCGAATTTGGGTATTTATAACTGAACAATGTGCATTAAACCAGTTACATATCTAATCCACTGGGATAGTCCTTTTGATGTATCATCTTGGCAAGACTACCATGTCGCTATGAAGATACTTTGTGGATGTGATTAAAGTCTATGGTCAGTTGATATTAATTAAAGGAGATTATCCTGACTGAATAATCTGGATGGACCTGATTTAATAAATTGAAAGGCCTTCAAAAGAGAGCTGGGGCTTCCCTGAGGGTACAAGAAATTCCACCTGTGGACAGTAGCTTCAACCCACTGGTGCCTTCCAGCCTGCTCTCCCGAGGGTCTGCTCCGCAGGTGATGGGCTTACCTAGCCAGACCCTGAAATTAAGCAAATCAATTCCTTGCAATAAATTTCTTAATGCATATCTTCCAGTGTATATCTACCTCTTTGACTGAATCCTGACTGACAGAGCTACTAATGCCCAAAGGTGACAAAGGACTTGATGGAGATCACAAAGGCATAGCCACCGCACATTTCATCCAGGGCCTATCGCCAGTCCACTGCTGTTAGAAATAAGTAGAAATTGGAAAATCTTTACAAACTTGCCCTTGAGTGAAGTTTGTCCCGATGATTGTTTACGATGGCATTGCAGGGGCTGGATACGCATCATTCAACCAGCGCCTTCATTTGGAATTCTTATTCCTCATTTTATTTTATTCCAGTTTGTATTCAGGAAACCCTCTCTTTTATGATTTTAGGTTTATGAAATGATATGGTCGTATCTCATTATGACATAAAGAATTCTCTAACTCTCCCACTAGAATGTATGCTGCATTACGTGAGGCAGAGACTTAATGCATGTGTGTGCACAAGTCTTTTCACTCCTCAGCCTTTTTCTCCTGTTTTCTAAGGCCCTGTTGTGCCTTAATGTCTTTTCCCTTCCCTTTGGGTCAAAGTAGTGGTTGACTAAGTTCCCTTTGAATATTCTGTCCTTTGTATTATATGACTTAATTATCACATTACTTTCTAGCAGCAAACAAACAGGCTTATGTTTAGAGCCTGTCCTTGTTTCTCTATTCATCTCAGGTCCTGTGTATGTGTGTGTGCGTGAGTGTGATAACATGTTGTAAAGAACAAAAACTACTTAAAAAATAGAAGAAAATGAGAAGAAAAAAAGTGTTTGTTCACTAATATATCCTCAGTGCCCAAATCAGTAAATAGTTAAGTATTTTTTGTGTGAATGAGTCATTTGAACTCTATGGAATAAAAAATTTTCCAGGGATATCCTAGGCTCCTAAATTAATGCTACTGGGATGCCTGGGTGGCTCAGTCAGTTAAGTGTCTGCCTTCAGCTCAGGTCATGATCTCAGGGTCCTGGGATCGAGTTCCACATCAGGCTCCTTGCTCAGTGGGGAGCCCACTTCTCCCTCTGCCTGCTGCTCCCCCTGCTTGTGCTCTCTTTCTCTCTCTCTGACAAATAAATAAATACAATCTTTTAAAAAATAAATTAATCCTACTGGTATTCACTCTGCCTGAGATGATATTAACACTTCAATGAGTCTTCAATGTTAAGAGTAAACGCTGTCAAAATTCAGGATACTCAATTTCTAATCGTTTTCAAATCATGTGTCCTAACAGAGGCAACGAGTGCTGAAACACATCATTTTCTGCTGGTCAAGGTGAATGCTGACTTTACTGATGATCACATTGAACACATGTTTTTAGGCATAAAATCAACAGCACAAAGGCGTTTCCTTATCCATCCAGAGCATCTGAACTCATGCTGGTAATTTCCTTGAAGTGTATTTATTTATTTGTTTTTGTGTTTTCATTTGTTTATTCTTAACCACTTCTGGTTGCTTGTATCAATACAATTCCAGAAAGTACAAGACAGCAATTTATTCCTTAGCAAGAGCAACATATAGAATTTGGCCCATTGTGAACTCTATTAAACTGCTTTGTATACATCCACACACTGTATCTTCATCAAGAAATCAATTACACAATTCTGTTCTTCTCAGTTCCTAATGACTTACAACTTCACAACATCAGTTGACTGCTGAGAAGTGACAGTTATCATTTTGGGGAAACCCTGTTTATATCAACCATGGAACGATGCAGTAGCCTTCTCGTAGGTTATTTTGCCTCTCATCTGCCCTGACTAGTAACTTCCCCTCACATCACTATTTCTTCAATTTTTTTCTTAAAAAGCAAACACAAAAACCACTTTCATCATCTCACACCTTCGTTTCAGATCTCATAATGACCCCTCCCTTTCTACTAACGCAATCTTAGAATTCTCACCTGACCCTCGAAACCTTTTAAAAACAGCTCTGATGTCAGAATATCTGTGTTTGAATTGTGGTTTTGCTGTTTATTAGCTGTATGACTCAGTTAAATTATTTAAAGGCATTGTACTTCATCGTCTTCATCTGTAAAATGAAGGTAAGTAATAGAAGTCACTTTATGAGGTCAAGAGGATTCAATGAATTAATACATGGAAAGAATTTAGAATGCCACTGCCAAACGGTAACTGCTGAGTACATGTTAGCTATCGTCCTCATCAGTGTTATAACGATTATTTAGAACTGGTACCACATGTTGGTCAAGCAGAACCTACTATTCGGGGGAATGTATTTTAACATAAAATATAAATAGGATATTTATACTGTAATTTAAATTTAATTTGAAATTTTAATATGAAAATATAAGTAGAATATATTTGTATAAAAATATAAAAAAAGGCAAATCGTGCAGCTAGGAACTTAGAGAAACTGGATTTAGAAGCATCTCTCCATAGCTTTGCTGGCACAACCATACCAGCCTGTTTGTGATTTGGTTAACAGAACATCCAAAGAAGAGCCAATGGAGACAGTTTACCTCATCAGAGGAAACACTCAGCTTTAATCATCACCCTACCAAAAGAAATACTTTGATGTTGAGTCATGACCTTTTGTTTTATGCAATATAATAAATGTTATTTCTTCTAGGGAGATTATTTCTATTCTCAGAAATCCTTAAGGGGGTTCAAAGGAAAAGAGAGAGAGATGGGGAGAGAAAGAATATGAGAGAGAGAAAGAGAGATAGATAGAGAGAGAGAGAGAGAGAGAGAGAGAGAGAGAGACTGTGAAGCTAAAAGTAAATTTGGGCAGGAACTCCTTTACTTTCTGAAAATGGCCTTCATCCCAAAACAGTGAAGTGCATACACATTTTATCTCTCTTCTTTTAATCCTCAAGACTACTGCTCTGGCCAGCTCATTTTACTATCTTCCAAACTCGCATGCTAATCTCTGCCACTACTATTTCACTCATGTTGCCCCTCCTTTGTAGAAATCTTTCTCTCTAATGTTTGGAGGTCAAGTTCAAGTTCTGTGTGTCAAAAATTCTTCAATATCTCTAGCCACTAGCAAACTCTCCATTCATGAGCATTCATTCATTTACTTATTTAGCCAATATTGACTCACTGCCCTCTATGTTTCAGGCACTGTGCTAGGAGCTGAGGATATAGGAGTGAATAACAAGGGTTCTCATTCTCAAAGGAGCTGACGTTAAGAAAAAAAATAAAAACTATATTATCAGTATTTATACAAATAATTAGTTATAGATGTTATGAAAGTATACCAGGAGACATTTAAGAGCATTTATTTTGGGAAGCTTCAATGAGGAAGCTGAGGCTTGAAAAATAAAGATGAGTTAGTTAAGCGAAGCCCAATGGATGAAGAAGAAGACATTGGTAGCACGTTAAAGAATGATTTGGGTGGGGGCAGAAAGCACGGAAGGTCACAGAATGAGAAGGAGAGTGGAGCTGTTGAAGAACTGAAGGCAGTCCAGTCCAGCTACAGCCTACATAGCCAGCGGCACGTGGCTGTGACGGACGTCAGGCTAGTAATGATCTGGGTCACCTGAAGAGTACTTATTAGTGCCAAGCATCTGGATTCAGCAGTGTGCCGTACAACAGACAAATATTCATTTTATTATTTTATTATAATCCATTAGTTTTCTATTTCTCCATACCAGCCATACAGAGATTTCATACAAGACTCTAAGGTAGAAGTGTCGGGATCTTGTCATTTATTTCTGGTTTTGTCCAACAGATACAGTGTAGGCAGACAGTTAAGTACTTGTAGAGATTATAGGACACTGTTTTCATGCTGTTCATCTTTACCTTTTTTGTTTGTAGGAAAAAAAGACACAACCACACACACAAGTTTTTAATATTATGTGTATAGGAAAGCTTTCAAATAAAATCCAAATACCAGAATATTACTTAGACTACTTGATTTTAATCAACGTAGAAGATAACCCTCCTCTACGACTAAAGATTCTAAGTGTCTGAAACCTAAAAAAAAAATCCTCTGACATAGGCATTGTAATCAGACTCTTTAGGGTTGGTCAATTTTGTAAGTACTTAACCATGCAACAAAACCACATAAAAATGATTTGGCTCTGGCATTACCATTTTGGGACCAGAGTAAATGTTAGGAAAGAGAGACGAGAAATAAACAACCTAAGCGTATTTCCTTACCTCAATTTAAATTTCACAAGTTATGTAAGTCTCACTGTCTTAACATAATAAGCAAGGAGAGTATCCTAGGTTTCCTGAGTATACAAAAATCAGGACAGGGTTTACAAATCTCTTATCTTAAAGTTTAGGGGGAAATTACATAAAGATTTGAACATTAATATTTGTCATAGTTTTAACTTATAAGAACATAAATAACGGGTTTTAAAAACTCTAAAGTATAAGTGCTCAGAGAGAGAGAGAGGAAAGTGATCTTTAATAACAAAGGAAATCATAAGTGTGAGGGCCTTAGCTATCTGCACATCCCAGAGTCCAGCTCTTTCACAAAATATTCTCGCTAGATTAGAGTTCAGGGCCATTGTGCCAATCAAGAGTGAAGGGGCAAATGGAACCTTCAAGCTTTCATTCCAGGGCCTCATTTACCTACTAATTACTGATGAAATCATTACAGGCCTCCATCAGTTAACACACCACTCATTTCTGTTAACACGTGAACGCTGTCAGAGGTCGGGGTGTGCGATTTAGGTTGCTCTTTGTCAGAAAATTTAAATGTGTTTCCAGTTTGGTTAACAATTAAAGGTCACTCTTCTCTTCTTAAAATAATCCAAGTCAAGTAAACACACCAACCTCAATCTCTGTAATCACCAGTAGGGCCCATTACTTAGGTATCTAAGAATTCTATTTGTAAATATTTTGCAACTTTAGGCAGGAAAAGATCTGAAATGTTCAGATGGCTTTGTGCCTATGCTGAAAATTAGTCTCTTTTTTGTACAGCAATCGAAATCCAATCTCCTTTCCATGTCTGAACTTAACTAAGGCAATGCAAATTTTTGTTGATTTCCTGCATATCTATTTTAGAGGGGAAAAAAATGTTGCCTTATATGTACTTTTGGACACAAATGTTATTATTACCAGTGAATTTAACAAGTTCTCTTTTCTCTCTCAGGAGTTTAAATACATATTAAACAAGCCTGCCAGTCAAAAGTCAAAGAAGGCTACAGGATAAATACGTTAGCAAGTAAATAGAGTTGAGTTTTCATCAGTTTGGTTTTCCTGCTGGGCAGTTGCCTCCATCTGAAACAAGTTATTTTTTATACTTGTGTTCATTTCCTTTTAACAAAGAATTTGCTTTATATATAACTTCTCATCATTTGGAAAGATTTTATGTGGTTTATATTTTGCAGTTGTGTGCTGGATCCAGATGTACTCATTCACAAGAGCCAACTGATACATTTTCAGGGATTTTTTTAAGCCAGTTAGCAAAATCCATTATTTAACAACTTTATTATTAAAAATTAAATCATACAAATTTACACTTCAATATGTTAAAACAAAGCTGATAGATACTAAAAACTCCTTGTTTCCTAAATTTCTAATTTTTCTATGATCATGACCTTGATGTTATTCACATGTATTTTATCTGTATGGTAGAAATACTACATAACCGTGTGTTACTGAGCATCTCTTTTCAATTTCACGTTCAGGGACATCACATTAGTAGCTTGACTCCGGACATTGTGTAAGTATTTATGCCACGGAAGTTGGAAAGAAACCCTACCCCTCAGGGATTTACTTATTGTTTTGTTGGTCATCCAAAGAAAGTGATGAAGAAAATATTAACGATGCAGCTTAAACTCATGTCATATCAGTAGCCATTACATTGTAAATAGTATGCATTTTTAAAAAAAGAAAAAATATTCTTCCATTATTTAAAAACTACTTGTTGTTTCAGCAGAAGTCATTCAGCTTCCTGATGAACAAGTGAAGTTCTGGCCTACATCTCATCTTTATCATTACACTTTGACTCATTAGTGTAAATGAAAATACCAACCAACATTCATGTCAGAACAAAAAATGCAACCATGGGGAGCCTGGGTGGCTCAGTTGGTTAAGTGTCTGCTTTCAGCTCAGGTCATGATCCCAGGCTTCTGGGATCGGGCCCCACATCAGGCTCCTTGCTGAGTGGGGAGCCTGCTTCTCCCTCTCCCACTCCCTGTTTCCCTCTCTCGCTGTCTCTCTCTCTGTCAAATACATAAATAAAATATTTAAAAAAAATAAAAATAAAAATGTAACAATAGGCTGACTAAAAGTTAGGGAGAAATAAAAAATTCTCCAAGAATCAACTGACGCTGTATTAAATCTACAATAAAAACTTGATATGTATAGTATTATTACTTATAAATTATGTACTATACATTATGATATTAGCACTACACTAACACACACACAGTTACATCCCTTCCCTCTGGAGAGTCCATTGTTAAAATATTTATAACTATATCAGTGCTTATATGAATACATAAAATACAACAAGGCAATATATAAATGAACAGTACGTGCTAGAGTAAAAGCAACGAATAGACATAAAGGTGGACCCAGAGCAAGACTTTTAAACAATAACAAGAACAGTAAGAAAGCCACCCAAGCCTACTAAGTTTCTGTGGGTCACCTAAATTTGCTCCAAATTTCTTAGTAGTCACTGTGAAAAACAAGACCCAGTGGAGCACTAATTCCNGCTGCTTATTAAATGTAAGCATATTGGTTACTTAGGATTAACTATTTTGGATCTTACATGTGTGTAGGAACTTGGCTCAAATTGTGATCATTGCAGGTTACTATGAATGACAACAAAAGTGTCCAAACAAATAAATAAACCAAATAAATCATCATCATGTATCTTTAAAAGAAAAACATCCTTATCCTTTAATCAAATCTCTTCGTTCTATTAACTAAAACATCCTCATTCTATTAAACTACAATGTCCAATATTCTGTATTTAATGGTTCCCTCAGGAGACAGCACCATTGAAAACATGCTTTTCCCAGACCTACCCTCTAAGGATCTGGCATGTTCAACAGGACAGTGTTGATTACACAGTGCTCTGAAAGTGGGGTTATCACAGACTGTCCTCATTTTTATTAATTTCAAGAGATCCCAGACTTGATATACAGTTGTATTAAAAATAAGTACAGAACTGCATTGCTCCTAATTATGTGCATCTCATTATTTTCATTGTTTTAATCCTAAACTGTATCTCGCCAGCTATACTTCCCACTATATCTACCCTCTGAATTTTAACTGATTATACTGCAAGGCTCACCATTTCTAGGATATGCCATACACTTTATTTTGCTTATGAAATTTACTCTTTCGGTCAGAAATACATTTCTTATTTAGGATCACAGAATTTCTGTTCACCCTACAAGACTCTGGCCTAGATGCTAACTCTTGATCCTCCCAAGAGGAGTTAATAGCTTTTTTTTTTTTTTCTCTGTTCCTAAAAGATATTTCTTATGTATCTGTTCTTAAAAATTTTGTGAACCTCAACAATTCAGCTGTTTTCATATCTGCCTTCATACAACTGAAGACTCTTGGAGGTGCGGTCTGTGTCTTGATGATGAACACTAAAAGTAGGGGAGGTGTGTCACATAGTCAGAAACTCACAAATGAGTCCCAGTTACACTTCCATGCACAATGACTGGTGAAGACAATCACTACCTTTATAATCACTATTAGAATTTTATTTCATAGCCTATAATTAAAAGTCAACTATAATGGCATAGGCAAGTAGCAATACTTGGAAATTCATCTTTCTCATAATGAGAATGGTTAGTGAATACACTTGCCAATAATCAGATTTTAAGAAAGCTTATTTCCCAATTTAGGACAAAACTGATTTTTTGATAAAATGTTTTACTGCTCACTTTTAAAGGCTATATTGTCAGATAAGGCTGGATATTACCATCTGGATTATTAAAACCAGGGAGAAAAGGGCTATTTTTAATGCATTTTTTAAAAAAAGTGCCATTTGTGTTTCTTTTCATTTAACCATGTAATGTTTGTCATTTTCAGCCACGATGATTAAGGAAGATAATCACTAACTTATTCCTGTCCTATTTGCCCCTCAAAACTGCAGATAAAATGTTACAATGTTAAATACATGTTATATGGATTATATCATTCCCTTTACAAGGTGAAAATTACGATTTTATAAAATAATAAACAAAGGGATGTCTAGCAGCGTTCTGGTTATCTTCTCTTCCTTTCTTATACCTCCATACTCAACCCCTTGAAGGCAAGGCTAATCCACTGGCTACCATGGGGTTGGGGTCATTCTGGTTTATATCTAAAAGAACAGTGAAAAAAAATGGAACTGAGACAGATCGCTAAGCCCATAGGACCGCTAGCTGCCCAAAGTCTTCCAGGCTATAGGTTGTCAAGGAAGTTCCTGAAGTTTGAGGGTATGTTCAAATAACATACTTTCACAAAGCACACGTAGCTTTTGCCTGAATAGTCTCCAATGCATATTTATATCATTCCTTATATCCAGGGATAAAGCAACGGAAGATGTCTGATCTCTGGTTAAGATCATGACTTAAAAGAAAAGTTATCCATATCCATTTCATTAAACTTCCCAAATAATATTAAGAAATAGCTAGTGTGTAATGTTCTGGCAACAAAATCACCCACCCTAGTGGTTTCCTCCAATTATTTATTTAAAACAATTTATTTATTTTGTAGACTTAAGCATATTTGAAGGCTTTAATTTTAGCCAGCATTTTCTTCCTCTTTATTCAGAATGTTACAATCTCTATATTGGGATTCGCCTAAATATTATATTTTATTTTCCATGAATATAATTTAAAATCTTGGCATTAGTAAATGTAAACCTCAAATTCTATAAAACATGTTGGGTTATAATGTCACTTATTACTTATCTAGTGAGTTAATACAAATTTAAGTTATCTCCGGGCTTCACAGAATTAGGGCAAATAACCTATGTTTTGGGGAAAATGTAGGTTTCATTATATTATTAATATAAAGAAGAATATTATAAATATAATATTACTGATTTTTATTGTATTATTAAAGAAGAGACTTTGGAAAAGTTTGAATTAGATGTTTTCATAGAGTTTCAGTTTTTTTTAAAAAATAATTACTTCTACAAAAAATTGTTTTTCTATAAAATTTTCCATTTCCCTATTCCTACTCTAGCCACTCTTAGCATCTCTTGGTAGAAGACTGGCTTCAAAGGGAAGCTGAAACTCTTCTTTCAATTCACCAGAATAATAAGCTTAGGTCTCAATGACTGTAAACATACAAAGTTGTGTCCACCACATTTTATATTTTTCTAAGTCAGATATGCATTTAACATGTCTTGAAATTTTTAGGACTACCATTATTGGTCTTCATTAACTGCTTGAATTTTGGAGCCAGAATTCTTAGTGCTTTTGCTGCCAAGTGTATTGCCTCAAGTGGAACATTCTTCCAGCACAGACCACTCTCCTTTCTAATAACCTTCTCCTCCCTACAAGGTCAAGGGGCTAGGTAGGGCATATAGGATGGGCGGACCCTCCTACTCCAACCTTTCCCCTGCCACCCTCCACTCCTGTCACTCAAGGGGTCCCATTGCACACCTCCCCCACTTTAGAAGGCTACAGAGAATCATTTCCTCACATAGACTAAAGGACAACATTACAAATGAGCTATCTTATCTTACATTTAAAAGAAATCTAGGAGATTTCAGAAAGTAAGAACGGCTTTGATTACTGAGGCTATTTCTTTCACATAAATTGAACACGGCTTTTTGAGAACACTCCCCAGTTTACCAAGGGACTTGCTCCTCACCCTTGTTGGTTTTCTATAAAGGATTACTGGGTTTGACTGCCTGAGGTTCTCTCTGAATTACTCTCTTTTCAGTCTTCACAATATGAAGCTTATTCTCTAAAATTATATTTAAACATGGTGACTCTTTTTTTTATTTTAGTTCTGATCTCACTTGTAATTTAAGAAACAGCATCTCTGATTTTTTCCCCAGAAGTAAGATTGTTTTTTTGAAAAATTGTAAAGTAAAATATATTTGTCCTACTGTATACAGGCCATGTGGCTAATTAGAAGCCCTCTTTTACCTGCAAGGGTCAGAAATATTTTAGAGTAAAAAGATAAAATATTGCTAGAAATTGGAAAGGAAGTATCAATTTTCACCTCAATTTCTGGCAGTTGAATTTGGTAACCTATCCATCTGTATACCACATATTTAAAGACAAATATTGGCTGGTAAAAGATGTGTGCTCAATATAACTGCACACTTTCTATTCATTCCTTTTTCACAAATTCCAATTTATCTATTTAGAATGTGAAAATCTAATGAATGAAACTAATTCTTAAACGAGTAGTATATTTTAGAGAATCTGGTGCATGTTTAAAAATAGCAGTAAGTGAAGAAATTCTTAGTGATATAAGAATTCATTCTGAAGAAGCATTGTCAAAAAAAGTGTGTATGTTTCTATAAATTCCCCCAATGTGCATAAACATCCACATAATGAAATAAGAATTAGTACCCTGGGCTCTTTTTCCTCATTTGATTACCATGCCCATTTTGAGGGGAAAAAAACACTGGTGAAAGATACGGCTTTTGAATGAAAAAGAGGGGGACAAAATCCATAGTGTCACAGATGGCTGTCAGAATAAAATGAAGCATGAGTCTGTTGAGGGAATCAAACATGAGTGTGAAATCTGAACAGAAAGGCACGGAGCAGAAGGCAACATTTCAAAAGGCATTTGGCACCAAGTGGCATTGTGAGGGTTAATTTACTGCCAGAAGCTGCTGGGCTTTTCATTCTCTACAGACACACAATAGACAGATCCCCAAAGTGCCCATCATAATCACAGATGCTGGGGGATTAATGCTAAGATGAAAGCTTCATGAATATTAAAAATATCAAAACTGCTAATGATGTAGCAGAGTTTGAAATAACATTCAATCTCAAAATCTAAGAGTCCGGCACGCAGGCAGAGTAAGACACTGTCTTTTAAAAACTGATTAAAACCTACTCAATTTGTAGCAGAAAGAAGCTTATGCATATTAGGACCTGAACTGGCTGCCAAACTTTACAAATTGCACAGACTAATTACCATAATTAAGCCTTGGATTGAAGAAGAAAATTCCATTTATCTCAGGCTGACTCAGTGGAAGTTCAACAAAGAAAGCATTGACATCAGATGGGCTTTTCCCTCAAATGATATTTCAAAGCCCATGAAAAATAAACAAACAAACAAAAGAGGCCCCAACCTCTTAGAAGCAAGAATAGTAACCACTCAGTGTAAAATGAAGTTGAAGGAAAGAATTGTTCGGGGTTATAAAAGCTACTTTAGGTAAACTTAAAGTTTACAACGCACGAGAAATTCCATTTAAAAAAATATGGAATTCCTTCTTTCAAAAAATCTGAATTATAAAACATTTAAGTATAGAGTTAATATTTCTAATTTTTTTTTATTGAGGTAGAACTGCGATATAACATGTTAGTTTCAGATGTACAATGTAACATTTCAGTATTTGTATATATCGTAAAATGACCACCACAGTAAGTCTAGTTAACATCCATCATCACACATAGTTGCAATCTTTTTCATGTGATAAGAACTTTTAAGATCTAATCTCTTTGCGACGTTCAAATATACAATACAATATCATTAAGTATAGTCACTACTGTGTACATTACACATCCAGGACTTAATTGTTTTATAACTTGAAGTTTGTACCTTCTGTCCACCTCCACCCATCGCATTGATAAAAATCTGAATGCATTCTTACTGTATTGGCCTAATGAACAGTTCTGTATAATTTGGAATTCAGTTAGCTTAGTTTCATGATAAGGATAAAGATACAATAATTTGCTAAATACCGTATCTCTCCACTCTTATGGACATCAGTATTAATAGGAGTACTTCAGTTTAGATCGTATTACAGTTTATTTATTTTTTAGCTTTCTTAAATCATTTGTGAAAAGCCAAATCAGCAGCTATAATGGTTATTTCCATGTGTTGCCTTGCCTAAACTCAGTTAGTTTATCAGTGAATCACAGAACTTCTTCAGAAAAAATGGGATCACGAAAGCTAACATTATCTTCACAGGTAATAAAGTTGCTCGTTAATAAATATTTTTGAAGCTCATTTTTGACTCTGAATAAAGGATTAAAAAGTTAAGTCTGATGATGGGAAGTATTATAAATAAACTGTTTTTAAATAAGTATTAAATACTTGGTAAAATATTTAGAAATGGGTTGATCTTGAATTAGAGTAAAGTGTTTATGTATTTAGCTTACAGTAGCTGCTTATAGAGATTGCAAAACCAGGTATACTTTAATTTCATTGGTTCACACGTGGAAATGTTTTTGATGTGCTTTATCCTATATTTTAAAGATTTTTATCATTAACCAAAAATGTTAACCAAAGTTTCAACTTGCCTCCTTTATCTAAGCAGTGTCTTTCTTAAAAAAAAAAAAAAAAAAAAAAAAAAAAGATATATTTATTTATTTGAGAGAGAGAGAGAGCGCATGGGCATGTGAGCAGGGGGGAGGGGCAGAGGGAGAGAATACCCAAGCCGACCCCTGCTAAGCATGGAGCCCGGATGGAGGACTCGATCTCAGGAGCCATGAGATCAGGACTTGAGCTGAGACCAAGAGTCAGACGCTCAACCAACTGAGCCCCCTTGGCACCCCAAAACAGTGTTTTTGTTTTAATTTTTCTACTCCCTCCAGTCTTACCTCTCACTAACCTATTCTTCAGAGTGATTTGGAACACAAATATGTGCATGCTGTTTAATTTCCCTCCCTTGATGACTAGCTTTCAGAATGATGCCCAAATTCCTCAGTGCAGCATCCAAGGCCATGACAAGGCCATGACAACTGTCCGCATTGACCTCCCAATGTTCATTTCCGGTTAATCCTCTCCTTGCTCCCTCTCTCACCTCCCTCCAACCCCCCCCCTTCCGTCTTTCTTCCTACAAACGTTCTCTGAACACCTACGCATTAGGTACTGAAACAGCCACCAGGGATAAATATCTAACAAAGAAATGTAACTCCCCACCTTAATAGAGATTACAACTTAGTGGCTGAGAAATAACTAAATAAATTCAAATTTCTCTCTTTCTCGCCTCTATGCACCAGCACGTGTACACACATGTATGTACGTAGTTTTCCACCATCCAGCTGCAAGCCGACGGGTGGTCTCCCCTAGTGACTAAGAGCATAGTTTCTGGGTCCTCGTTCCTATCTTAGCCCTAGTACTTAATGACAGTGTGAATGTAGGCAAGTTACCCACCACACCTACCTCACCATATCTCAAAGGGCTGCGGTGAGGATTCAAGAAATAAATACAACCTGGCACATAATCACTGTGGCTCTTATTATTGTCAGGGTAGTAGTCCTACATAAAGGGGGAATCGGAGTTAGGACTGCCCGTGCCTGAGTGGGGGTCTAACCTAGCCTGGGGAGTGAACAGCCGCTTCTATGAGGGAGTAAGTATTAAGCCGATTTCTGAGGATGGGCAGTCGAAGGGGGTGCAGGTGAAGCGAAGTATTTTTCTTTCACAAAGCACTTTCTTGTGGAGATCCTGAGGGGTCCAGTAGCCTGGAGCATCTTCTGGCCTGAGAGAAAGCCAGTGAGGCTGTCCACAGAGGAATGTGTGATAGATGTCTGCCGCTCTCATTTATAGCAGAGTGCTGTATTTTCTATTACTTCTAAATTCTCTCCACTTCAGTATCCCCAGGCCCTCTGTCTGCCAGTCTTCTCCAATGCCTGCTCGTTCTTCACTATGCATACATACCATTTTCTTCAGGAAGCCTCCCCTGGATCCCACCCTCCCAGCACCCCTGCTCCTTCCCTTGCTGGATCAGGCGCTTCTACTCGGTGTAAAGCCACATCAGAGCATTCACTCTTCTACATTCTGCTTGTTTGCTACTGGATGAGGAGTGACCTGATCACCAGGCCTCCGCCATATTTATCTTTGGATTGATGCTGGCCTGGCACATAGAAGGGCCCTTGCACAGAACACGTGTCAAAGTATACATGTTTGTCAAGTGAGTAGCAGAATGAAAATATATATCCTTACAGCACACCTTAAATGTTGAAACTGTATAGCCTAGATAGCAAATGAACATTATTAGATGACCAAGAGTTCAGGGAGGGATCCATTGGAAGTTACTTGTCCTCTGAAATCAAGGATTTTCCTGGTGTATATAGTGTTAACTCTCATTATCAACTCTTACACTGACTCTTTTACCTTAAATTTAAGATAAATACAAGAAATCTTCATCGAATTTCAAATTTATCACCACAATCAACCTATTCAGAAAACATTATATTCACTTTTTATTTTTATTTTTTTATTTTTATTTTATTTTTTTAAAAGATTTTATCTATTTATTTGACAGAGATAGAGACAGTCAGCGAGAGAGGGAACACAAGCAAGGGGAGTGGGAGAGGAAGAAGCAGGCTCATAGCGGAGGAGCCTGATGTGGGGCTTGATCCCAGAACACCGGGATCACGCCCTGAGCCGAAGGCAGACGCCTAACGACTGAGCCACCCAGGAGCCCCTGATTATATTTATTTTTTAAAGACACCTTCATTGAAAATAAAAGTTACCTCATATTTTCTTCCTATATGCTGAGCTATATTAAGTTTTTTAAAGATTTTATTTATTTATTTGAGAGAGAGAGTGAGCGAGAGAGAGAGAGAGAAAGCGCAAGCAGGGGAGGGCCAGAGGGAGAAGCAGACTCCCCACTGAGCAGGGAGCCAGCCACAGGGTGGATCCCAGGATCCCAGGATCATGACCTGAGCCAAAGGCAGATGCTCAACCGACTGAGCCACCCAGGCACCCTTTTTGTTTTTATTTACCTTTACTTTCTCCTTCTTTCTAGCCCTAAAATTACTAAGTCACAGTTGATACTCATTAGCAATATCATCGGATTTTGAAAGCAGATGCTGGAGCTGTGGTGATAACTTGCTCCAACATCTCCTTCCCTCCACTTTCTTCCCATCCTATTTTCTGTCTAGAGCCAAATGCTGCTCGCCTGGCCAGAGACTGCACAGGGATGGCCACTGACTCACTGCCAAGCTCCTGAGACTGGAAATGCACGTTATCCTCTTTGCATCTCTCTTGTGCGCTTCAGTGCAGAGGACTGCGGAAGAAAAGTCTTGTCAGTGATTCTAGCCTATGAATATGAACTGAATATTCAGACTCCCCTAAGTGGTGAAAAGGGGTTGGTCTATGACACATAATTACATAAATCTGCCAACTGCCTCTACCAGTGCTGGAGCACAGGTGTGTGTGTGTGTGTGTGTACGTACAACGGCGAGAGAGTAGGTAGAAGGTAAGGCTGAAAACCTAAGTTAGGTTCAGTGAGGTAACAGGAGCTAAATCCTAAAGAAGATAAAAGCAGGTACAGCCATTCTCAATAGGGGATAAACAGGAAGTGTAAGTCCTAAAAGAGAAAAAGTTTGTAGTGCCTATTATCTCCATTCTCCCAAAGATACATTTAGATACATGGGAAAGAAGTTAATTCATTATAGAAACAAAGGAGAGAAGTTAATTCATTACTTACAAAGGCTGCCTTAGAACTCTAGGGCTTAGTGAACTCTAGTTGACAAGGGCAAGGCTGTGAAGACAAGGTAGCTAAACTCACAGGCTTCCCTTGCACAGACCCCTGCCAAGGTCAGGGGAGAGGCTCTAGCAACGCCATCACATGATCATATGCTTTGTACATATGCCAAAGTGTGATTTTTTTAACTTTAATCCATTAAGGAACATTTTATTATTTGTATTTCCTTATCTTAAATAAAGTCCTGCAAATTTTTATAAGCTTCATGTCCAAAAAAACTAGATCCACCATGAAAATGGGGTGAAGTAGAATATGTTAGACTTAGAGGGCTCCAGTGCTTTCTCTGAAATACATGAAGAAGAGAACTCTCACAGTAGGTGTATGAAAATGAACGTGGAGAAGCTGTAGGTCGAGGGCAAGGTTATCTGCAGAGAGCAACACTGTCAGTAGTGGCTCAGTAGAATCAAGAAACTATCCAGGTTTGGACTAGCCTCTTAGGAATGGCAAATAAAGCTGGCTACAAGCATCTAGTTGGGTTTCATAAATTCAGGTAGGAGCCCAAATGGGAAGAGAAATTAGAAATGGATGAGCCTCCTTGTTAAGAAACATTCTCCAGGGGCACCTGGGTGGCACAGCGGTTAAGCGTCTGCCTTCGGCTCAGGGCGTGATCCCAGCGTTACGGGATCGAGCCCCACATCAGGCTCCTCTGCTTTGAGCCTGCTTCTTCCTCTCCCACTCCCCCTGCTTGTGTTCCCTCTCTCGCTGGCTGTCTCTATCTCTGTCAAATGAATAAATAAAATATTAAAAAAAAAAAAAAAAGAAAGAAACATTCTCCAGCTACAGCGGGCAGAAGCGGGAGAAAATATGAGCAGAACTGACTTCTGTGGTTTGGGGGACTACTGGGTTAAGATGGGTAGAATGAGAAGGGACTCTGTTTCGGATGGTGCAGCTGGTTCATGGCCAAGCCAGAGCTGGGTCCCAAATCATTCCCAAAGCAATCCAGCCACTGAACAGAGACACTTGGCTCAACTGATGGTGGAGGTTACTGGAGTGAGAGTATTCCAGTTACATGTCAACATGAGAGAATGTCCTGATCCTGTCTATGAAGCAAAAACAACTAAAATCCCCCTAAGGGATTAAGTCATGATTTAAGAACAAAGAAGGGTGAGTTTGGCTTAATTTCCCTCTCTGTGTTCTCTCCCTGGTTTCAAATTTCACCATTTCTATACAGGGGGTGTTGGTTTATTCTTTCTTTTAACCTAAAGTTAGTAAGACTGTCCTCTTTCCTTAATAGAATCTGTACAATCTCTAGGTACCTATGTTGAATAAATACTGGATATGTAACTTTGTCAATAACTAAGAAGACTGATTTATAGTAAACTAAACCCATGTTTTACAAATTACAATGTATTTTATTGGTATTCTGGAAGGTGTTTGGATATTGTACTTACATTAATTCAGCTCAGGAAAACTCATGCTTATTCCCATTGGTAAAGGGTCTTTAGATCATCAGTGATGTTTGGATATTTACTGAAGGCTTTTGAAAAATCCCATTAGCTTTTAGGTGCTGATAACTTTAATGTTCAACCACATCCTTTAAACATTTCGAGTGGTGTTATAGCCTAAAAAAATAGGACTGATCTTTCATCTTTAGTTGACAAAGACCTAAGCAAATAAAAGTTTATTCTACCAGGATTTTAACACACACACACACACACACACACAGACACACAGACACACACACACACACACACACACAGATATCTAATCATTGCTTCTGTATGTACAAAAGGGGACAATATTGAGGATTATTTATTTTTCTTTTGCAGAAAGAACTGGAGAATCAAGTGTCATTTAATTTCCTCTTTAAGATTGTGCTGGAAAACCAGCATTTCCTTTATATGCTCAAATAAGCAAGAAATCCTGATAGTTTAAAGAGAACAAGGGCCATGGCTTCAGTCACTTGATAACAACACTAGGGAGAAAAGCCAAGAACCACCTTTTGGTATTTTTGTATCAGGAAATCTACTCCATGAATAGCACTTGAAAATACTTGTAGGTGATACTATTGAAACAGAGAGAACAGAGAGCTCCCTCAAAGGAGAAACTCCAATATAGTGAAAGTTTTTGTAACATTGGTGGCAGGAGCACTCGCATTTTGTGGGGAGTTTATGTGCATCTTTTTCAATGGGGATTTTACTTTGAAATACAAGGTAACATTCCATCTTTTTTAAGAGGGTAAAGTGGGATGAAAGAGAAAAACTTTAAATGTTAAAAATACTTGCACAGGACACAAAGTAGCTCAGCCTAGATTATATAACAAAAGAATGGCTCTGGCTGATGTCACTAGAAGTGGGATATGTTCTCTAATCTGTCTATGATAAAAGTGCATTATTTGGACAATGTTTTAAAAGCATTTAAAAATGTGAATATTTTCACCAAGTGAATCTGAAGCTCACTAGCCCAATCCTGGAAAACAGGCTGTATGATCATTTAATACTCATAAATACGTTTTTGTTCTTACAGTATACATTAGCAGGATTCCTTTTGCTGTCATTGTCGCTTTGGCTTTTTATGCATTGTATGACAAAATACTCCTAAAAGATTGCTAGTTAGTTGTCATCCTGCTTTGTTCCTGACTAGGATGTAATCGGATTTGTAGGAAAAAAACCACATCAGAACCTAAGGCAGTTCCTAAAGAGGTTGACTTGACGGGATATTAAAACATCTGCTATTAATAAATACAAGCATCTTTGGTGCTTCAGCCAATACAAACTTGTTATTCAATTATTATTAATATGACAGTTAATGCTTTACTATGCTTCGAGTTTAATAAAATGTATTGTTTAAATTCTGTAACTATTCCACCCACCCACCCCCCGCCCCCCGGAATTTGACTCTTTAACATTTGCTGGTTTTACCCAATTGCTAGTCGCATCAAGGGAGAAAAAAAAAATTAGTGTATTGGCAGGATGCAGGGAGCAGAATAAACGTATGACTTTTAAATGCCCCAAATGAGAAAGGATTAGGCTGCACATTATTGAAAGGATAGTCTACAGACCGTTAATGCCATGCTGTTTGCTCACATTAGTTCGCTTAATCGGTCCTCTTTTCTAAAGACAATAATCCTATCAACAGAAATGTGAAATGTCGGTCTTTCTGGGCTTGGGAAAGAGCTCTGTTCTCACTTAAGACGATATATGGATTTCCAGTGCCGCAGACACCAACACGCTGCCATGTGAACTGTTACAGAACATCCCAGGAATTTTACAGAGTTGTCACACAATTTATGGTTGCTTGTGCTTTAGAGAAGGTGTTGCTCAGAGAGAGATTACATCTGGCTGAAGCCGTGTCTGCTTCTTTTGACCAGTGTAGACAGTGGAGCAGGGTCAGGGTCAAGACTTAACATTAGGCGAGTCGGTTTGGGTCCTGTCTCCAAAAAGACCCAAGCTGGAGTAGGGCTGAATTACTGGGAAAGGGGTTTCATGCCAAAGCTGGTGCTTTAAGGGACAGCGTCTTTCCAGTCTTGTAAAGGCTCCCAGACAGACTCAGAGCACTGGAAAATTTCCCGGAAAGGTGGAAGGAATTTAGAAGCCCTTAGCTTCTAACTTTTCCTTCTAAGAGTTTCCTTCTATGATCTCCTTCTATGAATGGCTTCGGGAAAGCCAGACCAATAATCAGCACAATCGACAGCATCTCCCAATTTACTTAGAGCAAAAGGCATGGACGGTCCTCCTCTCCCTCTTTCTTAGTGGACAGAGCAGTGATTTGAGTCAGCCAGGCTCCCATTTCACAGAATTCTAGCTGTGTCCATTTTGGGTAAGCTACTCAACTTCAATGAAACTTTCTTTCTTTGTAGAATGTGGTTAATGATGACATTTATTTCATTGTGTTGCTGCTAGAACCACAGTACCCACCAAAAGAAGCACTAATGACACAGTGCTAATTAGACAATGAAGTTGTAAAAATAACTACTCACCCAAACTCCTAACCTTAAAAATAACTCAGGCAACAGTCTGAGAAAGGAAAGACCTCTTGGGGTTGTACTCTCTCTTGTCTCTATCTCTCTAGCATCTTGGGGCTTTATGCTGATTACAATAATTAATTTTTTTTTCAGGACCATTTATTTTTATAAGAAGATAATTGTAGAAGCTATATATTTAGCCAAGGGGATTATTCTCATGATGGAATTTCAGGCACTAGTCAATTGAGAGACTTATGACAAAAGTTTTATTTCTACTCCTTCACTCGTAAGTGTCTCTTTATTGCACTAATACAGTGAGATGACATTTAAATTGTCAGATGACTCTTACAACATTTAATCTTTAGTAATACTCCCTAATCAGAAACTTTGCTCATCATTCTGAAAATGCTGTTATATCTATGTCCTAGATAATAACTGGGTAAAACAATTGAGGAGATTAGAAACAGTCAATGGAGATTTCTGTCCTCAGAGTACCGTTTAAATCCTGTTAGATCAGTGATGACAGGAAGTCAGTATAGGCCCATGAAGGATGTTTAGCAAATTGGAAATTAATTTGTTGCCGTACCTCAGTATCTAGTTCCATTTAAAGCCATCTTGTTATTTTGGTTGGCCATCTTGGGGAAGACATGCACTAAATGTTTCATCTTATGATGAGGACAGCTAACTTTTCTCAAATGAATCTTCCCAAAATGGATTTCAGATTATAGAATTCCTAATCTCACACACACACACACACACACACACACACACATACACACACATATATAAAATATATATTTACATATATATGTCCTATATGACATGACTTGTTATGAATATAACATAGAATCCAAACATTGTATAAAACATTTTTTATGTTTATTATGTATTTCATATTTATAATATATATATAATATTTGAATTCTATGTCACCAGAAATTCTAAATACTTTTCACTTGAGTCTCAAATTTCACCAAATGTTTCTTAGAATAAGGAACAGACTTAAGATAGAGAATCTTAAAAGATTAGCTCTAGAAAGAAATATTAGAATCTAGCTGCCTCAAGCTTTTTATTTTAAAAATGAGGAACACAAGGACCAAAGAAATTGACCTATATTCTAAATGACCAAGGTAGTTAATGAGTTTTTGTACCGTTATCTTGCAGCCTAAGCCCTATATTCTGTCTTAATACAAATCTTGGGTTGGAGACTACTACCCAATATAATGTTATTTGCTCATTCACATATGTGGGCATATGTGCTTTTCATTACACATGTTTGGTGCTCAAGTATTCTTCTCTTCTGAATGAACCTGATTCTTCTCTCTCTGATATATCTTGTGCTTTCAGCCAAGCCTCTCCATACACACACACACACACACACACACACACACACACACATATGAGAGAGAGAAGCTTGGCTATTTTATATATCTGTATCTATATCTATAGATAGATATCTATATCTATTCTATGTATATACATATATAGAATAGTTATATATATACATATATAGAATAGCCAAGCCTCTTCATATGTTCATCTTTTCTGTTATACAAACCTGCTGTTTAGGTCATAAGCCTCTCATCTTAGTGTTCCCTTCCACCCCCCAACATCCTTATGCCCACTTTGCTAATCACTGGTACTATTCACATATCCTAATGGCTGCATTATGGACACATGACAGGATTGGACCATCCCACCCTTCTTTTAAGTCTGGTGTGGACAGCTGACATGTATTCAATGAAATGTGAGTAGACAATTTAAGAGCTTGTATGTAATTCATCACCACCCTTTCCCACTACTTGCAATTGTCATGGACTTACGTGAGATGAGGTCTCCCTCGTTCTGGGTTTCTGAATGACAACACTGAGCAGAACCCCTTTCTAACTCTCAAGTAAAATAAGCATGAAATAAACTACTCTCTGTTGCCTTGAATTAGGACATAATATTGCATGGTAGTAAAAATGATAATAAAAAATAATAAACGGAGGGAACGTTCTCTGCTAAATAAATGACAGAGAGAGTAAGGGAAAGTAATGATTTCTCTGGGAAGGCTTCATCTTGAAGTGGGTTATAACCTGGGCTCTGCCATCTGTATGAAAACGAAAAGTATAAAGTGTAAGGCCTTCTGATGTGAGTAGAAAGATGGAGAGTCGCCTCAGCATCCCTCAACCCTGAAAATAATGAATTCCCTTCAGCATAGGGGAGCTCCAAAGTTGTGGAGTCAGTCTATAAATATGCCTCTTTTTTCTTGTATCTCTATCAAACACCAATGTTCATAGAAAAGGATGTAATGCTGTACTACACAGAGGTCAGAAGAAGATGTGATATGTGGAAGAGCTTTCTACCGAGTAGAGACACCCCCGGATGGAACTGGCTCTTTTGTAAAAGGCCAGGTGACCCTCTGACTTCCTAGACAGTCTAAATTTTCTTCAAATGTCGAGACTCTGTCATCTTCTCTCTCTACTCTACATAAGTCTAGGTTTTCTCTGGAGCTATATGGATCACACTCATATGAGCATTTCTTTTTTTTTTTTTTTTAAAGATTTTATTTATTTATTTGACAGAGATAGAGACAGCCAGCGAGAGAGGGAACACAAGCAGGGGGAGTGGGAGAGGAAGAAGCAGGCTCATAGAGGAGGAGCCTGATGTAGGGCTCGATCCCACAACGCCGGGATCACGCCCTGAGCCGAAGGCAGACGCCCAACCGCTGTGCCACCCAGGCACCCCCATATGAGCATTTCTTAAATATGACTTGATATTGAGACTCACCCTCTAGAGCATGACCATCTCTAAAGGAATTTTTTTTCCCCTCAATTACTGTAAAATTTAAAACCTGGTGCTGAGAATAATTTTTGTCCAACACTGAATAATTCAGTCCCTTGAAGAAGAGACACGGAGATTCATAGTGTTAGCAGAACTGATTTCAACAAAAGTTCCAAAAGCAATCCAGAAAACAGATGGCCCTGGGATTAGCTTGCTCTGCCAAGATTTTCAGGACACATTTTTAATCCAGATAGTAATCTGATCTGTAAAATAAAGTTGGGCCTCAAGCCCAGCAATAGGTAGATCCCACGAAAATAATTGAGACTCATTCTAGTATATGCAGAAACAAACCTGAATTTATTTTAAGCTCTTCTCATGCATTGTATTCAACTCAGTTTAGTTCATGCTATTTAAGCAATGAAGTGAAAATTAAACTAAGAAGTCAGGGAACCCAGTTTATAACTTTACTTCTGCCACTCATTCCTATGTGATCTCAGGCAAGTCACTGATCCTGTCTGAGCTAAAAGGTCCACCAAATGTTAACATTATGTGGATGTGTTATTTTTTTGATAAAAGGAAAATTTTATCTTCTTCTATTTTAACACTGAGTGAAAAATGCTTACATATTACAATGGAAACCAGTCAGTCCCAAATTGCTGCTGCTCTGTAACAAGTGTGATGGATAAATAGTAATAAAATGTGAATACAAACAAGTGTTAAGAAATTATGTTTAGTATTCCATTGCGTGTGTGTGTGTATGTGTGTGTGTGTGTGTGTATATATATATATATATATATATATATATATATATATATATATATATATATATATATATATATATATATATATATATATATATATATATATATATATATATATATATATATATATATATATATATATATATATATATATATATATATATATATATATATATATATATCTCACATCTTCTTTATCCATTCAACTATTGATGGACACTAGGCCAGCTTCTATAATTTGGCTATTGTAAATAATGCTACAATAAACTTAGGGGTGCTGTATCCTTTTGAATTGGTGTTTTTGTATTTTGGGGGTAAATACTCGGTAGTGCAATTACTGGGTCATCAGTTCTATAAAAAACAATGAAATCTTGCCATTTGCAGCAACATGAGATTTAGAGGGTATAATGCTAAGTTGAAATAAGTCAGTCAGAGAAACACAAATGCCATGTGATTTCACCCATATGTGGAATTTAAGAAACAAAACAAGAAAAAAAAAAAAAAGGACAAACCAAAAAACAGACTCTTAACTGTAGAGAACAAACTGAGGGTTAGCAGAGGGAAGGTGGGTGGGCGGATGGGTGAAATTGGTGACAGGGAGTAACGAGTACACTTATCACAATGACCACTGAGAAATACATAGAATTGTTGGATCATTATATTGCACACCTAAAACTAATAAGACACTGTATTTTAACTACACTGAAATCTAAATAAAAAACCTTAATAAGAAAAAGAAATTGTGTTTAGCTTCTTAGAGACATTATTACTGTTTTACACCTATATTTGCAATACCTTTGTGTGTAAATACCTTTGTGTGTATGTTTGACTTCTTCATGTAGACAAGAAAGACTGTTGCTTCTTCAATTTACTGCATAAACACAAAAATTAGCGTCAGGTTAAATTAAACACTTTGGGGAGGACCGGATCTTTTGTTGTTGTTGTCGTTGTTATTGTTACTACAATAGTAAGAAATTAGCATCATGGAAAAATAAGAAATTACAGAAAATAAAAGTATTTTGTTGACATTTTGTATATACTTCCCTGGACTCTTGAAGATACGTATGTATGCTGTACATGTATGTTTACCTCTACTGTGTTGGGAATGTATTTTGTATATACATATACACTCACATACCATCATTCTGTTGGTAAAAAAAGAATTTTATTTTATTCATTTTTAAACATGCTTTTGTTTTTAATATGCTTTTATCGAGCCAACAAATTTCATAGAAGCTGACTATAGTTTGTTTTTTTAATTTCTAATTTTATTTTATTTTTTATAATAATTTTTTATTATGTTATGTCAGTCACCATAATGCTAAGTGAAATAAGTCAAGCAGAGAAAGACATATAGTTTTTTCGCTAATGTTTTCAAGTCACATGCTCTATGAGACCTTATCTATCCTGTTCTCCCCCGTATTCCTTAAACGCAGTAGAATCTATAGTCATTTACTCATTAAATATGTGCTGAATAAGTACATGAAAGTAAGAATTTGGAAAATGTACTTATAAACTCAGAAATTTGTTAAAATTAGGAATACAGTTGCACAGGAATTCTTTAAAGCTATTAATAAATATCTCAATTGATTTTTGATTGACTCCTATAAATATGTTAAATACATAAATTAATAAAGACTAGAGACCCACCCGCATGCCAATCCAGAATGACAACTTTCTTTGAACAACAGTAAATATGAAAAAGGAATGGCTATTCCTTATGTTACTTATGTTACTGCTCCTAAGAAAAGGTAATACTTTGTGGGTGTATGTGTATGTGTGTGTGTGTGTGTGTGTGTGTGTGTGTGTGTGTGTGTTTATGTGGGTGTTTTTGGCATAGCTATAAAACCCAAACATTAAAAGCAAAAACCTGTGTCTTCAATTTAAGGAATATTTATCCATGTTTTCAAAAGAGAAGCAAGTCTGTTATGCCAATAAATCCATACCTTCTGTGTAAAAATATGATAACATGAAAAGCTCTCAAAATAAAATGGCAGTTTCATATACTAAGCAGTTGACGTTGACCATACTGCTTCGGGAGAATGATAAGAAATGTAATATCATGTGTTTGTTACGTATTTGAACTTGAAATCTGAGTCTTAAACTCAATTTGAGATCTTAGTTTAAGATGAATAATTAAAAAAACCGTAAATACAGCAACTTTTTTTTTTCAAAAGTACAAATACATGATAGAGAAATTGGTAAAATAGATAGGCACATGAGAATGTTATGGAAAAATATGTTCAGAAATACCCTAAAGGATTTTATAGTCCTTTACAACTTAATTATAAGGAAGCAAAAATTAGGGCATGTTTTTCTACTAGATATCTCCTATTTATAAATAAATTATGTTATGGAATTTTATGTATTCATTGATTATTTTATCTGGAGTACACTTTGCATAAAGGAATGTTTTAAATAATGGCCCTCTTCCTACAAGAGTCAGAAAGACTTCTAAGGTAAAACAATACTACTGATAATATAATCTATTTTATCTAAAATTAACTCCCTATTTATACATCATTGAAGAATGCATTTTGAATTCTACATAAAATACTAGAAATGTCTCTCTCTCTTCAGGCAACACAAATGAGGATGTGCTAATGCAATACCATCTAGTAGAACTTATTGTGTTGATGGAAATATTCTATAAGACCCACATGTGTCTGGCTGTGGCTAGTAAAATGGAGTTATTCATTTAATACAGTAGCCACATGTGGCTAGCAGTTTCCTTGTTGGACAGCATCTTTAACTCATGTTTCTAAGGCGTTTTGTTACAAACTAATATCGGAGCAGGGTGGAGGAGTAGACTACCCTTATTTGTTCGCCACGATGATGGGATAGCATAGCACGGCTTTAGGCATCGTGCAAACTCACTGTCTACAAACGAATCGGCATTGTCAAACCAATTTCCCTTTTTGCTTTGCTCTCTCTTTTTCCCAGATCTGGAGCTAGTCTACTCTATTTTCAAGACCCAACTCAAGTGTTTCCTTTCTAATGTTCCACTTGACTCAATTACTATGTCCTTTTCAAATATAGAAATTAAAACCTATGTCATAGAATGTCTCACACCTATAACCTTTTTGAAAAGATGTCTGTCAAATTTTATCTCAGGCAGATCTTATTCTTCAACATTACATCGTTTCTAGTATAGCCAGTGATTAACAACTATCTGAATGAATGAATGAATGAAAGTATCATAGATTCTTCCCTCAAGGAGTTCATAATAAAGGTAGACCTAGACATAAATGTTTTCCCCTATTTTCTCTGTGATCTGCCCACAGATATTTTTAGGATATACTCTTAAGGTCATAAAGTGAGCTATAGTACACAACTCTGTAGTAAGGGATTAGAAACTCTATCTGCTAAGAATAATTTGAGATACATAGAAAATATTAACTATATGTTGGCTAATCCTTCTTAAGTACAAGTGGCTTCTGAGTAAATCATCTTATTTTACCTAGCTGGACTGAAGATTTACTGCTATTATCCTGAAAAAAAATTATTTGCCTTGGCATACTTTCTTTCATTTCTAGTTTTATATTATTAGTTGTTTTGAAATTTAATATGATTTATTAAATTGATCCTTGTATAGGACATAGCATCAGATTGAGTAGATATGAATTACCTGGGGAGTAAGGAAGACATGAACCCTTACTATTTCAACATCGGAAGCACCAAGACATCAAGGTTAGTGCATACACAAGGATGGCTCCTGGGGGGAAATGTGATCACCCATGACAAGATGGTTCACAAGCTTCTAACACTCTTCGTGGTATTTAGGTTATATTTCACTTATGAGAACAGGTTTGCTGTAGGTAATTAACTATGTGAAGCCCACATTAAAGATTCCAATAATAAAATATTAACATAAAATATAAATTATTAATACGCCACACATATTGTGTGAGTGAATTCTGAGCATAAGGATATGTATTTATTAATTTCCCTTGGAAATTAATGTGCAAAAGAACAACCTGCTCTAACCTTGCTTCACGTAGACCCACCTCCTGGGAGGAATTTGATTAACGGGAACAGTTATGAAAGGTATTATGCTTTGATTAATGTACTTTAATTTTTCTAAAAAAAATAAAAGGGGATCTTTTTTTGCACATTTAACAATAAAATGATTATATTCACTGAAACATCACATTCTTTTAGTTTTGACATTTCTTGGTGCAAAAATTTCTGTAAATATGACCCAGGAGACGAATTTACACTTGAGTAAAACTTTACAAGTTGATGATTACTTTATTTTTAAAGAGGCTTCAATAATATAATATCTTATTCTTCAGAAAGACTCCTTTAATAAAGAAAATCAAAGAACAGTCTCAATACTGATAGCAGGAGAACAGATAATATTTGCCATCTTCCTTATTTTTATGTTAATAGGTTGATACTATACTCTTTCTGGAATTGATTGGACTTTTGAAAAAAATATTTGTCCAAAAGTTAAGCTTAGGAGCAAGTCCTCATAGTTTGCCAAAATCAAGTTTCTCAACTCTATCAGTAACCTTTGCCGAATGGCTTTGGATTGCATTTCTCATTCTGATAAACAAATTAAAAAATATTTCATTGTTCACTAATCATGCTCATTATTTAACAGATATTGGCCGGGTCTATACTCTGTGCCAGAAGCAATACTATGTGTGGGTAGAGAGTGGTTCTTCCTCTCATTGATATTACATTCTAAGGGAAGTAACTGATATTAAACCAACATTCAGGTAATATGTAATTAATAATTATAATAAGTGATAGGAGGAAAAGAAAGATAGGAGTAATTTAGATTGATGAAGGGTTATCAGGGAAGGAGGCTTTAAGGAAATGGTGTATGAGCTGAGATACAAAGAATTAGTAGGAGCCATTCATTGGAAGTATCTGTGGAGGGCAAGAGTGGTGTGTGTTAGGTGGCAGGTATGAAAGAACAGCAGCTGAACTGGCAAGTCTAAAAGCACTATAGGCATGACAAATCTCATGTTGGAGGAACTCTCAGAGACCAGTGGCTGGAATATAATGAATGACTAGATGAGTTAGAAGAGGGCATCTACTAGAACATCCAAGACCATGTAGGCCATGAGAGAAAGAATCTCATCTTTGACTTTGGAGTGACAGAATGCCACTGAAGAGTTTTAAACCAAGTTGTCCATATTTTTGAAAAGGAGCATTCTGTCTATTCAGTGGAACATGGGATATATGTAGGCAAGAGTGCACCTAGATTTCAGAATATGACCTTGGCAGAGGTATAAACAATGTCGTCATGAACTAGTGTGGTGGCAGTGGAGATGGAATAAACAAGAGATGGATTCAAGATACCCATGGGGTGGTATGGGAGGGGTATGGAGAAGGAAGTTTTAAGAATGATTGCCAGTGTTCTGGCTTGTGCACGATGGTGGTTGGAAGTGACACTGGTAAAATAGAAAAAAAAAAAAAACTAGCAAGTTGCAGGTTTGTGGAAATTGTTTAGAACTGAATATAGTAAAAGTTTGGGACATGCTAAGCTTGAGATATCTATGAAACAAAAAAGTAGGTCCCTCAGGTAGATAGCTGCATATGGGAAGTGTGAAGTTCAGATGAGAGTCTGGGTTGAATGAAGAGAAATTGTGAATCTTCAAATATGTATGATAATGATGATGAGGAGGACAAGAAGGAGGATAGTAAACATAGAACATATTTTTTTCCAATCATTATTTGAAGCACTTAATATTATCTCATTTAATGCTCAAAATGATTTTATGAAGTAGTTACTATTATTTTAAAGGTGGAAAAACTGAGGCTTGACGATCACCAGCCAGGAAGTGCAGAGCAAAGGTTAGAACTACGGCAGTATGTTAGAAAGAAAGAAAGAAAGAAAGAAAGAAAGAAAGAAAGAAAGAAAGAAAGAAAGAAAGAAAGAAAGAAACTCTTCAGACTGAGCTGAAGTCTGCCCCCAGGTACTTGGCTGCAGTTTTATGCATTGGTGTGGTAGCCTCCCGGCTGAGGCATCAGGCCTAGATATATTCACCCTGTCCTTTATATCAAAGACATAGCTTTAATTTTCCATTGCAGAAAGACCAGGTGTTTGGAAAATTATGAATAAGTAGAAATTGTCCCCTACCCTCTTCTGATTTTAGAATATGAGATTCACCTCAGTCCATGTTCACATGTGATGATAATCAATGTGGAACGGATTGCAATAAAGTACACAGTGAGAAAAGACACCCCAGAACTGATCCTTGGAACAATTCCAAACTACAGTTTGCTTGAGAGGAGAATCTGGTCATGAGACTAGAAGATTAGCCAGACACACAAGGAGAAAATCAGGAAAATGTCAATCATACAAGCAAGGAGCCAAGGAAAAAGAGCTTCAAAAGGAGGGAAGGAGTCAACTGTGTCCACTGCTGTTAAAAGATCTAGTTAAATTCATTATAAAACAAGAGCTTCTCATAAATATATACTAATTTGAGAAGGAAAGAATGTTGGAATAGCTATGCACAGTTGAGATCTTATTCTAATCCCAGTTCTGACATTTCTTCAATGAGTAATATGAGGCAGGTCCCTTAATCTCTCCAGATTTCAGAATCCTACCCTACTATAAAATAAATATGGACAAAAGAGTCTTTATGGGTCCTTCCTTTCCCCAAATGCTTTTTATTATTTAGTTTATCAATATTTTTACAATAATGATTTTTTGTTACTGTTGTTAAGAGGTCTCTTTCTGAGCAAACATTTATTTTGCTCACATTCATAAATGACTTGCAATGATCAGCACACTCCCAGTATGGGAAATCAGCTTACACACAGATGTCATGCAAAAAAAATCTCTTTTATTGGTGGTGGAAGTTACATGAAGATTAGATCATGATAGAATAGTTTCAAATTTCTGCATGGTACATTACTTTCTTCCTACCCTAATGTATCATCTTCGCTATCAACACACAAAATATTTATACACAGGGGAGCTTAGAAGGTTCTCAAGGTCTGGCTCTTACTCTTCAAAAGTTGTTCAGTTTGTCAAGTTCCTCCTGTATTTGTGGGTTTGACATTGGCATGTGTATAAACATGTAAACTTGTATTTGCTGGACAACGTATACTTATCTGCAATTCCAAATGGCATTCGCATTTTATTATATCCTCCTGTCTTCATGCATCTGCACTTATTCTTTTATCAATATATTGGTATGATGAAAACAAAAAATCATCTTATTCTTTACAGGAATGTGAGGGATTGGTTGCCATCCAAGTAAATGAGGACAACTTATGTGACCCCCTGTTCTGCCTTAATAAGTGAGCTCAATATCTTGAGTTATGAATATTAAATGAGTTTGATGTTCACAGTTATAAAGATTGTGAGTCAGAGGGCAAGGCAGTGTTATGCTAGAGGACTGGCTGGATAAGAAGCCATTGAGCCCCTGTTAATTTTCCTACAGATATAGAAGACCCAGTATAGTGATTATGGTCCAGATTGCTTTGGGTTTAACTTCCTGGATCTACCATATACCAGTTGTGTGGGTTTTGGCAGGTTACTTGACTTCTCCAAGTATTGGTGTGGTTATCATTAGAATGAAAAAAATAATACCTAACACATAGGCTTGCTAAGAGAATTAAACAAAACACTGTACATGAAATTCTAAATAGAGTGCTGGGCCTATAGGAAGTTCTCAGTTCTTGGTAGCTGTTTTCATTACCATTTTACTACTGCTATTATTAGAGTTGTCCCAACATTGCAGAGTGATGCTGTGAAGAGTGAGGGACTAGACTATATAAGTGACACCAATAAAATATATGTTAGAGATTGATATGGACTGATGTCAAAAGCTGGGAAACACTGACTGACATCTTTACCACACTATTTTTCCCTTCTTTTCTTTTTTCTTTTCTTTTTTTTTACTGTTCTTTCATTTTTATATATATTTTTTTACTTGTTGAAAGTTATATAGAAATATATTTGTTTCTATATTATTAAAAATAAAGACATGTAAAATAAAAACTCTTCAATAAGTGATATCCTGAAATCAAGGACATTTTTGCAGTTTCCATTACACATTGGCAGCAAAATGTAAATAGAAATTCAGTTCATAATATTGCTAGGAGTTCCTACAATAATAAACACTTGAGTAATTGATAGATTCAATGACATTTAGAATTTGCTCCTCTGTTTTTCAGAAAATCCAAAGGCTTACTCAGAAAAGTTATACAGTGAATTAGATGCTAATATCTCTTTTATAATAATTCAGGTTATATTCCATTATAGTTTATTTATTAATTTATGTCCTTCTTATTTATTATGAACTCCAAATATCAGAGACAGAAATATTATTACAAATTTTTCATCTCTAGAATGTTAAGTATATTAATTAATTAATTACATTCACTTTGCTATTCATTAATTAAAAGCTTATTGAGCACCTACTTTATGTCAGACATTGCATAAACCATAAGACTTAAAGACTTAAAGGCAAAAGTCATAGCCTCTACCTCCAAGAGTTTCTACATATATATGCAAACATACAATGTGCCTCCATGTATACAATATGTATTTATGTAGTATATTTGTCCTATCAACATACGTTTGCAAACAACAGTATAAGCCAGAATGCAATAAGCACAAACAGTGGGGTAAGAATACATTGTGGGAAAGGTGATTAAATGTTTCCAACAGAACTGAAGTTTTCTCAGAAAAGGTGGCATCTAGGTAGTATTAGAAGGATGAGGAGGATCTTATGCAGTTGGAGAAAAGGGAGGGAAAAGGTGGGGTGGAAAGAAGGTCATTCCTGCAAGATGAATCCAACACACACACACACACACCCCTATAAAATTAAGGACATGGAAACAAAGGAATGAGTGGTTAGGAATCAATAATGTTACCCGCAGGAGGTCATACAGAGTTATTCCCCAGACTTAAAGTAATGACAACATTTATCCAATTTTTAGTTATATGGATTATTAAGAGCAGTCGAGGAGGGAAGTCTTCTAAGATGCACAACACAAACTAATGAGTTTCAGCCTTATAGCAGAAAAGTTCGGGATTTGCTCCTAATAAACAACTTGCTTTTAACTTGTTCTCTCTACTTTTACATCTAGTGCCTTTGGGATCATCCACTGGCAACACTCATGGCAATTTATTAGTTTCTACAAGTTAACTCTTTTTGTTTTAAGGATACTGACTACCCAATATGTGATATCCAGATCTAGGAAATATTTCAGTCTATTTCTCGCATTTCTATGCTTCAGAGAGGGCTTTTCTCTGAGTTTGAGTTAACTAGATAATGTCATGCTTTTAAATATCCTTATTTTGATGGCTTATTTTTCAGTGGTGTGACTATGTACCTTAATTAAATTGTGCTTCTTTTCCATATCTCCATATGATAAACTAGTAAATATATACTTACCTTTCTCATAGAGATGTTATGATAATCATGAAGAATGGGAATGAAAGAATGAATGAATGAATGAACGAACGGATGAATGAGTGAATCAGTGAATGAATGAGTGCATGAAGTAATCCTTGAGTGGCCTGTAAGAAATCCAGGCACGAATTCATGTTGTTGTCTATTGCTCTTGCTGATTAGGTTTAAAGCACTAGAGTATTTAAACATCCCTTAATGTTGATAATTTGTAATTTATTATTTTAAAGTCTTTTTACTAAACAGAAGACTCAAGACACTCCTAAGGACAGAAATGGCTAAACTAACCATTTAAAACCAGTTGCAATTTTTAACCAATACAGGTGCTGTGATGTTTGGGAAAATTGACTCCTACTCCTTAATAACGATGAGGTGGTTCAAAGTATAATGTCACAAATTATCTTGTTCAGATAAATGTATTACTTCATCTTCCTCAGTGTATTTGTCCTGACTTTATCTCAGTCTGAGTGGTGTAATCTTTGATGTGTATTTGGATCAAAAGTTGTATACCTTTAAAACCTAATTACCATTTAAAGAATTTTTTGTCCTTTTTTCTCAGATGCCAAAGTAGTTAAAATAATATTTCCATGACATACATATTTTAGGATGTGACTGTAATCTAATGACACATTTTCTTTGTGGCTTGAGGATTCAACTGAAGTGTTTTATTGTCACAGTTGTTATAAAATTTTAGTTAAAACTCAGCTACTTGTTTTATTTACATAAACTTTTTATGTCAAAAGAAAAAGAGATTTTGTTCATTTGTGCATAAAATGAGAATGAATGAAGTAAAATGTTCTATATTTCTTTCAACTCTAAGGATGTTTTATTAAATGTGAATGGGTATTCTATTGTAGGGATGGGACAGAATGGAAGTAGAGAGTATAAATATCAAAGGAGACAGAAAAACTAAGGAGGACCGTCTGTTGTAACTGTAGGAAGACAAAAAGCAGAGCCATTTATGTGAAAGAAAGCAGAGAAATAATCACATAAAGGGTCAAGCAGGTGAAGTAAAGGAGTCAAAAGTACTGTCATGAGTGGAAACAGAAAGGGATTAGCCGTCATTTGAATTCAATGCAATCTTGTGGTTATTTCATGTGTGTGTTGAAGAAGATGAGGAAGGGTCAGTTGAACTCATAGGACATAGTTCTCAATTAAAGGACTGCTCTTGACATATATCACTAGGTAACAATGTGTTTATGGAAACAAGGTATTTGGTTTTGTTTTTGTTTTGGATCGAAAACAAACAGTGACATGAGAGAACACCACCTAAGATTAAAAACATAGTCATGTATTCTTGGTATCCTAATTTTGCTAACTCTTATCACAAGAGTCCAGATGCATTACACAGTGGGGTAAAAGGCATGAAAGAAGAAAGATGAAATGTTATATATTATAATAAGAAAACACACCCTGGACAGCGTCACAAAAATGCACCAATTAAGTTTACATTTTGAGTTTAAGTTTTAAGTTTTGAATTAAGTTTTAAGTTTAAATGGGTCAAAGGGAGCAAAGGGTTTTCCCGAAAGAACAATTTGAGCAAAAGCACAGAACTTGAATGTGCAGTGGTTGGCCAAGGAATGACAAGTAATTTAATGTAGCATGAAAAGTCCATTAGCCACAATGTAACTAAACAACTATGTTCATCATATTCTTATATGTGTTTAAAAAAAAAAAAAAAGAGAGAAATGCGTTTTGAAAGGGTTACTTCCAAAACAGTTTAAACAAAAATCTTTGATTTTTAAAGCGAAATCCTTAGGTCTCAGGAAAATGATGCTTTGCAATTGTGAAGCACTTTTACATTCTTATTTCTTGTTAAATTATGCCTTGTTACATAAAAGAATTCATATGCTGGAGGTTCTAGATAGCTGACATTTTCTTATAAATGAAAACAGCAAATTCTGGATCCCGTAGGAAATACTTTGCATTGACTATTTGGCTGATTGCTACATTATTTGCATGGCCACGAAGGATATACATATGATACGTCCGTTTAACATCAGGAGAGACATGTGACAGAACTGTGTTATGTCACCATCTCCGTGCTATATGCAGTCTGTGGTAGCTAAACTGAACTTAAATGCGTGAAACTGAATGTCATCATTTTGTCTAGAAGGGTAACTTGCAAGTATACATAAGGAACATGATACAAACTTTAAAGACTTATTTATTAAAAGAAAAGAGAGTCTGTTTTTAGAAAATCTTTAACATTTAAAAAATAGTATTAACATACACAACAGTCATATGTTACTGTAGCATTAATATTAATGTTAATATTGCAATACTATTATACTAACATTAATAATAAAGCAATCTAATATTAAAGAAGGTGAGTCTATTACATGATGTAAAAGGTTCTGCAACCCTTGCAAATACGATAATCACTGAGAAAAGTCTATTTATAATATGACTCTTGAATGAAAGAACATTAAATATAAGAGCAATGTATTGATTAATAAAATGTATGTTTTTCTCCTAAACTTTAAAATATTAGTAAGAAGAGGACTACGCTCTGCCAAGAGCATGGTATCTACTATTTTAATATGATGGCCTGCATGTACTGTAAAGAACGACAGTAATATTATTAGTAAACTTGTACTCTGTTGTAACTCCTAAAAGGTAGATATCTAGTCACATGTATATTTGAGGGAATTCTTTTGCATTCTCTTCACAATTAAACAGAGATCCTATGTAACCCACCATTATTAATTATTTTAATCACTAAAACAACCTCAAGTATTCACTCTGTCTTGTGTATCTCCAGGAATGGTGTATGTTTTGGAAGCCCAAGAAAAAGTTTAAAAATCAAGACATTTATTTCAAATTGAACATGAAAATTGTATAGTATTTGAGTAATCTGCAATCAAACTTTGCTGTCACTTCTGCCCCTTAATCACATTTTCCATACTACCAATTACCTACCTACTGCTCAACCTAGTAGATATTTTCATTCTAACCTGTGTTCATGAAAGTATTCTATGCTGCTGATCCCCTTCTCTTTCCATGATTCTGTCAATGAATGGTACCATGATTTCTCCCTTCTCTAGCCACAGCTTTGAGGTTTCTCTCTTTTGGCTCAAGTTGTAAAAGGTTCTTCAATGTTCTCACCTCAGCATTCCTCTCTCACTCCACACAGTGCTGGAACAATCTCCTATAATCCCATGGTTTTAATTATTCTCAGTGTGTTGCCCTCCGGATTCAACCCAGATCAATTTCTTGAAATCTAAATAGACTTACCCAGTTGTCTAATGGACAATTCTACTTGAATAATGAAGCAGGCATCTCAAGTTAAACCTATCCAAAACTGAACACATATCTATCTTCTCAGTCAGCTGAGTTTTTTTCATGCCTTTCAGGCACCATAATGGATCCCTTCCTTTGTGCATTCCCCAAACCCAGACAGTTATGAATTTCTATTCTCTACCTACCAAATCTATGGTTTATCTATTCTCTCTATCCCATTCTTAATACCTTACCTCAGTAGACTGTCATCATAGTCCTGTGCTATGGATTGGGTGCCTGTGTCCCCTGCCAACTCCTATGTTGAAGCACTAACCTCCAGCATGATGATATTAGGAGGTAGGGTATTTGGAGGTAACTAGGTTTAGATGGGTGGAGCCCCATGGTGGGATTAGTGCCCTTATAAAATGAGCAACAGACACCGGAGCTTCCTCTCTTTGGCATGAGAGGACACAGCAAGAAGGCAGCTGTCCTTTGCAAGCCAGGAAGCTGGCTCTCACCAGAACCCAATCGGGCTGGCAGCCTTTGGACTGATTGAAGCAAATGTCTGGAGTTGAAGCCACTCGACCAATGGTATTTTGTTACAACAGCCCAAGCAGACTAAGACATTCTGGATTCTTGGAAAAGCCATTTAATTGCTTTCTTTTTCTAAAGACAAAATGAGGGGCGCCTGGGTGGCTCAGTCAGTTAAACATCTGCCTTCAGCTCAGCAGAGAACCTGCTTCTTCCTCTGCCCCTCACCCCACTTGTGCTCTCTCTGTCTCCATCTCTCTCTCTCAAATAAATAAATAAATAAATAAATAAAATCTTAAACAAAATAAAGACAAAATGATATTTAAAAGTATTTAGGTGGTCTCCAACTCCACTATTTAAAATCTTAATGGGTTTCCATGGTTCTTGTGAGAAAACTGCAAATCTTTCAAATGACCCCGGCCTAATCACTTGCCACTGTCACCTTCACATTTTATAGTTCTGTTAGGAGAGGCAATATGGTTGGACACAACACCAAACACTTTTATAGTGCTATGTATACCACGTATTCTTTTTTTTAAATTATTTATTTTAGAAAGCACGAGTGGGGGGATACACAGCGGGGAAAGGGAGGGGGAGAGAAGCAGACCCCCCTCCTGAGCGGAGAGCCTGACACAGGGCTCCATCTTAGGACCCTGAGATCATGACTTGAGCTGAAATAAAGATTTAGACACTTAACTGACTGAGCCACCCAGGCACCACACCAGATCAAGCGTTAAATGCCAAATTATCCTCTTGACTAGATGGTGATACTGGAAAAATTATTAAAAACTCTAGTGTCCACTTTCCTCAACTGATTTAAGTATAAATCACAGTTCTCAGCACCTAATAAACATTCATAAATACTAGGCAGTGTTATTATCATAATAACTATCATTATTCCTTTCCATCCCCTAGTTGAGTACAGTGTATAATACCTATGCAACTTTGGGGCGCCTGGGTGGCACAGCGGTTAAAGCGTCTGCTTTCGGCTCGGGGCGTGATCCCGGCGTTGTGGGATCGAGCCCCAAATCAGGCTCCTCTGCTATGAGCCTGCCTCTTCCTCTCCCACTCCCCCTGCTTGTGTTCCCTCTCTCGCTGGCTGTCTCTATCTCTGTCAAATAAATAAATAAAAAATCTTTAAAAAAAAAGAAATACCTATGCAACTTCGCAAATGCTGTTCCCTTGCCAGAAATGTTTTATCTTTCAACTTCCCTCCTTTTGTCTGGCTAACTCTTATTTGCTCTTCAGGTCTCAGTTTAGATACCCCTTCTTCCATGAAGCCCTCGATGATTTCTTAAGTCTAGAGTAGTAGCCCTTTTAAGTTAATAGAATCCTGTGCTATTCACATTTACTCTTCTTTACTGTTTGTTTTTTCCCCAAGTCCTCAGTAACTAAACTTTTTTTTTTTTTTTAAATAGAATTTCTCCCTGGTCACTGTCGGTATGTTCAGTTTTTGAACATTGCTTGAAATACAAGTAGATTTGGTATTTACTTGTGGTACAAATGTGGAATAAATGGATGACTGAGAACGAGCCACTTTAGAGACTATCGTTATAAATCCCTGCATTTGCACATGAGACCTAAATATCATCTAATGGAATCTAATAGAACCAAAAATGGATCTGGAACAAACACAAATTCATAGGGAAGGTTAGCAATAAAGAAATTTAAAAATCCACCCTTTGACCTTTATATTATCACTTCCACAAGCCATCAGAGAGCATGGACAAGGGGTGCATGAACTAACTACCAGGAAAATTCTATTAATCTACATGAGACATCAAAAATGGAACGGAGACCAACTAAGAAATCAGAAAGAGGAAAGAGATAACACATCAAAAAGTGACTCTATTCACACATACGCACAAAGATAAATGCTTTCAAAGAAGCTGTTATATTCCCAAAACACAGATACTACCATGGCCCACACACTCGCAAACTTTTAATTCAATGTTTGGTGTTTTCTTCTAGTTCCATTGATTAAACTCAATAAATTGGAATGTGCAGTAGAATATTTAAGAAGCATATTTTGAATGTCACAATTTATTTTTCAGTTTCTTAAGCCTTAATTTTGGCTTCCCCAACCTCGTTCTTCATTCACAAGCTATAAAATTTCCTTTAAGACTTGTTTAATGGTAGTGTCGAATGAGTTCACCGTTTAATAGGATTGGCTGTTCTCCTAAGTACAAAGGACTTCCTTCCACCGACTCATCCAGCTGCCTGGCCTTATTCACTTCTCATTTCCACTCTCCATTGCCTCAGTTCCTCAAGGGAAAAAAATATCTGCCTACCTCCTAGAGGTGTTGCAAGGATTAATAAATTGCAAAGCACACTGAAAAATTTGGATAAAATATACTCTGACACACTGAAGTATTACCATGACCACAAGTATCATTTCCAGATGCCGCAGCTTCAAGGACAAAGAGAGCAGGTCTGGAAATCTCATCCGAGCCTCCCACATGGAGGGTTATTGCTGGGCCAAAGAGTTACATTTTGATATTTAAATATCAGTGGTTTTATATCAAAGCCATCTTGCTGAGAGAGATTTTGTCTGGACACATAAAGCCCTCGAATTGGCACAACAAAAGGCAACAGCCCTGAATCATTAAGACTTTATAACCGCAAGCAACACTATTCCCAGGAAAGAGTTTATCTCTATTAGAAATCAAAGAGAACTTCCCTTTAAACAGATAACTCAAAATTATAAATGACCAGCTTCCATCGGACGGCCTCTTTATGTAGTCAAGTGGGTCACAAATTCCTTGAAACTTGAGAAGTCTCAGTGAAAGGGATATTGAAGTTGGGTTAGTGCTCCCAAGTGAATCTTAGTGGGATTTTTGTCTGGAAAAAAATGTCGATTTTAGATGCGTGCAGACCTATTGTTTCAAGAAATTCATTTTAACTCAGATACAGAAATGTATATGGTAGGAGATTTGAATATCAGTGAAACCGGTGGATCCCAAAACTACGTGGTCCCCTTATATTTGCACTTCAGTGTGTGTACCAGTACAAATTGTTGTTGGGGTATTTGTTTTGTTTTTTGACCAAAGGTGCAGACAGTTGGGGCAATCATATTTCACAGTCCCTAGCACAATACATCTTTGGTAGTGTGAAACGCACCTTGTATTTGGCTCATTTGTTTGTTTCGTTCTTTCTATCCCCACTCCCCATTGTCATATCCTTCCCCTCACTTAGGCAGTCATCCTAATGTGTTTGATGGCTAGCCTTTTATTTTAATGTGTTCTCATAAAACGTGGTGATATTGTGTTCATATACTTTAATAAACAGAAATTACATTTCTGTTTTTTTCAATTCCCTTTCGCTCAGCATTATGTTTTAAAGATCTGTCCCTATTGCTGTAGGAATGTCTACTATGTTGTCTCTAATTCTCATGCAGCATTTTATCCTGGGCAACCTCCGTCCTTTCCTTGCCCAGCCCCCAGTGATAGGCACCTAGGTGATCTCCAACTCCTTGCTAGCACGAATAGCACCGTGAAGAACATGTCTATGTGTGTTCTATTTCAGCCTCTATGAGCTGTCCTCCAGCATGTGTTATGTGGTGGGTTGTGGGCTTACCATAGGTAGGTGGACTTAATTGGATTAAAACTGCCACAGATTGCTTTTCAGGATGACGGGTGCCGTTATACACTCCGTACGGGAGATTTTCTACTTCCTGCTTTCCTTCCAACACTTGGCATGATCTGGCTCTCTAAACTGTGCTAATCTCGTGAGTGGAGAGTGATATGTTATTATTGTTATAATTAGCGTGCCTCTAATTCCTAATGGGTTTGAGCATATTTCATATTTGTTAGCCTTTTGGGTTTACAACACGCAAATTGCTTTTTTATAACTTTGCCCATATGTTTCTTATGGTTCCTGACCTTTCTTCTTGTTCTTGTTCTTCTTCTTTATTTCCCCCCCCAATTTGGAAAGATTACTTTTATATTCTAGATCTAAATCCCCTGTGGGTTTTTGACTTTCTTAGTGTGTCTTCTTGTAATCTTTCATCTCTCTTAACTTTTCTCATGGACTCCTTCCTTGAACAGAATCTTTAGGTTACAGTAATTGCTCTCGAACAGCAAACAGAATCATTAGCTTAAAAGATACAGGAAATACTGATGTTTGCAGACGACTTTTCTCTGGGACATACATGTAAGAGGGAATATATTATTTAAAGAAATAAAAGGAAGTATGACAGAGTGACAATTTGCCCAAAGATGGCTGAGATGATGATACTTGCCTTTTTTGGTAATAAGTAAATAAGTTACTGCCAAATTATGCTGCTTACTGGCTAGAACATTAACTAAAATACAAACTAACTTAGTTACATATACATATATTTATCTTTACGGTGTACATCTAAAATTAGAGCATATGAAATATTGTCTTTATAAATTAAATACTTTTAGTAATTAATAAAAGCTACAATATTTTCAGAAATATTTGCCGTATGAATTCCCATCTTTACATATTGAAAATGAAGTAAGATAGTAAACACACACATACACACATACATGCACAATCACTGACAGCCAATAAACATGACATTTTGAAATTTTAAATTTATCAGACTTACAAAAATTAATGTTTTAGCCTACAGAAATTCAGCATAAAACATTATTCTTGTGCTATCCTCTTTTACCCATTAAAAAAGTATCTGGAAAACAAAACACCAGAGAAAAAAATTTTGATAAGAATAAAGAGTAATACATTCACGAGGAAAGACAAAATTCTGTTTTTAACACTCGTAAGCTTTCATATGATCTAAGAGTCAAGATTTCCGTAAAACTAACCCTCAGACTCAGCAAGTGAATAGGCTATTAATCCATTGCCTAAAAGGAAGGTGGGCTTTTGAGGATTTACTTGCTGAAAGAACTTCCAATTAAAGTTTTCATTTACCAGGGAGTGGTTTGATTTGTCTCTTCAAGTTATAATGCTACAAATTAATATAAATCACAGGAAAGTAGGCACTTCCTTCACCAATAACTTCTGGCTCTCACAGACCATGTCCAATCTTACCAGAAGCCAACATGGCCCTGAAAAAACTGCCTTCAATTCATCTCCTCTTCATTCTCTCCCTCAAAGTCCTGCCTGCTTCTTAATTTATACACCATTGTATACACACAACAATATACTTTCAGTCTCTTAAAGTCCTCTGGTTTATGTTTCCCCAAATCCGGCAAAATATAAAAAGGCTTTTTCTTCTAATATTTTCCAGTTGTCATATTCCCATGGCCGTAGATTCTAGTCTGTGTAGGGTGTAACAGTGAGGAGCAAATATTTTAGAATGAAGGAATCAATGTCCTTAGTAGTAGTTGTAAGTCAGACTCTTACCTCATTCCTCTATTTAAAAAAAAAAAAAATCTTCTAGGCTGCTGTTAACTTCCTTCCACCTTTATCTAGTTATTTTACCCACTGAAGAATCACCTTAGGCCAATCATTCACTTGCTCTGCCACTACTGTCTATGTATTATGGGTAAATCTGACCCTAGTCCCGCTTAGATCAGGTGACATGAAACATTAGACTAACCAGTCCTATTACGCTAACCAGTTAGATCACACATCTCTATGGTCTTATTCTGATTCTATCTTCATCCAACAGCCTTTGGGTTATCAGTTGTCTTTCTAGAAATGTCACAGGGAAAGATGATACGTAAGACTCAATTATGGTATCTCCTCAATATCGCCTGGCGGTTAAAGTTCTTGATAAAATTTAAAGTACAGGTTACATGTGTGTGAACGTATTTAGTTAGTTTTTAAAAATTACATTTGGGGGTGCCTGGGTGGCTCAGTTGGTTAAGCGTCTGCCTTCAGCTGGGGTCATGATCCCAGAGTCCTAGGATTGAGTCCCACATCGGGCTCTCTGCTCAGCAGGAACCTGCTTCTCCCTCTCCCTGACACCCCCCCTCCTTGTAATCTCTCTCTCAAATAAATAAATAAATAAATAAATAAATAAATAAATAAACCTTTAAAAAATTACATTTGGGTCCAATGAAAAAGTTGAAGACTCCATCTTAAAATACAAAGACATCAATTTACTGACACTTGTCTGCTCCCACCAATAGGTAACTGTCCTCCACAGATGACACTTTTATCATGTTAGGATATAAATGGCAGAGATTACTGATTATGCTGAGTTTAGAGGTGAGCAAAGTAACAGAACATGCTTATTTTACTCAAAGTTGGGTTTTGTTTTGTTTTTTTTTTTACCATAACTGGCAGGAAGTTTTCTTTCTTTTCTTATGTTCTTAAAAATTTATTTATTTATTTGAGAGAGAGAGAGAGAGCGAGAGAGCAAGCTTGCACACATGAACTGGAGGGGCAGAGGAAGAGGGAGAGAGAATCTCTCCACTGTGTGCGGAGCCCAGCACGGGCCTCCATCTCAGGACCCTGAGATTACGACCTTGAGATCATGACCTGATTAGAAACCAAGAGTCAATGCTCAACGTACTGCACACTCAGGCGCCCCTGCAGGAAATTTCCTAACGCAGACCTATTTGTCAAAGCTCTTTATGCTCCTCCATGTAAATGCTGATGGTACACACAGGAACATTCGACTAGCCTTTCCTGGGGGAGTCGGGAAAAACTACACAGAAACACATCATGTTTCATCTTCCTTTGAAAGACCAGAGGGAGTTAGCCAGAAAAGAGAACTTAGGGAGAATGAAAATTTTAAAGGACATGGATTGTTGGGAATCAGGGGAAAGTTAAATATGCGTAAGGGTTTCAAGAGAAGGGGAACAATATGGCTTCGAACTGTATGTTGAAGTCAGCTTACTGGATTTGTATATCAAGCTAAGGAGTCTAAACTTAATCCAATAATCAATAGAAAAAAACAGAAGACAGAGAAGAATATCATCAAATTCATTATTATTGCACAATATCTCAGAACCATGGGGAGAAAAAAAGCTGGGAGCAGCACAATCAAATATGAAAATGCTCAGAGATTAGGGTCAAAGATGCTGAGTGCCTAGATCACAGTTTGGCAGTGGGGCTGAAAAGCATGGTCAGAGTGCAAAGCCATTTCTTTGTTAGAAACAACCCTTAACAATTTATAATTATAGAATCATTGAATTTTTGAGATGAAAAGCCAGTTAGAGATCATCAGGCCCAACCTCCTCTTTTTGGAATTAAGGACCATAGTCCTTAGAGGATACATGATTTAATTAGGAGATATGGAGGTAGGACCCAAAGCCTAGCAATTTCACTTATCAACTGTAAGATCTTGTATTAGATAATTAACTTTTCCATGTACCCATTTCATCACCCCCATAACATGTAGATAATAATATCTACCTTTTGTCAAAATATGGGAAATACCTAATATTGGGCCTGAATAAGAGGGGACTAGGTAAATTTTAACTTTCACTGTTGAATAATTACATTATTAGTCAATAGCTATGTAGACCATACTCCCGCACCCCCTCCATTTACAGCCCTAAATTTGCTTAAACAACTGCTACTCTTTCACTCTCTGGGCATGTATTTGGTAGAGCACTATGTGCTTCTATCTGCTTGAGTGGAATTGATGTGAATTATACTCAGGAGAAATCAGCAATCCCCTGGCATAGTGATTGATTCAGAGTTGAATACAAGATCCATTTTAGACCAAGCGAAGTCTGTAAGACTTTATTCTGGGACACTCGGTGCTAGCAGGGAAATACATGAAAGAATGGGGTATAGCTGCCATTTTACCACCATAAAAGGAGAGCTTTTTTGAAAAAGTAGAAAGAAGGAAATTGGGCCCTTGTAACAATGTTGAGTTCAATGCAGAGCCCAACCTGAAGCCAGACATAAGAATGATTTCCCCGGCACGTGAACTAATAAATTCACTTTTGGACGTGGCTAACTTAGCTTTTGTTCTCTGTTACTTGACACTGAAAGAGGCCTAAGTAAAACAATACCAAAAGGAAAAAAAAAATGGTAACATTTAACTTCCCCTAAGAAATAGTGAAAATAACTTTGATTCTCTAGGGGAAAAAATGACAATGGAGATAAATTATCAGGATCTCTGTATGTCTTTCTAGAAGGGCTGAATAAATAAATTAGTTTTGAGAAAATAATTTAATTTTAACTGTTATAAAAAACTATTTTAGAGATAATTCCATTAGCTGCATATTAAAGAATACTTGATTCATAAAATATGTTACAATCTGAAGTCATAAGAAATCAAGCAGTTATATTTCTCAAAATGACACCCCTACAAGAGCTCAATTTACAAAAACATATAAAGGTTTCAAGAACATTCATGTAAACTGCATTTGCATGGTGATATTCAGGAAGATTGAATTGGAGTCACTTTAAACTTTACACTATTGCATTACATTTAAATCTCACTTAAAGCAAATGAACCACAAGAAAAAAATTCAAATTTGCTGTAAGTATAGAATCCTGAGCCAGAAAATGGGAGGTGGGGAAAACATTGAGTAAATAGCTAATTTAATTAGAAGAAATAAGCTGTCTTTTTTCTACCAGCTGAAAAGGGAAAAAAAAATCTCATTTTAGAAGATCATTAGTAAAAGAGCTTTTGCAGTCTCCTAAAATAGTGCTTCTTGCTATTTGTCAGTCTTTTTTGAGGGAGGCCAGTCATGGCCAGACAATCTAGAAATTCTTCTTAGAATTTGTACTGATTGACTGGAGTAAGGTGCACTGCCTAATTTGGATGATTCAGATGCTGTCCTCAAAAAATTCGGAGTTTTGATAAGGAGAAGCCGAGTCAGTCAGATGACAGGGAATGCTTAGTTTTCAGGTTGAATAGAGTTCAGTCTGGTGTTAGACACGTGAAAAGCCAATGCCACTTCTCTATTTTTTGATAAACCATATTTACTTGAGCTAGTTGAATTGTCCTGTGTTCCTTGCAATCAGAAAATCCATGACTTAGCCCTACTAAAGAATCCACATAACTTCTTTTATATGAAGATTCATATATATTGAATTCTTGAGCTTTAAAACTGAAAAAAATTGACTTATTGACTTATTTTCATATTTAATTTTTAATGTATATATCATTAGAAATCAGATATAATTAGAGGTACATATGTCATTCAGAGGCTTGAATATACCTTGAGACATCAACTAATTAATCACCCACTCTTTCCTTGATGATTCAAGAGGAAGAAAAAAATCTAACCTATATATGTGTATAAATATATTTTATACATATATATATATGTACACACACACACACATTAGGGATAATTAGTAAAAGAAATTCTCCAACAGAAAGTTTGCCTGTAAAAAATTAAACTATCTTAATATCAGACGATAGATAAATATTTTAAGATCTCCATGCTCAAATCGAGTAATCTTTTTAAAATTGGAATGTGGTTATCCATAATACTTAGAAGAGTTTTTCAAGCCTCTGAGAAGTGCCTGTGCTATCCCTCAGCCTTCTCTCTACCGTATATAACTTCAAATTGTGGGCATAGTTTAAAACTAAGTTACCTGTCCTCTCTACTCTTCCGTTTTATTTTGATTTCTTGCCTTGCTTGGCACTGACTGACAGATTCCATTTTTCCCTCCTCCTTTGCTTCTCTCTATCCCTTTCATTTTTGCAAAGATTGCTGATTTAATGCTTACTGTGCCACAATGTGTATAAGGACACAATGGTGAACAGCTGCGGGAACTGCTATCAAGAGCCTGTTTCGCAGTCAGATAAACAAAAAGGTATATTCCATATGATTGGATAAGCTTGAAGATAATAACATCTGTGACTCACTGCAAGAACACTTAACTCAGGAGGGAGTATAAGAAGATTTTCTGTAGAAGGAGGTGAATGCTCGGCTGGACCAAAAAGAGGAAGAGAGTGGGATAGCGGAGAGATGCCTCTATACAGGGGTCCCCAAACAGAAGGAAACACATAAAGAAAGCAAGCCTTTGCAAGAAAGTTAATATGGTGGTGTGGGTGCAGGCGCAGTTGTAGAGGCGCTGTTGTTGGTTAGGGATGAGGTCAGAGATGCGTGAGATGACGTTGAGAGCCAAGCCAGAGCCAGCTCTCAATGGATTTGGTGAATCTTGCAAAGAAGTTTCTGCCATGCTTAGAGGACAAGGAGACATCACCAAAGGGTTTCAAGCAAAGGAGTCATAACAAAGTCCACTCACTCTGATTATGTAGGGAGGGATGGTTTCAAATTGCCACAATCTCTTATAAATTGCTCTTTTAAGGTACCCGATATCTATAGGTCTTCAAGCCTTCCTGAGTAATGTAGTTGAGGAAGTACAATTTTCACAGACATAATCTCACTGGAGCAATCATCTTTACATGAGAAAAGGAAGATTCAGGGATTACATATAATATACAGCATATAACCCACCAAGTCATGAAGGATAGGAGTGAAAGGACAACCTTTTAATCCTAGATGAGAATTAATAAATTAAGGCTTTTTTTCAAGGCTTTCAAGGTTTCAAAACAAAAATAACCTAGCAATGATTTTTATTAGCTCAAAATACTATATTAGATGATTTATGCAATATAACTGGAAAGGAATTATAGTTATACATGTAACTATTGGTTTGTAAAGATATAAAAAGATATAGGCAGCGAGTCTAAATCGGCATCTTAATTTTATTTTTATTTTTGGTTACTGTGATTCCATGTAAACGATTTTAAATACACGATCGCTAGAATTAAAATGTGCTTTCCTTTCTAGAGAGGAAGCATAAAACCGGGTGTTGTATCTGAGTGACAAATCACTACACTGCACACCTGCAACTAATATTACACTGTATGCTAGCTAATTAGAATTTAAATAAAAACTTGGAGAAAAAAAGCAAGCATATAAGACCAACACCGAAAACAATGTATCAAGCTCTGTTTTGCTGCAGAATTTTTATATGAAACACTGAATATCATGACTATAAGAGAAAATATAGGAAAAAGACATTTTGTTAAAGGAGGTAGCACTTCATTTTAACATTAATAAGTAAAGCCTATTTTCTTTTTTGCTATGTTTTGTGTAAAAGGAGTGTGGTTTTTTTGCTAGTTCTGAAAAATATGAGAAAATCAATCAAGGTGTAACAGCCAAGTGGTACTGGAGGGCCATATCGGTATTTTGTGTGGCTGTTATTTTTCAATGTTCTAGACTCAATTTTCAGACTTAAATAATACATTTGTAGCATATGTGGTTTACTGGGTAGAATATATTCCTTATAATATAATGAAAATTATTTTATATTTGAAAGAAATAGAATTTAAAACATATGTTCTATGAAAGGAACAACCAATCAAAACTTCTTTTTTTTTCTACTGAGAGTTGTGAGATGACCCGGCCCTCATTCAGGGTATAGAAAGGTAACTACGAGCTTGAACAGTAGAGTGGGTAACTTGAGACATTTTCTCTGGGATTCTATTAAGAAGGAAAACATTGTTTCCTTTGTAGACACAATCTGGGTATCAGCAGCTCTCTGAAGGAGGAATGCCTGTGGGGCAGAAGTGCCAACTGAGGAAATGAGATGGGAAGACACTTGAAAAATAACTTTCCCAAAGGCCTTCTGAATTGCTTCAGAAAGCTCCAGAGCTATTCAGTTTGGTTCTGGATCAATATCAGCTGCTTCCTTTTCTTGCTTGACTGATCAAAAGCACAAAATGCTTCCCACCTCCCTCCTCTACGTCTCATTCGAGTTTTCACTCATGCAAAAGTATCATTCTATGTATGTTTTAAGCAGATATCTGACAATACAGGCTAGAGTTAAGGAGCCATTTGGAAAATGTTTTCCTGCAAACATGAAATAAACTGATTTTTTAAAAGAATTATTATGAATATTTAAATTGTTGAATATGGAAAATATTTTTAAAATATTTTGTTTGAGAGAGAGAGTAAGAGCGAAGCAAGAGAGAGAGAGAGAGACAGAGAGAGAGAGAGTGAGCATGTGCAGGGGGAGGCAGAGGGAGAAGCAGACTCCCTGCCAAGCAGGGAGCCCAACGCAGGGCTTGATCCCAGGACCCTGGGATCATGACTTGAGCAGAGGGCAGACGCTTAACCCACTGAACCACCCAGGCACCCCAAATATGAAAAATATCTTAAAATGTGGTGCGGAGAATGATGGCGGTTGCAGGTACAGGAGGTTTTTGGAAATACTGTGTGTATATCAGAGTATCAGTATATCAGAATATTTTATGCAGAAAAATAAAAACCTAGTAATATTATCTCTAGGAGAGTACTAGCAAATTGATAAAAGCCAAATGTTACGAGTATTAGTAAATATTACAGTATTCTGGTTTCTAATTAAATTTGAATTATATGTAAAAATTAATACTTAAAACATCCCACATCTCTAAAAAGTCGTGATTGAAGAAGACATTGTCCATAGGCGTCCAAAGTCATTTATAGAGGAAACATGGTGATGGGTTTATTCCTCATGGAGTTTAGGGAGACATTTGTCTTTACCTGGTAAGGATGATCCTGCAATTCACCATGTTCACGTTTATAATTGGACGACTCTGAGCTTCACTGCATGCCCAGTAGCCACAGGTACTTCAGCCTTCATTTTGGGTTTCTCCACATCCCACATTCTCCTTTCTTTTAGTAACCTAAACTCACCTCAGAGCTCCTGTGTGTTTGTGTGCGTGTGTGTGCGTGCGCTCACGTGTCTGTGTGTACATCCCTGTTATAGCTAAGCCTTTTCACTGTGATTCACTTCAAATTCACTTGGGAAGAAAGTGGGATATAAAAATAAATAAACCAGTCTAAACAAATAGAAGTTTCACAATACCTCTTTGCAGCATTTCAAAGACCAGGTTCAAGTGTAATTCAATGCTTCTGTAACTCTTTAAAATATTTTGTGCACATGTGCTACAAAACTCAGTGCTGAAAAAAAGCAGGCTGAGGAAGTACTACTACCAACATGTTTTATTCAAGTAAAACTAAATAAGCCTAGTGTAAATAGGTTTATTAAATTCAATTTTCCCTAGTAAATCTAAGCCTGTCTTGAAATTCACAACTAGCCCATCATACGTGTGTAAGTTAAGACATAACAAATTTGAACTCACTTTTATGTTAGAAAATAAAGTTTTAAACTTGCAACACGTAAAAATCCAAAAGTAAAGTTTGGCTTGTTTCCTACCTGTGCTCTTGTGTAACTGAGCCAGAATTAATTAGCTCACCTTATACCTGCCTTGCAGAGTATTATTTTTACTATTATATTATATTTTACATATACATTGGAAAGAAATATACATATAGAAATATATATATATACATGTATATATATATATAGAATATATATACATATAGAATATATATACATATAGAAATGTATATGCGTATGTCTTACATCATACCATAGTGTGCCTTCAACAGTTCCACAGTTATTTTCTGTGGTTTCTTTTTCCCCTCAAGTTTTCCAACTAATAATAGTAAGAGCTACTTATTCAAGGCTTATTATGTGTTAGGAACTGTGCTAAACAGTTTTTTCAGGTGTCACATTTTCAATAACATGAAAAATTGTGAGGTTGACATTAAGTTCACTTTGGATGAATAGCCTGAAGTTGGGAATGCTTACACAACTCCCCCAAGATCACACAACTACTATGTGAGACAACATGGATCCGTCTCTTGAAGATGAACTCATTCTGGGGTTGAATGAGTTGGGGGCACCTTTCTTTTTCCTTTTTTGGCAGGGGGCACTTTTCTTACTTGAGGTCTGGCAACCAATATTTCTCTTCTTGTTAAATCCTAAAAAAATAACGATTCCTTAAAGACATATGTTCAAGCTAAATTCAGCATCAAACCAGATTATATCATGACAGATCAGTGTACAAACTCATGAATTATTTTATTTGAACTTAAAATTGCATCTGAGTTGTAAAGTATAAATATTTAGCACATCTTCTATTTTTTGGGCTAAACTTTCAACAGGTTTAGTGTCAAATTCATGATTCAATTATCAAAATTAAGTAATTTCCTCTTCTATTGTCTAATCTCTAATGACAATTTTTGTTTACATTTAATTTTGTCTCTATCTCCAACCACTTTGAAGGTAGAAATGATGTAAGTCCTAAATAAGTCAGATGATACTAAAATAGGTCAGTAAATTGGCTGCAAAGATTTGATATGACATCAAAGAAAGCTTTAAATTTTTCTGATGCCTTGAGATACCGAGGAAATTCATTTTTCTGTGAGAAGTCGTTCTCTCTCTCTTGATCTTTCTAGATGGCAATTTCTGTAGCATCTTAGCATTCCTCCATTGCAACTCCTGTCCTATCCTGAGTGTGAAATCTTTTTCTTTCTTTCTTTTTCTTTTTCTTTCTTTCTTTCTTTTCTTTCTTTCTTTCCTTTCTTTCTTTCTTTCTTTCTTTCTTCTTTCCTTCCTTCCTTCCTCCCTTCCTTCCTTCCTTCCTTCCTTCCTTCCTTCCTTCCTTCCTTCCTTCCTTCCTTCCTTCCTCTCTCTCTCTTCCTCTCCTTCCTCTTCTTCCTTTCCTTCTTTCTTTTCTTTTTTTTTAGAGGTGGGGGGAGGGAAAGAAGGAGAGGGAAAGAGAGAATCTTAAGCACAACCCTGAGATCATGAATCATGACCTGAGTCGAAATCAAGAGTTGGGCGTTTAACTGACTTAGCCACCCAGGCACCCTGGAGTGTGAAACATTTCTAAACCTTTTTTGTCCAGTAAAGCTTGGTAAGCTTTAGCAACCCTTCATATATTATGTGGTGACAGGGACAACCCTTCATATATTATGTGGTGACAGGGATCAATAGAGTTGCTGGGTGTGTTCCAGGTAATACCATGGCAATGGTCATTGCTGTGGCTGAAAGTTCTAGGTTCAGGTATTTTCAATTCACCCACATGTGTACAATAACAGTAATAAAGAAAATAAATAAATAAAAGGCAAGTATAGGAGTAAGAATTCCCAGTTTGGGAAAACTCCTTTCCACTTCTCAATAGCTAAGTGTTAGGCCCTATAACATAATAGTAAAAAATGTGGAAGGTGGATCCATTTGGGTTGGACTCTCCTCCTTCACTGTGTGACTTTGGTCATGTTGCTTAACCTCCTTAGGTTAATCTGGACAATGGGAAAAATGAAATGATTGACCCTATAAAATTGGAGGGAAAATCCAATATGCGAATGCACATATTCAGTACACTGCCTGACATACAGTAAGTGCTCAATAAATGTTAACTTTGGGAAAAGAAAAAAAATGAAGGAGGTGGTTTATATATGTTAGGATGCACTAAGGTCCAATTCTAGTACTTTTATTTTGACTGCACTTTCTATTACTAGTGGCTATATAATTATTTTTGCAGTTTTGGAGAACAGTGTTTTCTTTTGATTAATAGTCTCTTCCCTCCCATAACTGCCCTGAGCCCCGGCCTCTACAATGAAAGGCATGTGGTTTATGCATGCTGTATAAATTTCCTCTTCCTCCAACATAGCAATCTTTGAACTGCTATACCTCAAATCCCGTATCTTAGAAAGTGACGATAGTATCTGTAAAAAAGCCTTGTCAAATAAATACACCCTCCCTCTCCTAAAATACGTGTGTATCTTCCTTCCTGCAGGCCTACGCAGGTGACAACCTGTAGGTGCATCACTGGATGCTAATGAATCAGGGCAGAACCACAGGATCCAAGAGCAATCCATGAGTCCTGGTTGGCAAAAGAATATATTAGCTCTGCAGGTCATGTGCTCTCATGCCTAAAACAGCAATAAGTCTCCATATTAAATCAATCCTCTTTCATTATGTGTAGAAACAGATCACGTGCAAAGTCTCCTTTTTTGCTGATTCTCATTTCCTACACGTAGGGGAATATAGATCCGCAACATCCTTTTCTCCCCCTATCCTGCTCATTTGCTAAGGACACACCCCATATGAAAGCAGGCATCGTAAAATAATTGGGGAAAACACTTCCTAATACAGCTTTCCTCTCTGCCCCACCCCCAACAATTTATATGTAAATACAGAGCTAAGGCACACACGAACTTGCCTAAATTAAATGACAGTCAGTCCCTGAGGACCAGCGAACATTCTCCAGGACACCAAAGATGATGGTCTTTTCCCTCAACTGCCTGACAGGACAAAGGACTGTTTGCATAATAGACATGAAGTCTCAGTCCAGCCATTTACATACAGAGAAATTAAAGTCTGATTGGAGAGCATGTGTGCAGGATCACTGTATGTACAGAAGACTTTCATTCTTTCTTCCTGCTTTGGAACCACTTATTAAAATATCTCCCCCCTTGGACAGCTCAATTTGCATTAATTCCATAACTTAACTGTCATATATGGCAGACATTAATAATTTTTATATCTTTACTTATGCCATATAGCCACACAGAAGTACATTATGTTGAAGAAATGAAATCCTCATGCTCTTTAAGAGAAAAAACTACTATTTGGATGTTAAAGGAAAAATAAAACCCATACTATATATCACTAGAAATTCAGAGAGAAGTATTTTGTGCCAGCACATACCCTTGGAATGTAAATAGTAATTTAACTTTTTGCTGATTTTCTCTTTCCCTATACCTTATCAAGCAGGGAGCATCACAAATCCTCTGTTAGGTGTTTGTTTAAGTTTTTTTTTTTTTTTAATTAATGAAGTAAGCATTGATAATGAAAGACCATAATATGAACTCTTTTTAAAGATTTTGATCAAATAGATTTTTAAGGCAACTTGTGTTTTAAAGCCTCAGACAACTTACTCCAGAAAGCTAATTAGAAAGCTAATTACCAGAATGGAAATGATTCATACCTGTCTGGGGGCAATTCAGGTCACAGATACGCTTCAAGGCCAGAAAGAGGGACATCTTTCAAGTTTTTAAAAATTTCTAATTCTATGCCTAATATTCACTTATAGTAATATGAATTATGCATAAATGATTTATTCTTGTTTTTATGTGTTTTGCTTAAAGAAGTGATGTTGAAGGTCTAAAGTGAAATTAAACACATTATTTTAGGACTATCGGTTCTAATGGTGAGGAATGTTACATAGAATTTTTCAAACGTATTTGACCAAGGAATCCCTCCCCAATCAATTGTCTCCAAAGAGTAATATTTTATAGGATTCATTAATATACATCATAAATGGGAACTTTACATTCATTTTACCAAATGATACCACTTTTTTTTTTTTAAATCTCACTAAGGCTCTCTTTTCAAGAAGTAACTGCATTCAAAATAATTATTCACTACGTTAATATTAAGAGTTAGAAAGAAAAAAAACAGATTTAAAAGCAACTCCCCCCATTATATTCAGCTGGAATAAGGTGAAAAATATTGGGGCATTTTAGGATTTTAAGCAACCATATTTTCCTTTCTGAAAGAGGACCACTGTTAGAAACCCACCTTAGAGATGAAAAAGGTGGAAAGAAAATTTCAAAGGGAGCCGTATCTAATAGTCTCACCCTGTATTTTTTTGAGAAATCATTAAAATAAGTCAATGCTAACCACATTAACCAGTAATAATCACAAATTTTGGCTAATAAATTATTAATGTAATGTAGACCATTTGTCAGCAGAAAACACTTTATCCAATCTTCTCATTCTCTTCATTACCACTCTGAATAGTCTGATTAACTGTCAGTTACATACATAATTCTTGTTACAGTTTGTTTATTGCTTTTTAGCAACCCAGTAATCCTAGTGGATGAAAATATTTTTCATTTGTCACAGTGACACGTGCTATGAAGTGAAAATATGAACAGCTGCAAGATCCCCTAAGCTGATATAAGATAAAATATATTTTTTAAAGATTCCACCTGATTTTTTTAAACTTTCTATTTAACTAAAATTAACTACAGGATTAGACTTTGGTGTCAGATATACCTTTATTGTAAGAGGACCTACAATTTCAGAAAAAAGAATTAGCAAAGTCTCTGACTGTCATACCTCAAACTTGACATTTTAACAAATTCTTTCCAAGGAACTTATCCTCTGACACATTCTTAGATTAGCTTTGCCTAACTCATGGTTCTTAAAGCATTCTTCATTATTCTTTGTTTAGCCCAGCACAGGCACTATTTTCATCAACTTCCTCTGGACTGGCGTCTTGGGTGGTAGATTACATTGCTTTACCCTTAGACTGCTTCTGCATTTGTACATTCTTGCTTGAGCCATGGATCATCATTATAGAAGTAGCCACATGGATAAAACATAAGTATATAAAGTCTATTTAAAAAAAGAGGGTTTTGGAGGGGGGAAGGGCAGGAGATCTTATTTTTATTTGTGCTGAGAAATTTAGAGTTTAAAATAAATGTTTCTAAAATCAATCCATCAATCTACTATTTTAGGTTTCGTAGCTATATATTTAAAGAAAAGCTATTTGCATAAATATTTTTTAAGTAATCATACTTGATGGGATTTCAAATCAAATCAACTCTAATGGTAAACAATTTATGATTCTATTGGTAGCAAGGTATGCCTTGGCATTAATAAAAACTCATTTAAACTCTGAACTAGAAAAATTCTTATTTTACAGAAGATAGAGTTACAAACACTGGAGATGGGAAATAGCAGGAAACCTTCTTCCTTAGAAGATTATATAAACAAAAGAAAGTAGTACAAGCAGAAAATAAAATGTTCATTAGATACTGAAATCTATGATTTAAGTTTCTTTCTGTGAAATTTTCCCAAAGGGCTGTAAACTGGCATTCAGCACCTTGCACATGCTTCCCAAGTATGTTTATTTGTTCTGTATGATGAGTGATATAACCCAGTATTTACAAATCGGGAAATTTCAAATATAAATCTTATTTACTATTGTCCCTTGAGAAATCTGAAGTTTTGTCAACAATGGGCTGGAATTCCCATCTGGAAAGAATCGGCTTTAGGAAGCAGATGCTCCCTAAAGCATCCCACCACTTATGTTCTTACATCTAGAACATTTCCTGCATGTACAGTACCTGCCTGGATCCTGTGGATCTCTGTGTTTGAAAGTCTTTACTCTTTGTGCCAACCATAATAAATAAATTCTCTAGGATAGAGTCCAAAACGTATCTTTCTTATATTGAATCCTATTTTATTACAAAGAGAGAGATGAAAAATTTATAGCATAGGATTAAATATCCATGTTCCAACATGATTGCAAATAAATTGTTTACAAGAGTATTCCAGAAAATCAGGATAAAACTCTACTATACTAGCTGTTGAGTGTTATAATTCATGGGCTCTCTAGATAATAATATTTTTATTTTCAGAATATAATAGACAAGGGGACTCCCTTCATCTTGAAGTGATATGGTCTTGGTTTTAAAAGAATATTACTGAGGGGCACCTGGCTGGCTCAGTCAGTAGAGCATGTGACTCTTAATGTCAGGGTTGTGAGTTCAAGCCCTAGGTTGGCGTGAACCCTAAGATTAAATTAATTAATTTTTTTTAAAAAATTAAAAATGAATGAATAAATAAATTAATATGTTGACCAGTACAGTTTTACCCAGATATTCCTATTTAAGTAGGGCCTAAATCCATTTCATTTGATGCTATAGCTATCAAGAACAAGATAAGTAAAGGGCTGTTTGTCATTATAGACCAAGAATTGCCCAATTGTGCAGGTATTTATACAGAATAATGTCTAAGTTTCCCAAATACAAATTAACTCAACCTATAATCCATCAACTATGATTATTCAGCAGGTTTTCTGAGAATACTTTTTTTCCAAAAGGTTGGTTGCTGCCACTCTGGCCTTTTATTTTTCCCTCATCCAGTAGTCTCTCTACATTTTTTCATTTGGTGGTTTTGAGCATTAATTTCTGTGTAGCCAAGCAGATAGGCTTGGATTCAGTTCAGAAATGGCTATTAAGTAACTTGTATCAGCACCTAATCGTAGCTTCATAGAAAATGCCTTGGGGGTCAAAAGACCTGAGGCTCATTCTTAATGCTACCACTGAATAACTGTGTGATCTTACGCAAGTTGCTTAACCCCCCTGGACCTTTGTTTCCTAACTTAAAAACAAAGATGGCTGGATTAGATAATCTTCTATAGGTTTCTTTTATCTTCAACTTTCTGATCATTCAGTTCTAAAATTGAATTTAGCTAAGGTAAATAATTTTCTACATTATATTGAAAATAATTAAGACAGGGAGATTGGGGTTTTTGTTTATACTTGCTTTAAAAGCACTTAATAAATAAAAATTCTGCTCCAAAGTAAGGAAGAAGCTACAATATATATTATTGACCAAAAGTACACAGTTAAATTGTTAAATAGCTTCTTACTAGTCTAGGTATTACTTTTCCCTTAAGGTAGTTGAAAATAAGATTTCAATATTGACTTAATATACTATATTTAAAGATGCCTAGGAAAGGAACAAATCTATATTCTGCTGTTATTTTTCAATTGCTAGTTGTTTTGGAGGGGAAAAAGGTGCTAAATTTTACCTGTGTGATGGGTGTATACAAAGTTATATAAAGATCCAATGATGTTGACGCCATCATAGACATTCATAGAGAAATACGTCCAGTGAAATTTGACATAATTATTATACTACAGTTGCATACCAAAAAAGTAAATGAAAGCATGCAAAGGCTCTTTAATGGGCCTGTTAACTTGTACCATGTAAATGTGGATCTTCAGCTATCTCTTATTCCATTGTGTATGCTAACAGGATTAGCTAGTATTAGTCTCCCATCCACAAGAAGTGTGATATGCAGTGTGACCTGTAAATCTCTCCTGGGATTCAAAAGGGCTAAGTTGAACCATGCATGATTTCAAAGCAATTCTCAGCACAATTATCTGCTTGACCTGCAAGATGAACAAGCATATCATTTAATTAATTGCCAAGCTCTTGTGAACAGTGCTGTTCATTTTTCTAGTAATCGCATGATGATATGCCCTTGCTGATTCTTATGGGAATGACCAGAATTGCACATTAACTGGTCTGATGGCCACTTTCCACTTTCCCATCAAACACTACTTTCAATCTTGACATGAATGATTCTTTTATAGGAGTCCCATAAAAGCATCCAAAAGACAATGTTAACAGCAGCTATTTCTTTAGAGCAGCGATAAATATTTTTGATCACCTAATGTCCTAATACAAAAACATTTCCTTCTCCACTTATTCATGTGATACAAATGTAAGCCATATCTTTAAAATTGTAAAAGTATTTAGCAGTTTAAAAGCTAGTCATATCTATGGTATGGTGAAGACTAATCTAGAAAGAATAGAAATGATGAAACAAATATATTCATTTATTCAGCTTGAATACAGTGCAAGATTTCAATTTCATGTGGGTGCACAGTGAGAGAAGGGAAAGGGAGTGGATGCCCTTCTGTTATCAGAGAAAATAGAACATATTTCTTGCAATGAACTTATTCTGATGTAAAAATTCCAATGTATTATTATATACATTTCTTCTGCATGCTCAATTAGGAATTTATTTTATGAACGAGAAAACGAACAATAGCTAGGTAAAGCAAGAAGAAAAAAAATCCCCAAAATATTTGGCCCCAGAATTTATCTGCAGGATTTCCTTTCTCCTCTCTCTCCCTGTCCCTCCCCTCCCTCTTTCCCTGTCTCTCTCTCTTTCTCTCTCTGTCACTCATTCACTCACTCATTTTCTTAGTGTTTGTGTCTGTTTGCCAGCTTGAGTTTCTGCTGCTTTTGCAACAGAATCTGAATGAGATCAGATTCTAAAGTACAGTAAATAAACAAAAAAACCCAATGAGTTAAATAGTTGAAATAGTCATTTCTACTTCTAATTCATTATGATAGTCAATTATTTATCACCTGCATTTCCTGACAGAGCACAGAAATGAAGTCAATGACACAGTGTGTGGGAGCATTCTTTAAGTCAATGGACACAAGATATATTTCTAACTTCAATGGTGCATGTGTTGTGTATGTGTGTGCATTTGTGTGTGTGTTCTCCCTGAGAAGTTGGTTGATAAGGGCCTAGCTTTACATTGCACAGTAAGATTGGCTATGATCTATTCTTAATGCTACTACTGAATAACTGTGAATTATTTGCTAAATAAATCATGATAAAAAATAGACCTTCCTTTGCCTCCTTATATGAAAAATTTTTAGATAAAACTAAGCTATTGACAAGGCAAGAAACAAATGTTGGAGAGAATGTGGAGAAAGGGGATCCCTCCTACATTGTTGGTGGGAATGCAAGTTGGTACAGCCACTCTGGAAAACAGTGTGGAGGTCCCTTAAAAAGTTAAAAATTGAGCTACCCTATGACCCAGCCATTGCACTACTGGGTGTTTACCCCAAAGATACAGACATAGTGAAGAGAAGGGCCATATGCACCCCAATGTTCATAGCAGCATTGTCCACAATAGCTAAATCGTGGAAGGAGCCGAGATGCCCTTCAACAGATGACTGGATTAAGAAGTTGTGGTCCATATATACAATGGAATATTACTCAGCTATCAGAAAGAATGAATTCTCAACATTTGCTGCAACATGGACAGCACTGGAGGAGATAATGCTAAGTGAAATAAGTCAAGCAGAGAAAGACAATTATGATGATTGTCTCTCATCTATGGAACATAAGAACTAGGAAGATCGGTAGGGGAAGAAAGGGATAAAGAAAGGGAGGGTAATAAGAAGGGGGAATGAAACATGAGAGACTATGGACTCTGAGAAATAAACTGAGGGCCTCAGAGGGGAGGGGGGTGGGGGAATGGGATATTCTGGTGATGGGTAGTAAGAAGGGCACGTATTGCATGGTGCACTGGGTGTTATACGCAACTAATGAATCATCGAACTTTACATTGGAAACTGCGGATGTACTGTATGGTGACTAACATAATATAATAAAAAAATCATTAAAAAAAAAACTAAGCAATTGACCAATATTTTCAAATGGTTTCTTCAGGTTTTCTTCATTGTAGATCAGGATTTCTTAATCTCAGCACTGCTGACATTATATGCTGGATAATTCTTTGTAGGGACATGATCTGCCGATTGTAGGGTGTGTAACATAATGCCTGGCTTCTACCCACGAAATGCCAGCAGTAACCCTGTGAGTTGGGACAACCAAAAAATGCCTCCAGACATTAGCAAATGTCCCCTGGGGAGATGGGGGCAAAATCACCCTGAGTTGCGAACCGTAACTTCAGATTAACATTCTGAAGTGAGAAACTTAGGCCAACCACCCCCATTCCTAACACACACCCAAACACACACAATTACGGAAAGGAAGGAATATTTTCTCCTCCAGGGAGAGCAAATAGTAATGTCCTCCAGACAAGGAGGAGATAATCAGTAAAAAGAGAAAAAAGTAATTCCCAGTTCCAAGCACGTTATATACATCATCATTTAAAATCGTTCCTAGAATGTGGGCACTCCTGGGATGGGGAAAGAGGGAGAACCTGGGTCAGTAATTGAAGAAAACACACTTTATAGAAAATTATATATTTTCGACACTGATGAGAAGCAGACCCAGTTCTTTTTTCAAGTTTTAACTCAGAATGAGCCCATCCAAAGGGGACACACTGTCACATTTAATGCATCTGTTTAACATACTCAAATGGCTGGCTTAACTATTCTAAATTAGTCAATTATTTTTCTTAAATTATCATAGTTTTATGGATCCTAGTTCAAAGCCTAGTGTCTGGGTGAATTCACTTCATTTTTAAAAAGTATAATTAAACTGAAGAATAGCTTTCTCATTTCCAAATAATAATGAAGAATTTGTCATCATACCATTTTACATGTAAAGCAAAAATGAGAGTTTGAATGAAGGGAAGGAAAACAAATTGCTACTTACTAATGTTTAAAGCAACCTTTCCAAGCTAGAATGAAAAACTATAAGGACTCCTTAAAAATTCAAACAAACATTAGTAGATCTTACTATTATTTAATTATGTCAACTTAATTATATTTTTGTGGAAATAAGAAGGTAGCTCTCTGAGTTTAGGACACAGGTAGAAAATGTCCTTATAGATGTACATTAATAATGTTCAAATGTATAGAATTTTATACATTAAGTTCAGCTTTGTTATGTTGAAAACATCTTGTTTATAAAATGGAGGCTTACAACAATTCCGGGGCATCCAATAATGTGGGAAGTAGTTCTTAAATGGAGTTTGAGTCTACAATGAATGTACTGTGATGCCCTTGCCTTCCTCACAAATTCTTTCATTCACTATGCTCTTCCTGTTTCTATGACATCAACGTCTCTTTTTATCACTCTTCTCCTATCATAGATACCATCTTCTTTTCCAGTTATTACTGCTTTTTGCCTCTGCTTTCCCAGGCAAAACCAAAAAAATACTGCATGTGTGATGTCAATGGAAAGAACACAGTTTCTAAAATCAGATATGTGAACTTGGCCACCTAATTAATTTCCTGGAGTCTCAGTTTTTTTTTTTTTTCATGTGTAAAGTGCAGTTACCTCTTATGATTAGGATATTTTTGGTCAATCAGAAGACTCCCCATAAAGCATAAATATTCTTCTACACTAGGCTGAAAATTCAGAACTATTTTGTCTCTTTGGGAAAAGAGTATTATAGTATACATACTCTTATACAGTATATAAAATAAAACATTGAGGAAATCTAATATACCATAAAATGCCTCTTATTATAAATTTAGGGACAGGTACAATTTACTATGGATCTTAATTCTCTCCTTTCTATCATTTTTCTGTCTCTTGAAGTGATTGTATCTGTGGATTGTAAAAGACCTAAAAAGAATAAAAAAGGACCATAAGGACCGGTTTGCATTTGATTATTATCAGAATAACCCTCAGATTTTCTAAAAATTTGTTGAGCGCTAAAATTTATTGTTTCAAAACACAATATGATTATATTCTACATTTGAATGAAGTTACCATAATATGTATTCCAAAAATATTGCATATGTCTGGTGAACAATTTAAAATATCCTAGCTAAATTCCTTATTTTGTTAAAAAATGAGAAATGTGTTTAGATCAGATAGGATTTTTCTAAGCCTTGGAAGCTGTTCTTGTTAGCTAGATTTTCCTTCTGGTATTCCGTATGTCACAGCTATTATCTGTCAACAGAGTCTTACAGGAATTAGTGACCAAACCACTCAGAGATGTTTTATACAAATGGTATAAAATTGAGCCTAAGTTCTCCTATGGGTACTGAATGGAAGAGGGACAAAGACATTTGGAAGCAAATTATCTGTTTCATGCCTGCCTTCTGACGTTCCTGCTCAATTTTGCTCAAAAGCCAAGTTTCTTTAAACTTTAAATCCAATTCCCTTGGATAGCACACACTTAGAAACCACGAAGCAAGGGACACAAAAGGAACAATGAATACCAGAGGATCAGAGAACATTTAACAGAACCATGGAAAAATATATTTCTAAAACATCTGAATTGTATCTGAAAAAGGTAGGTTTCCCTCCTCTCTCTCTTGCTTTCTCTTTTTAACTTTTCCTTTAACCTTGCAGTCACTGTTGATGAACAACAATATCTATCTTATTCCAGTAAAAGCCAGAAGGAGATTGTCCAGCTGCATTCTCGGTCTCTCCATATGCAAATATAAAAAAATCCGATCTATCTCCTGATACTTGAGACCCAAAGGCAGCAATAGGATTATTCTGGGACCAATTCCCTCCCCTGAATGACTTCAATGAGTACGAATATGCATTAACATCAGCAGGTCAAATGACTGATGGCATGGGACTCATCCATATTTATCTTCCCAGGATTGGACAGACATCCTATTGATTCGTACAGGTCATTACACAACATGTTAACAATCCAGTACCATCCAGTTCAAAAGGAAATTTGAAATTAGTGATGGATCTTCTTGCAGGTCTGTGCCTAGGGCACAAGATGGGTAGTCAAGCATTACTCTATTTGACATCACTACACTCTTCCCTCATTTAATGTCAGTCAGCCTTACACAGAAGACGCTAAAAGATGGGAAACACAGAGCTTGTCTAGTTAAAGGAACATTTTAAAGACTGTAAGCTGTTCATATAGCCAATGTTTTCTTGATAGAAAATCATTTCTGGGAAAATGCATATATATATATATATATATATATATGCCTTCACAATGACGTGTGTAAGCACACGTAATGCACAAAACACATACACCTGAAATAATGTTAATATATTTACTACATATAAAAGATGTTTAAAAATAACCTTGTTTTGTTTTAGGAAAAATATGTGTATAAGTTTATCTTACCCATATAGTATACGTATGTATTTATATGTATTAAAAGAGAGTTTTACTAAGGTTCATTTTAAAAAAGAAAACAGGCAAAATGAAAGATAAATACAAAATCTAGATGAAAAATCAATTTTAAAAATCAGGATTAGTCACTGTGATTAGCAGGTTTGAAGATCGCACTCAGTAGACATAGGAAAAAAAAAAAGTCTTGACAATTTTTTCAACCAAAAAAATAAATAAGTTTTAAAATCACCAAAATATATCCTCCATTTAATCAAGCAGGATCTTAACTACTTTATGAGAGGGATGTTGGGAAGCTTATAACAGTGGAATAGAGCCCTGCTTTCTTCAACTATCCTCACGCTTTCAAAGTTCCTGTAGCTTGATTTTTGCAGTTGCAGAAACTGGCAGTTAATCTCAGTCTGGTCCTTGACATGCCCGGAGGCGCTCAGCTGCAGAGTTAGCCTCATGCAGGGTAACAGCACTATGCTTTATTTGGTTTGAAAATTAAACCAAAAGGAGACTATTCAGTGGGCTATTTGATAGGGAATTAAGTTCTCAAATGACATTAAAATCATCCTGTAATCCGGAGGTGATTCTGAAATAAAGAACCCACTTTAAAACGCTCGTAGCACAATTTATTCATCCACATGTGTGCTGGACCCTCTCACCCTGAAGGGCCCCACATTCGTTCCAACAATGTATTCATTGATCCAAATATTTTTGTAACTACTCTTTCGGAATGGTCCTCAGACCCCATTGCCTTTCTATGCCTATTAATTCATGTATGAATTCATTCAGCAATTATTTATTCAGCAAGTAATTATTGAATCCAGCTACGTTTCAGGTATGGTTCTAGCTGCTGGTGAGAGAGCTGTGAGTAAACAGGATGGACGAAAAGCCTGCCCTCCAGGACTTTGGATCTTAGTGTGAGAAGAGAGACGCAAAAATAAATAAGAAAATCACAGGGCCTGTCAGAGGATGGAAATGAAGCTGGGAGAAGGAGGAGATCGACAACTTAGATGAAAGGTAGACCTTTCTGTAGAAATTCCATGGCAAGGGCGTCATTTGAGCTAAGATCTAAAGATGGTGAGGAAGAGAGCCATGTAGGTATCTTAGGAAACAAGATTCCAGACAGAAGGAATAACACATGCAAAACTGTCCTTTGTGGGACTTTCTTGAGGTAAATTGAATGTAGAAATAGAAACTAAGTTTAATCATTATTTTGGAGAGTAACAAAAAATATAAATCCCAATCAAACACTGTAGGTCAGAATTTTGTTCTGAGGCAGTTGCCAATTGCTGGGCTCCAGTGCCTAGAAGCTCTCTTCAGTGCCTAGAAGCTCTCTTTCCTACCAGTCCTATGATTCTCCTCACTGTCATACCCTTTTGCTGTGTGTTTAGAAGCAAAATGTCTGAATTAGAAAATTCCAACTTACTGTCAATGCCTTGATGCTTCTTCCCCACCTCCCTTGCTGAAGCGTGGCTCATCTCTGGAGATACCACGATGCTAGCAGCATTCTCAAGTGCTTTCTATTTATTTTCTCATACTCTCAGTATTTCATGGGCTGGCTGTGGTTGATTCCTCCACCTTTACCATTTCCAAACCACTACTTCTCTGCCCTCTTGTTAAAAGCAAACAAGGCAAAAATAAAACAAAAGTCTTCTTCCTGCTTCTAATAGGTCATGCTCTCCTCTTACTGACTGCCATCCAGCCTCCCTGCTGTTGCCCTTTATTAATTAACATCTCTGGCAATGGCTCCCAGACTTCCCTGAATCACCAGTGGTGCTCGCTATCTAGGCCGTTTTCAACATTATGGACCCTGATCTCTCAGATCCTTGATCTCCCCACTGGGGCAGAACTTCTCCTGTCCTACCTCTCGGTCACTCTCTCAATGTCACATGAAGGTACTTAGTATCACCTGACATTGCTCCACATCTAAAATCACAAATTCAAGCACCACCTCCTCTTCCTACAGTTTGCTTGTAAGAAGAGTGATGTTTTAACCTCATCAGAATCTCTAGAACACAGCCTGCTTCCCCTCATCCAGACCACCATTCCTAACCTTCATTCACTTCTCTTAATATTTAGCATAGATTTTTCTTCTCTTCTCTTCTCTTCTCTTCTCTTCTCTTCTCTTCTCTTCTCTTCTCTTCTCTTCCTTCTCTTCTCTTCGCTTTCTTTCTTTTTTCTTTCTTTCAGAGAGAGAGATTGAGTGGGGGTGGAGGGAGAGGCAGAGAGAGAGGGAGAGAGAGAATCTTATGCAGCTGAGCATGGAGCCAGATGAGGGGCTCAATGCCACAACCCTGAGATCACGACCTGAGCCGAAATCAAGAGTTGGATGCTTAACTGACTGAGCCACCAGCATAGATTTTCTGACCCTTTATTTCAATAATTCTTATGGAACATCCAAACTCCTTTGTTTTTTCATTAAACCTGCCTTGAAAAAACCAAATCCTGGGGCGCCTGGGTGGCACAGCGGTTAAGCGTCTGCCTTCGGCTCAGGGCGTGATCCTGGCGTTATGGGATCGAGCCCCACATCAGGCTCTTCTGCTATGAGCCTGCTTCTTCCTCTCCCACTCCCCTGCTGTGTTCCTTCTCTCGCTGGCTGTCTCTATCTCTGTCGAATAAATAAATAAAATATTTAAAAAAAAAAGAAAAGAAAAAACTAAATCCTACATAAACTACTTTCTCCAGCTTCCTCAGGAATAGCCATTTAATGCTAAGAAATGTCACCCAATAGGGCAGATACTCAAAATAAATGTATGAGTCTGTTTCTTGAATTCTCTGTCTCTTTTTCCCCTTGCTCATTTGTTTTGTTTATTAAATTCCATGAGTCATATGATATTTGTCTTTCTCTGACTTATTTTGCTTAGCATTATACTCCCTAGCTCCATCCACATCATTGCAAACAGCAGGATTTCATTCTTTTATATGCCTGAATAATATTCCATTGTATAATTATAGAGAACAAATTGATGGTTACCAGAGGGAGGAGGGGAAGGGGATGGGCTAAGGAGGTGATGGGAATTAAGGAGGGCACTTGTTGTGATGAGCACCGGGTGATGTATAGAAGTGTTGAATCACTATATTCTATACCTGAAACTAACACTTCATGTTAACTAATTGGAATTAAAATAAAAACTTAAAAAAAAAAAAACCAAAATAAATGTATGGTCTTCAACCTCAAGAGGCCCGACATGCTGTCTATGGGACAGAGAAGTCCTCTCCCACTCTCCTGAATGACACTCAAGTCTTCTTTGAGCTGCTGAAATCATCTATTTACGTTTATGTCCTCCCTCTATAAATGACTCCAGTTCCTACCTCATAATAAAAATCCATTTTTTTTCCACAGGGACTCTTTGACTTTCTGCTTCCAAACCTAGAACTCCTACATTTGTGTTTCTCCTTACCTTCTTCCCTGCTATGTGAGCAAAGGGGTTGTTTCTCCATCTAAGGCCGATTCCACATCCTTCATTTTGAATCATGAACCTTTCCCACCTTCTCAAAGAAGTTATACTTTCTGTTATCTTTTCGTGAGTCTATACATTCAACATACCTTCTCAACTTGATTCTTTCCTATGACAGCTAAATGTCTTCCAATGGCTATTTTTTTCTTTAAAGAAAGCAGGACTCAAACCTCTCTTGACTTTACAAACCCCTCCAGCTACCACTGCTCCTATTTCTTCAGTCACTAATTAAAACACTGTCTGTTCATTCATTTTCCTTACTGTCACCTTTTCCATGACCACTCAGTCCAGTCTGGAGTCTACACTCATCACTCCACAGTAGAAGTTCTGGATAAAGTCACCAGTCCCATGATGCTTCCAAAGTCAAAGATTATTTTTCAACATTTAACTTCTTTTCCCTCTTGGCAACCTTTGACAATGGTGACTAGCTCTTAATTCTTTCAAATATGCATTTCTAGTCTTTTGTGACACAACCTTTCTGGTATGACTTCTACCTGTCTAAAATCTTGGAGGAGATATTCCTCCAATCTCCTTAACAATGTAACCACCCTCGCCATGCTCTTTCAAGTGGGCATTATTCAAGGCCATGCCATTGGCCTTCTTTTCTTCACTCTCTCTGGAGTCATCCTAGGCTTCTTCCACATTCAGCATTTCTACTATCACCTATATACAGGTGATGCCCAGGACCTTTTTTTCACTTCAACCCTTCTTGCTAAGCTTCAGATCTGTATTTATATTTCTGTATCACTATCCAAATATCTAAGAAGACAGGAGGTCCCAAACTGATCTTTTGACCTTCTCACCCATAGCCTGCCCCTCTCCCTTCTTTGGTTGGCTCAGTGAATGACATCACTGAGTCAGATATGCAAACCTGGAGCTTAAGAATTACACCTGGCCCTGCTCTCCAGCTCACCTCCTATGTTCAATTGATCACAGAATCTTGTCAGTTCCACTCTCCAAATTGTACTTAAATTCATCCACTTCTCTCTATCTCCACTGTCAGCAGTTTAGCTTAAGCTGTCATTATCTTAATTAACTATTTGATCTCACAGGGTGAATTCCATAAAAGCTCAATCTGGATCTCAAAGAAACAAACAAATCAATATAAACTTGTAGGTGGATCATTTTAATGAATTAATTAGTAATTAATTAATCTATTCCTTTTATATACTGTGTCATTTCTGCTACAGAGATTCAGAGATATAGGGACTTAGCTGAATTTGAGACTTCAATTTAGTGGAAAACTGGAAATGTGTGCAGTAATAGCTCTATTTTCTTACGTTGTGTTTTGATTTCCTTGAAAGATCAGAATAAATATAGCTTCAACTATTCTGGATACCTCTCTAAAATATCTGGCAAAATTTTCACAGACATTTCCCTTATGTCCAAGTTTTCTTTAAGATTTGTTACTTTCACTACCAGCCTTTCAAGTAATCACTTGTTGGTATGAAAGACCTCAGTCTCACTATAATCTTCAAAAAATGTAAAAGAAAAAACATGCTGTAGAAATGTTCAGATTGAAGGAGACTAAAGAGACATGAAAACTAGATGCAATACCTGATCCTGGACTGAGTCCTGTACTGTTGGTAAAAAATACCATAGAGGACATTGTTGGGTCAGTTGAAAAAAATTAAAATATGGATTAGATAAAAGTTGTTGTATCCATGTTAAGTTTACTAAAGTTAAGTTCTCTTTTGTAGTTATGTAAGAGAATATTACTATTCTTAGAAATGCAAATCAAGATATTGTAAGAAAAAAGGAATATAGGGTAAGATGTTAATAGATGAATAAAATTATGGCTGGTATTATAATATACTTTGCACTATTCCTGACTATATATACTTTTTTTTAAACAATTTATTTATTTGAGAGAGAGAGAGAGAAAGAGAAAGCACACAAGCAGGGAGAGGGGCAGAGCGAGAGGAAGAGAATCCCAAGCAGGCTCCCCTACCCCACTGAGCACAGAGCCCGAGAAGGGAGATGGATCCCAGACCCCTAGACACCACCCAAGCCGAAATCAAGGGCTGGTAGCCCAACAGAATGAGCCACCCGGACACCCCGACTATACTATAATTTTAAAAAAGTTTAAAAATTTCTCAGTCCCATAAGTGACTCTATTAACTGCATATCAGGGAAAAACCCAAGCCCAAACCCAAACAAAACAAAGCCCTGGCTCTACCACTTCCTGTGTATTTTCATTGTGCTTCATTTTTCTAACTGTAGAACGAACACTTGTTCATAGAGTTGTTTTGCAGATTAAATTCATTGTTGAATGTAGTGCGTTTAGAATACTTGACACAAACACACACATACACTAAGTGTTAGTTGTTCGTAATGTTATCATTTTTATTATTATTTGCTTTCATACTTTAAAGGAAATAAGAATAACAATACATATCAAAATTCTTTCTTGAAATTAACCTACATGGGATTCCTTTAAATTCAACATTGCAGATTTAATTCAAAGTAAGTTTGCTACTGATGATGCTTTAAATAATGGTCTTTCATGGTTATTAAAACTAAAAAATCATCATGACCTATGGTACAAGATTGGTTTACTGATTTTAAGAAAATTGAAATAGGTTGCTGTAGAATTTTGTATTAAATTTCATTTTTACTGAAAGTGATAGGAGGAGAAATCAACAAAACGAAAAGGCAACCTATGGAATGGGAGAAGATATATGCAGATGACATATCAGATAAAGGGCTCCTATCCAAAATATATTTTAAAAAACCTGATATTACTCAACACCCAAAAAACAAATAATCCAATTTAAAAATGGGCAGAAGACATACACAGACATTTTTCCAAGGAAGACGTACAGATGGCCAATAGGCACATGAAAAGATGCCCAACATCACTCATCATCAGGGAAATGCCAATAAAAACAACGAGATATCATCTCACACCTGTCAGAATGGCTAAAATCAAAAACGCAAGAAACAACAAGAGTTGTCAAGGATGTGCAGAAAAAGGAACCCTCGTGCACTGCTGGTGGGAATGCAAAGTGGGGCAGCCGCTGTGGAAAACAGTACGGAGTTCTTCAAAAAGTTAAAAATAGAACTACACGATGGTCCAGTAATCACACTACTGGGAATTTACCCCCAAAATACAAAAAACCAATTCAAAGGGATATATATACCCCTGTGTTTATTGCAGCATTATTTACAATAGCCAAATTATGGAAGCAGCCCACGTCCACTGATAGAGGAATGGATAAAGAAGATATGCGTGTATGAATATATACAACAGAATATTATTCAGCTATAAAAAGGAACGAAATCTTGCCATCTGCAACAACATGGATGAAGCTACAAAGTATAATGCTAAATGAAGTCAGTCAGTCAGAAAAAGACAACATATGGTTTCGCTCATATGTGGAATTTAAGAAACAGAACATATGAGCAAAGGAAAAAGAGAAAGAAAGAGACAAACCAAGAAAGACTCTTGGAGCCCTGGGTGGCTCAGACAGTTAGGTGGCTGACTGTTGATTTTGGCTCACAGGGTCCTGGGATCGAGCCCCGTGTCCAGCTCTGAGCTTAGCAGGGAGTCTGCCTGAGGATTCTCTATTCCACTCCCTTCGTCCCTCCCCCTGCTTGTGTGCATGCTCTCTCACTCAAATAAATAACTAAATAACTAAATATTAAAAAAAAAAAAAGAAATAGAAACAGACTCTTAACTATAGGGAACAAACTGATGATTACCAGAGGGGTGGGGGGTAGGGGGATGGGTTAAATAGTGATGGGGACTAAGGAGGGCACTTGTGATGAGCACCGGGTGTCGTATGGGAGTGTTGAATCACTACATTGTATACATGGAACTAATCTAACACTGTATGTTAACCATACTGGAATTAAAATTAAAAAAAGAAAATTAGGATGCTGGTGAATGTTAATAATATGCTAAATAGCTTAATGCTTATCTTTGAAAGATACCTTCCAACATGAAAGTAAATTTTCGGCTCTTTTATTCCTGTATAAATCTTAGATTATATTTACTCAAAATATCTGATGTTCTTAATTCTTGTCATAATTTTCCTTATCAAAGATCATTCTGGAAAATAATTTAGTTTTTTTTTTTTTTCAAAAAGTATATTATCGCCAGCAAGGATTTTTTCTTTCATTTTACCTGATATTAAAATGTCATCAAAAATAGACTCTTCCAATCATCCACTCGTGGCCTTCTGGCAGCTAACCTTAATTTGAATACGTAGCATGATCTCTAGCAGAGGAAATCCTCAAATTCAGTGAAATAACATGCCCATTTCCCCACTCCCCTCCAACCCTTCACACCTTCAATCTGCCCACGCGTCTGCATGTCACTTTTGGCCGATCTGAATTCACCCATAATTTTTAATAACCTGGTAAAACCCAACCTTTTCATGAAGCTTTTCTAGGGAGTTCAATGTCTATCTTTGTTTCACTGAACTCTTACAGCATATACCATACTGTAACATAAAAATTATGGTTTTAATTTTACATTTTTTAGAGTGTTTCAAAATTGTGCCGTCTTTAATTTCCGGTCTTACATTTTACCTCTTGTAGTGGAAGGTCCACTTTCTGCGTGCCCGCTTTCATCCACACGCTTACTTGGACCCCTCCCATGTTCACTCTGGGGTTGGCCACGTAACTTGCTTTGGCCAGTGGGACAATCAGCAAATGTGAAGTAAGTAGAGACAGGAAAAATGCTTATACTCTGGGTGTGGCCTTTTAAGCCACTCTTGGAACCCTTGCTCTTAATTTTGTGAATAAGCCCAAGTGAAGGTGCTGAACGATAAGGTAACAAATGCAGACAAGCTTCTGCCTTCCCAGCCATCCCAGACCGACCAGCCAAGATGAACAGAAACTGCCTAGCCTCTGTTGACCCCCAAACTAACGGAAGACACTTGAGTGACCTTAGCAGAGGTCAACTGGACCTCACCCAGACAATGAATACCACTCAGCCAAGTGTCTAACCTGCCGAGTCAGGAGCCAAATAAAAGGTTAGTGTCTCAAGTCACTAAGTTTTGAGCAGTTAGCTTTATAGCAATAATAACTGATGTATTGTTCCAACTAAATATTAAACTCCAATGGGGCAGAAATTATGTCTTTTTTCACTCTTTTCAATGAAAGAAGGACAACCAGAGAGCAAAAGAGACTCTGAGTCATTAGTGATATGATTTGCCCTTCCTCCTGCAGAATAGAACGTTGATAAAAAAAGGAAGTTAAGGCAATCTCCCAGATTTTAAAACAAAAAATATATACGAAGAAGTAGAAAAGAAGATGAAGTATAGGCAATTTCCCAGTACATAGTACAAAATATAAGGTGGAAATAGGAGAGAAAGCATAAAAGACATAGTAAGTCAAACCAATATATTTAATATTTGACTAACAAGATTTTCTTACAGAGAAGAGAGAAAGCTTAGAAGAAGAAATCAACAAACACTGGAGATGAGTTTTCTAGAGAGGATGAACATGGATCTTTAAATAGATTGAAAGGGCCAATCAAGTGCACAGCAGGATTAAAGGGAAAAGATTGAATTCCAAACACATTCTAGAGAACCATAGAAGATCCTTAAAACTTCCACAGGGGAAGAAGAAGAGAAAAAAAATGCCATTTACAAATACAAGGTAATTCAGCTTTCCATCAGCAAGCTTAGTGCCAGAAGACAATGAAGCAATGTCTTCAAAGTTATGCGGGAAATAATTTTGGGCCTGGAACAAGATATAGTCAAAGCCACCTGTCAAATGTGATGGATATTTTAAGATACAGGAGAACTCAGAGCTTGCTTGCCACTCACCCTTTGGCAAAAAGTTACTTGAGAGTATAATACAGAAAAATAAAGGAAGAAATCAAGAAACAGGAAGCCATAAATGGAACAAAAGAAGGATACATTTTGGAGTGATAACTCTGAAAACAGCTTAGCTGACATAGGAAACAATCAACTCTTTGCAACAAGAAGAAAGGCTTCAGATGGGAAGTCTCCACAACACACGGAGTTGTAGTAAAGTATTCCATAAGAAAAAAAAGAATAAAAGAAAAGGAAGTAACAGAATGACAAAGTGGCAATATCCTAAGAATTATTTTTTCTGAAAAGTAAATGCCTTCTTTTTTTTTTTTTTTTTTTAAGATTTTATTTATTCATTAACACAAGCAGGGGGAGTGGGAGAGGAAGAAGCAGGCTCATAGTGGAAGAGCCTGATGTGGGGCTCGATCCCACAACGCCGGGATTATGCCCTGAGCCGAAGGCAGACGCCCTAACCGCTGTGCCACCCAGGTGCCCCAATGCCTTCTAATAATTAAAAAAAAAGGGAAGGGGCGCCTGGGTGGCACAGCGGTTAAGCGTCTGCCTTCGGCTCAGGGCGTGATCCCGGCGTTGTGGGATCGAGCCCCACATCAGGCTCCTCCGCTGGGAGCCTGCTTCTTCCTCTCCCACTCCCCCTGCTTGTGTTCCCTCTCTCACTGGCTGTCTCTATCTCTGTCAAATAAATAAACAAAATCTTAAAAATAAATAAATAAATAAATAAATAAATAAATAAATAAAAGAAAAGGGAAGAATTAAGGCAAAATTAAGAGGAACTAAAATGAAAGAAAAAGAGAAGGGAAGGGAGTAATGCGAAATTCAAAATTTATAAGAAAGGCAAGGCTGACATAATAAAGCATATAAAGCCTCCCAAAGGGGATTTGATTTCTATCTGTTGGTGAAGTGTAAAAATGGCATAAGGATAACACGTGAAACATAGACAAGGAAGTGTAACATATACCAACAGTTGACTATGCTTTAAATAATATTTACCAAAAATAATGGTATAAACACTACTTAATGGTTTGTAACTTCTAGATTACAACCTATGAAGCACAGAAAATAACTATGGTAAAAGTAAAAGTATAGTTGACCCAGAAGTTGAGAGGTGGACCTGTGGAAGGATCTAGAAGTAACTGAGGGTATCAAATGCAGAGAACCCAAAGTTCTTGGCTCTCACTGCTGAAAAACTCCTTCCTCTCAGGAGGGCTATAGGCACGGAACTGAATTCAGGTGCAGCACTCTCAGAAACCAGCAAGGCAATGGGAAATCACATCCACCTATCTACATCCTTATTACACTCTTAGCTTTTGCTCTATTTGAGGCTTTAAAAAGAAACCCAAATAAAGGCAAATTTGAACAAAGTGCAAATCCTTATTCTCACCCATCTTTGAACCTTGATTAGGCGTTAGCATTAGACCTACCTCCAGGAAATACAAATAGTGCTGTAATTATATTGAGAATAAAGGGAAAGAAATGAAATTAAAATACACGAAGAAAAAATACCTTATGTTTTTGAATAATATTTCAAAATGTTAAAATTAAAGTCATTAAACACATTAGTTAGCACTGAGATATTAATCATTAGGAAAGATTTTTAAAAAATAGTAGTGGTTGCATTTGGAGAATTATAGTGGGGCTGGAGAGAAATAAGGCAGAGTATTTTTATAATAAATTCCTTTGTTATTGTACAAGGTGTTGTGTTGTCCTATGCACATTCTCTCTCCAAAATACATACCTCAGCTACAGGGAGTGTTGGCAGAAACAGTTGTCAGCTGAGTTCCACGGGAAGGCCATGACCTTGACTAAAAAGAACCACCATATCCAAGGTCACCCCTCCTTCTCTGAGGACAGCCTATCTTAAATGAATAGTCAATGGAGATTCCTTCACCCAGATGGGAAAAATCTCAAGGGCTGTCCATATTTATAGTTCCCTGTAGGATTAACCATGGCTTCTGTTTCAACTACAATATAGTTCAACTTGCCCTGTGTCCAACCCTGTTTCCTTTTGTCCCAATCCCCACACCTTCCCAGTTTTGATCTGAGGGTTCTTCCCAATTTATCTCTTGTGCAGAATTCTCCAACTCAGAGTCTGCTTTTCAGGAACCAATATTTAAATTTTGAAACTTATTTTATATATTAGTATGTTAAAAAATACAAAAAATTTGCTGAGATTACCTCTTAAAATCATTATAAGACCAAACCATATTATACATATGGTACAGTATATAAAAGAAAGGTTTGGGATTAATAACAATAGTGATAATAATATGCTGTATCCCAAGACATACTAGTATGGACATTCATTTACCACAGAAATCACAGGTCTATTCAACCACTTCTTCAATACTAGATCTTTTCTAGCCACATTTGCACACACCCAAGACATTTCCATCCTTAAAAAAAAAATAAAAATAAAAGAAACCACACATATCACCTCTACTTGCCCCCTCCACCTACCCTTCTCCACTTCCTTATCTCCCTTACTAGTCATCGCAATCCAGCTTCGGTCCCAATATTTTCATGACACAGTGTTTGCCAGTCACCAATGGCTTCTTACTGCTAAGTACAAAATGGACAGAGATCCTTTCCAGTTTTTATTTCTCTTCTGGATATACCCCTAACTCTCACTGGCTTCAAGAGACATACACAGATTCGGATCTTCCAAGAACATTTTTTTTTTTTTTTGGACTGCCAGAAAGTTAAATTTCATTTGGATAGGGGATGTTTGAATGAAGATGCAATTTTTTTATTAGTCTATTAGATATATTTAATGAAATTACTCCTTCGAATCAGAATTTGAATGTGTACTGTGCCCTAATGAATCACCAGATATGTGGTATTTGCAGAGATGCATCTAAAAGAAAAAGAAAGCGTTGGTTCTGTGGTATGCATGGGATCAATCTTTTTTTTTTAATACTAACAAGGACAGAGTAGATAGACCATTGTGCATTTAAAAAATTATTTGAAATTAGATAAAGATAGTGAACAGTACAGATTGAACTTGCTGGCGGATGTTGCAAGTTAAATGAAAACAGATGAGGAAAAACTATTGGCTAGCTATTAAACTTTGACTACAGTAGGAGTGATGTTCTATTGCTTAAACTTGATTATTAAAAATATTATGGGGGCGCCTGGGTGGCACAGCGGTTAAGCGTTTGCCTTGGGCTCAGGGCGTGATCCTCCGCTATAAGCCTGCTTCTTCCTCTCCCACTCCCCCTGCTTGTGTTCCCTCTCTCGCTGGCTGTCTCTCTCTCTGTCAAATAAATAAAATCTTTAAAAAAAAAAAATAAAAAAAATAAAAATATTATGAGTTTGAGCACTCTCAAAGAATGGTAGAAAAGAAAAAGAGGTTATAAAGTATTCCAGATTATTAAAAATATAATTGTTCTCAACAGGATGGAGAAGAGAAACAAGCAAATAGAACAATGAAATATGGGGATTTTATAAAATAATGTTATTTATTGGTAATAATACTCCTGAAAATGTACTAAAAATTCTGAGACATCTTGAGGAAATAGAAGCCATTGCGAATCAAAATACCCAGAGATAAAGAGAGTAGTATGCTTGATGAGAATGACCCTTGGTTTTAACGGCAGAAATTGCAGAAAATTCTAGCGTCAGTTTCTTCAGTATTCATTCTATCAGAATCACACACTGCAATTTGTCAAATACTCTGCCAAATGGTGCAGAAAAATCATCTGTTCTTTAGCAGTCTGTTCCTGCTTTTAAGTACAGAAGAAATTAAAGTGAAAAATCTTACTAAGAAAAGTTTTATCAACCGCAGTACTTGGATCCAAAAAATTCCATTAATAGCATCACCACGATCGAATTTACCTGATTATGACAAAAGCAGCCCACTCGGGAGCTGATATTGTAAAGACACCACCACATGTTGTAAAACAGAGAACATTATCAAGAATTTGTACCAAGAATGTAGTGTGGCCTTTCGCCAAGCATGACCTGCAAGAATCACGCCATTCGGTCTTGGCACAATATGCTCTTCGATTCCCTTTGCTTTTTACCTTGCTTAGGCTTCCCTGTTACTTAAGAAAATAAAATTGGTCTATGTCTAAAAACAGTCATATCATATGAAGAAATAACTATGAAGCTGTGTCGAAATAAATGTAAGTAAATCTTGATCTTTGAGTTGTATCTAGGTCTTTTTTTTTTTTTTTTTTTTTTAGATTTTTTATTTATTTATTCGACAGAGACAGCCAGCGAGAGAGGGAACACAAGCAGGGGAAGTGGGAGAGGAAGAAGCAGGCTCCCAGCAGAGGAGCCTGATATGGAGCTCGATCCCATAACGCCGGGATCACGCCCCGAGCGGAAGGCAGACGCCTAACCACTGTGCCACCCAGGCGCCCCAGAGTTGTATCTAGTTTTGAAACGGAATAGAACAATTTCTCAACTGAGCAATTTGTGTGTACCATATTTTGATCATTAGCTACAAATAAGATTGTAGATGTATACTTTGCCTCCAACATCCCCAAGTTTTTTTTTTAAAGATTTATTTATTTTAGAGAATGAGAGAGAGAGAGAGAGCACGCACGTGTGTGCGCGTAACTGTGGGGGGAGAGGCAGAGGAAGAGAGAAACTCAAGCAGACTCCATGCTCAGTGCAGAGCCCAATGCGGGGCTCAATCTCACAACTCTGAGATCACAACCTGAGCTCAAGCCAAGAGACAGGTGTAACTGTGCCACCCAGGCACCCCCAACGTCCCCAATTTTTTAAACAAAAAAATCCATATCTTCAAAACTTCTGGAAACTTAATCCCTTCCTATGACTGTCAAAGTAATACTTCTATAATGATTTTCTGTAAAAAGTCCTGTTTTCATGAGCCCTTTCTAGTCTGGCTCCCTGATTGCTCCTAAGGCAAAGTGAATAACTCTTTTCTAAGGGTTCAATGTTCTTGACCCTCTGGCTTTATGACCGAGGAAAATGTCTTTCGGTTCCAACTTTCTTAATTTACAAAGGCATGGCTTTTTGTTTGAGCACTAAAGAAGGCAACAAAATGAAGAGTTCAGCCAACTGCCTGGCGTAGTCTGCCTGCTCCATACAGGAGCCATCATGATGCTGTAGTAAAGGCCAAGGCAGAGACTGAGGGGTCGCGTTTGACTCCTCCCCATCAGCGTCTCCAAGCCTCACGGATTTTAACTCCTGAATATCTTTCAAAGCTATTTCCTCTTTCCCTGCCCAACATCTGTGCTTTGCTTTAGATTCTGCTGTCTGTCCCAAGCAACTGTCTCGACTGTCTCCCCATCTCTAGTTTCAAGGTCTCTGCTCCAAATCTAATTTCCATATTGTAGTTTGGTCCTATAGAATGATTTAGTCATACAGAAATCAGCTCATATCACCTCCCTTAAGCTGCAAAAACACTAACACAGCACAAGGGCCCTTTGGGATCAAGCTGCTGGGTAGTTTCCAGCCTCCTTCTTGCCACTCTTTTCAGCACTATACAAACCAAGACTAATGAGCAAACCTCAATTAACAAAGAATATGTTAAATATTTAAATCTGTTTGACCTTGCTAAGTTTTTAGTTTTTTCTTGATCTTACAATTTTATTTTAAACTGGGGGGGAGAAATAGGAAGCCAAGCTTTTCACTGTATACATATGCGCCAAAGAATGTCTTGGCCTCTGAAAATGTTTGTATGGCTATCATTTGTATGGACATAACTCTTTTTTTACTTTAAAGATATTTAAGTTTAATTTTTATTTTTAATCCAAATATATGAGAATCATACAAAAATAATCAGTTCATCTGCCAAAGGAGAGAAGCATTCTTATTGATTTAGAAGGACACTTCATTTTTGACTAAAATTGGTTTCTTCTAGCTTAATTTCCCAACAGACTTTTCCTAAATAACCTAATTGTTTCCGAACATAAAATGAAACCAAAATCATCCTCTGAAGACCTTATCTCTTATCATTTTGCATTTTCTTTTTTAAAACTTTCTTATTCCATATTTTTTATTATGTTCAGTTAGCCAACATTTAGTACATCATTAGTTTTTGATGTAGTGTTCAACGATTCATTAATTGTGTATAACACCCAGTGCTCATCACAGCATGTGCCCTCCTTCATACCCATCACCCGGCTACACCGTCCCCCCATCCCACTCCCTTCTGAAACCCTCAGTTTGTTTCCTGGAGTCCAGAGTGTCTCATGGTTTGTCTCCCTCTCTGATTTCTTCCCATTTAGTTTTCCCTCCCTTCCCCTATTGTCCTCTGCACTATTCCTTATGTTCCCCATTTTCAAAAGACTATGCAACAAACTTTCTAGAGAGCTCCATAAGTGGAGTGTCAAGAATGTTCTGATCACTAGAAATGCCACTAGAAGATGTACTCAAAGGGTACAAATATTTGAATATCTATGTTTCTGTATAGGAGTTTTGGCTTGCCATTCATTCAGTTATTCACTCACATATTCATTACCTCAAATGTCAAGAAAATGCAAGTATTAAGTATTCTTTGAAAAGTGAAAAATGCATTTTATCCTTATTTTTTTTAATCTTCAAAGCTGGGATAATAATAGTAACTTACCTCAAAGAGATGTGGTGAAATTAAGTAAGTGAATACATTAATATGTTTAAGGACAGTGCCTGGAATATAATCAATTTTCATGACTGTTAGTTATTATAAGCTATTATTTTATAATCAACAATAAAATTTTGATATATGTTTAGCTTGCAATACTGGATTTTTGAATTCACCTTAGATAGATACTTTAATAATCACTCAGGATGATATGATTCACATATATTTTCCCCGAAAATTTAACATGATGTGCTTTGGGGTAATTTTGAAAGGCAAGAATTAGAGTAATGATGTAAATTCCATGTAAAATCCCTTTTGACTTAAACTCTTGTATCAGGGACATTTTGATGTCCTCTATTATCCAATTTCTCCTTCATTCTTTTGGTAATAAATCCTGTGAGTTTTAGGTTTATTTTTTCCTTTTCTTTTTTTTTAATATGAAAAATACATTTCCTAGACTCCTTTGCAGCTAAGTGTGAAATGTAAATACATTTGGGCATTGTGATATGAAGTAAAATGCTGTGCAAACTCTGTATGGTTGCCTTAAAGTGAGGATCCCCCTTTCCCTTCTTTTTCCCCCTGACGTGACTGGAAAGTGAACATGATGGCAGGAGTTGGAGCAGCCATTTTGGAACACGATGTGAAAGCTGTGTGGTAAGAATGGCTGAAGACCAAGATAAAAAGGGCCTGTGTTTCTTGATCCCATGAAACCATAACAGACCTATACCAATTATGCTCAGATAGTCATATGAAGAAAAACCAAACTTTTCATTTATTTAAGACATTATCAGATTTTTGCTATGGTAACTATGCTTATATTTTCCACTTAAAAATCCAGTATTTAAGGATATTAAAGAAGACATTAAAGAATTAATGTATTAATTTTACAGCTACCTGTAAAATTTTCTTCCAACCCACATAAACATGTTAGGGTAGTGTTTTTGTGTTTTAAATTTAGTGCCTTAAAAATGATATCCATTAGTGTGTATTCAATTATTTTCATTTTATTTTAAATACATAGCTTTAAGAGTACGCATCCTTCTTTTCTTTTCTTTTTTCTTTTCTTTTCTTTTTTTAAGTAGGCTCCACACCAAGCATGTAGCCCAACATGGGGTTGGACTCACAACCCTGAGATCAGCCTGAGTTGATATCAAGAGTTGGACCCTTAACTGACTGAGCCATTAGGTGCCCCAAGAGTATAGTTCCTTTTTGAGTGTGATATTAATTTAGCCTCAATGAGAAAAAATAATTCTTGTGACTATAATTCTCAAATTTTAAAATGTAAACTAATGACAGATGTCGTTTTAAAGCAGATTAAAATACATAAAATTTTAAAATATTTAGAAATCAGACTTTTAAGAATGCAGGTATTTTTAAAGTTAAGGATACTTTTATTGTTACCCTCCCTAAGTGGGAAGCACTTGGTGTATTTAAATGACAATTCCAAAAGGGTCTGAAATTTCATGAGGGATAGATTGTAAATTTGATGATTTAAGAAATTCACAACATTTCATTTTTGAATTCAACAAATAACAGAGATTATAAGACACTTGCTATGAGACAAATAGTGAGAACACAAGACGAATAGATAGTATGTGTTCCTTCACTTGAAGAAAAAGGAGCTCAAGAAAGTTACCACCATATGCAGAAATTTACACATAGGAAGGCAGGTGCTAATAAAGGCATCACAAAGTGCCATAAAGGGAGCAATGGATTCTTTAAACCTCAACAAAAACCACAAACTGAATTGCTTACCACATTCGCCATATATAACTTTCCTTTGATCTACACTTTAATTTTTACTGATTATCCAGTGCTGGTTGACAGACTTCTTTTCTATAAGAAGGATAAACATGTTTGCTCAGTCCAGTGTTCTCATAACACTGTTACTAATAGCTACTATGCATTAAGTATCTACAATGTCCCAGGCACTTAACACTATTTCTTTTGCTTCTACCAATAACCTCATGAGGCAAGTGTTACTCTTACTGACATATGATGGATGAGAAGTATCTAAGCAAGGATTTGAATCTATGTTTATTAGACTCCATCGCCCATGGTCTTTCCATTAGGTAGTCTTCCTCTTTGGTTTGTTTTCTTATTATACCACTGGTCATACTGCATAGTAAGAACTCATCGCCCTACAAAGTCTAAAGAACTTCCCACTTAGGCAGGGTAACAATAAAAATATCCTTAACTGTTCTCTTCTCTCCCTTTGTCTGTTAGCTTCTTAATGCTTGGATCCATTTATTACTCAAGTAGGTGCTCCATTTTATGTAATAAACAATAGGATGACATGTACCAAAGACAATTTCACTCAGATAGTCCTTGAAAGGAAAGGATGCCTCTGCAAATAGAATCCATCTTTAAACCATGTACATAAATACCCTCAGGATAATCTTGTAAATATTGTCTTTAGAAAACACTTTCAGCACACAGAATGTCTCCTGCAAAATTTTCCATGTGTCCTAAATTTATCATGCTTTGCTTTTGTGAAAAAGAGTTGTCAAATATGTTTTGATAAAATGTTTTCTGTGATGGCATCATGTAGCTAAATCCACGGCTGTACACCTGTGGTCAAAGCCGATAGCAGAGGCATATTTAGATCAGACAATGGGAAGAATTTAGTATCTCTGCTCTAACTCTATTTATGAAACTTAGCATCATCCTGGGCTTAAAAATTATTCTCTTACTGTATTTTTGTATTTGAATAAAACATTATATATAATATAATATAATATAATATAATATAATATAATATAATATAAGTGTATATTATAGAAAATGTTCAGCATACTGGTTTTCTGTTTTTTCTTAGATTATGCCTTGTTTCTTTTTTTCCTTCTTGTTCTGCCTTTAAGACATAAGAGCATTCTGAAAATAGAATGTTAACAGCTGAAACAGTCTGGTTACAAGAAGTCAGAAGTGGCATAAAAGAATATCAAGAGATTTGCCCACCAAGTTGAAATTCAAATTAACTACCATACATGATTAAAATGTCTGAATTTGGTTCACTGCTTAGAAGTTAAAAATGCAAGAAAATTAATCTAGTCATAACATACATATTTTTTTAAACCACTGGATCTATTTAACATTGCTTCCAAAAGATCATATAGTCTGTTATTCTTCAGTAAGAAAATTTGGTTTTAAATTCATTCATCTGGACAGAATAAAAAATTTCTTTTTATTAACTCCAGATACTCTTGAGTACTGTATTTCAAACAAAATATTTTCACATGGAAAACTACTGGGAGGCATCTACATATTCCTCTGAATTTATACTACATATAGGATTTGCAATGTATCCCGGACAATTACACGAATGTGAATGTGGCTAGAAACTGCAAAGTCAGACATTCGCGTCCTTCCTAGTGTTCATTTATACATTCAGCCACCTGAGTATTGCAGACTTTCAACTAACCTGGAATCTGATTTGATTAGGCAACCAGCTGGCTAGCTCTGAGGTCTTTCCAGATCTGGGAGTGGGGTAGTATGAGCCCTGAGAAAGTTATTACACAGAAAAACAAAGTAAAGAAAATTAGGTGGTGAGTGCACCAGAGAAAAAAGTGCAAAGGGAAAAAGGCAAAGGTACAAAGTGGCAAGTAAAAGGGAACAAAGGAATAGTCATTAGGAAATCTGCCAGTTCCTTTCACTGGAGACCTTGGGAAAAATGTTTTATTCTGCCTAACGACAAGTAACCTACGCAGAGTCAAAACTAAATGAGAAAGGCTTATCCTACATTGATTGAAACAATAATGAAAGAATCTTACGTTTTATCACTGAGCAGTATGTTCCCTAAGGAACACAGACTCACAGAACTTTAATTCCATTAGGGGTCACACATCAAATATGTTTTTCTTTGAGTGGGATCTGGCTGTGTCTCTGACTCAATCTGTCCCTGCAGTTAAGGATAGCCCAATGACAGGTTAGAAATAAAATGTTGAATTCAATTGTCTCTCTGGTATCAGATATTTAAAGTGTATACACTATGCTCTTTTAAAACAGATGATTAACATTGTTGACACTAATTTGTGTGTAGAGATGTCACATTTTATTTTGGATGGCTTACAATTTTAAACTTGCAAAGAAAATCCTAAGGAGTTAGAATATAACTAACACCTAACTTACAATATGTCATGCCATCTTCTATAATTCTATGTATATGTCATTCAATTTTATCAACAAGCCTGTGAGGTAGGTGCTAATAAAATGCCCAGTCTACAGATGAGAAAACTAAGACAAAGTGACATTCCACGGCTCATTGGTTGGACAGCTGGTAACTGACCTCATTCTTGCTTCTGTGCCAGGAAAACAATATACATAAGTTTTGCTATTGTGAACATTTGTCTTCATGATGATGAATATTAAAGAGCATCCTAACCCTCCTAATGTATTGTTTGATTGGAAAGCCTGCTGAGAAGTGTTTCTACTGATGGTTTCTCCATTGCCTTCATCATACACCAGCTTAATACCCATTTCCTCCCCTCACTGTGGTCTGCACTGCAAGGTCTAGAGCCACCGTGTCAATGTCCCAAATCCTGGCCTTGTCCCTTAAAATCTGTGTGACTCTAGCTGCTGCTTATGTCCTTTCTGCCTCATTGTTTCACTTGTAAAATAGGGATCATAACAGTATCCCACACATAACTAGAACCAAGAAAACTCTATAGCACACCAACCAGTTAATTCATATAAAGCACTCAGAACAGTGTTTGGCCTGGAGTAAGCACTATAGGAATGCCAGTTCTTAGAATTATCATGGTTGTCAGCTAGTCCTGTCATCTCATTCATTCCTCAAACACTCTGTGGACCTTACATTCCTACTAGTGCTTAACACTTTGGAGAAAAACAACGAAGCTCTGCTTACCTTTTGCAAGGACCAGGATAGATAAAATTGGGAAAAACTATAACATAGAACTTTAAAGACACTGTAACATAACTGCGGCATCTTTTTCTCTCTCCAAATAGTTAAACAGTCCCCATGTACTACAAAATTTCCAACTTCTAATTTTTTTTTTTTTAAAAAGAACTTTCTACTGTCCTGACAGCCAACCCCCATACCAGAATCATCAGTAGCAGCTTATTAATTTCATCCCTTTCAGATGACTTGAAAGGTTTAAACAACAGAAGAAAGACAAAGTTGGTTTATTCGAGACAATGAAATTTAAGGCTTGGCAGCCATTGCTCTTACAAAGGTGTCTAGGGAGGTACATTTACTAAGAGTCATCTGTTTAAGCAACAAAATATAAACATTTTTTTTAAGGCGGTGAGAGAAGGAAAGCAATAACAGAATTTCCCCAACTTTCTTTACTATTTTGAGCTTTGCTGACAACAGAAACCTTTCAGCTGCTGATCATAAATAGCCAAAAAGCTTACTTTAAGCTTCAGTCCACAACAAGAAAAAATTGTTCAGTATTCTCTGTGACAATGCTCACAGCCACCTTGGAACTTCTGTGAGCTGCAAGATATACTCCTCAAGTAATATATGATGGCACAGAATCAACGAGGAAATAATTTGTACAGCAAATACAAGTGGACACAGTAATGAGGCAGAAGGACTTATTTAAACTGGAAAGCCCCAGACACAGAATAAATAAGCATTTTGGCAGAGGAGACTGGGACAGACATGAGTGTATGTGGATTTGGGAATGTGCTTCCCTGCCGGAAATCATTCAATTATCAAAATTCTTTCCCCCTGAGACTTACAAACAGAAACCTTGGCCTGTGCTCAAATATTAAACATTAATGATGTTCTCCTGATGTTTAAAGAAGAGAGGGAAAGCTGTGGTCTACGTTAGTTAAAGAAGCAATTGGGAGGAAACTTTGAATAGAATTTGGAAAAAAAATAAATGATATTGCCATCGGCTTCCCGCTTTATTTTTTCTAGTAAGAAGGAAAGCATTTTTAGGCACTCTTAGTGCCACTCTGAGATAAGTGATCTCTTGCTTACGTTTGTGATGGTTAGCAGATTGATTCATTCATTTAACAAATGTTTACTAGATGCCCACCGTGTGCCAGACATCGTGGAAAAGTTGGGGCGCAAGGGTAAAGATGACAGAGTTTATGCCTAAGAGTTTAGATAAAGATCCTAGAAAATAAGTCAGACAAAAGGAAGTAAAACAGAAAGATAATTGCAATTTTCAGTAAGGAACACGGACACATCAAACAAAGGGCTGACAGAAAGGATAACAGAATTATGCTTTACGTAGGAGTAGACACGTGGCAGGAAGTTTGGATTTTGTTCTAGGTCTGATAGGAAGTCACTGAAAGGTTTTAAAAAGAGAACTGTTGTTCGCTATCACGTGCGGATGTGTAATAAGGGGTGGGAAGCAGGAGTGCAAGAAGCAGGGAAGCCAGGGAGGCTTTTGTTGCAATGATCTAGACAAAAAGACAAGATGGTTTCTGCAAGGAGATGACAATAGGGCAAGATCAAACTTCAAGTTCAAGCAATATTTTAGAGAGGCAGTAGGCCTTGCTGCTGAGGAACTGCTTGTGGGCATTGCAAGAATCTTAGATGATCCCTAGATATAACGGCATCTATAGTATTTGGTTTTGATTTTCTATTACAGCCCCAGACCTTATTCATACTATAACTGAAAGAAAGGGTTCTGTTCTGTGTATTGAAGGGTATAAGATTTTAAGGTGTGTGTGTGGGGGGGGTCAGGGTTGGGAAGAAGGGGGAGAGAAAGTGTTCTATCTCAGACTCTTATGAATAGTAGAGAAAGCAAATATGTTTATATATATATCGACTACTATTAGGAAGCTATCCATTACTCAGATTGTTTTTCTTACTTATTTTGTTGTGGTTGCAAAGTATTCAAACTACTGTCACTGCTGCTAAGGTGTATTTATTTATGTATTTACATATTTGTTTTTTAATGCAGAAGTTCAGAAATATGTCTGTTGAGTTATGCTGGTCAGCAGGTTGGGTAATAACATTTTGTGTTAAAAATTCATGTGACCAAAACCCAAAAAACAGACTCTTAACTACAGAGAACAAAGGGTTGCTGGAGGAAAGGTGGGTGGGGGCTGTGCTAAATGGGTGGTGGGTATTAAGCAAGGCACTTGTGATGAGTCCTGGGTGTCGTATGTAACGTTGAATCACTATATTCTACACCTGAAACTAATATCATACTATATGTTAACTAACTGGAATTTAAATAAAAACTTGAAAAAGGAAAAAAAAAAACCCATCCTAGTCCTACAAAAAAAAAAAAAAAATCATGTGACCAAAAATTCATTTTATTGAGAAGGAATCTCAGGGAAATTATAAAGGAAAAAAAAGAGCAAATATTTTGTTAGATGGTGACTATATTATGTATTGTATCTCACAATATACTCGATGGACAGTGAATATTAGAATTTTGAAGCTTATTGGTTAACAAGTATTTCATTAATTTATGGTCACATCTCTCATAACATTAAACATTAAGTAATTATACAACTGTGTACGGTTACTGGGTTGAACAGAATCCCCCCAGAATTCATGTCCACTTGGAATCTGTGAATATGATACTATTTGGATACAGGGTCTAATATATGGAAGCAAGTTAAAATGAAGTCACACTGAATTAGGGTAGACATCCTTATGACTGGTGTCCTTTTCGAAGGGAGAAATTTGGACACATACACAAGACATACAAGGGAGAAGGCCATGTGACGTTGAAGGGAGAGATTGCATTTACGTTGTCATCACAAAACAAGGAATGTCAAGGATTACTAGCAATCCTGAAAAGCTAGAAAGTCAAGGAAGTACACTTTCCTAGAGCCTTCAGAGGGAGCATGGCCTATTGATACCTTGATTTTGAACTTCTTGCCTTCAGAAGTGTGAGAGAAAAAAATTCTGTTGTTTTAAGCCACCTAGTTTTTAGTAATTTGTAATGGCAGCTGATACAGCATGTAGCAATAATTAAAATAGCAGGCTGCGCCTTTCCAATAATCATTATGCATCAGGTATTGTGTTAAAGGAATGTTTGTGAGCAAAATTTCTTATCAAGATTACTTATGATTCTGGGGCGCCTGGGTGGCTCAGTCATTAAACGTCTGCCTTCGGCTCAGGGCGTGATCCCGGCATTCTGGGATCGAGCCCCACATCAGGCTCCTCTGCTGGGAGCCTGCTTCTTCCTCTCCCACTCCCCCTGCCTGTGTTCCCTCTCTCGCTGGCTGTCTCCCTCTCCATCAAATAAATAAATAAAATCTTTAAAAAAATGATTACTTATGATTCTATTCGTATCATAAATATAGTCCCAAATGGCTGTCTTATTCAGAATTTTTATCATCCATTTATAAACCATAAAATATACCCCGCAAAGTAGTACATAGTCACACATACTCAAGCATTCCATTAATCCACAACTTTCCATACTTCTCCCCAGGTAGATGTCTTCCACTAAATTATATTCCTGTTCTATCAAACCTACTGGATCATGAAACTGGTCTATAAGACTAAGCTGACCTTACATGTGCGAGGCAACTTATGTCAGGACACTGGTAATTATCATATACTGAATGCTTCCTAAACTAAAAAATGGATTTCCTTTGTTTATACACTGTGCAAAAATATGCATAATATTTGTTTCTATCTATGAAGTACCAAAATAACCATTAAACAAATAGATTATTGGTATGTAGACCAAAAAGAAATTGTTGAGGTAAATTCCTTAAATATTTTATTAATCCACACTAGTGACAAAGTACACAGTCAGAGTCCAAAAAATGTTTGTATGGTAACACAGTCACTAACAGACTCCAAATATGTCATTAGAAGGCCCCAAGGAAAGCTCCCACTAGCTTGGGCATTAAGAGGGACACTAAGCTAAGGTAAACATGCCCTGGAATGAATGAGAGGCTATCATCTGCACTCACGAGGGCACATTTTAGTTCTTACAATAGTAAGAATGTGCTGCAATTCATCATCTAAACCTTTTTAAGACAATGGCATTGAAGATGCGTGAAGGAGCTGTTGGACTGTGGCGACTTGCTGGACTTTTGGCTACTTTTGCCTTGGTGACAAAATAATGAATACCTATTTACGTGCCTTCACTTTAAGATGTCCTCCAAGGCCTGCAGGATCTCTACCACACCAGTTAGAACAAAGGTAAACAAAAATAACATTAAAAGTGATAGGCACAAGGCAAACAAAAGACAAAAATCAATCTGGTCTTGGGGCTAGGTCTTCATAAGATACCGAACTCCTTCCTGTAAGTGCTAAATCTGAACAGTGGAAAAAGGAAAGAGAGTAGACAATGAATAGAACAGCTTCCCTCTAAGACAGATTTCCTCACTCTTCCATAATTATGAACATTCTTACTATAACTGGGTGACTCTCATGTGTAAGCCATATGGATTTTTTTCAGGTGATTAAAGGAGAGTGGGACTGTATAGTAATTCCAGTTCTGCCACTTGTCTCATTATGTGGTTTGGGCTGTATTGTGGTTTAACCTCCCTGCAGTTCAATTTTCTAGTATGCCTTGAAAGGAATACTTATCCACCTGGAAAGAAAGCTCTGGATTGACTTCTTGTTTTATTTATTAATTTTCTTGAAATGCTCTCTTTGAGTCTAAAGTGGCATACGGCCCTGGGAAATCATTTCAATATATGTTCAGAACAGCTACATCTGCAATTAACATGGAGTAGATTATTATTGAAACATCTGACCACTTAACTATACTTTTATTCACAGAGCACGAGATCAATATCAGTATTTCTGCTATGAGCATGAACACTTACTACCGGCCCACGTTAGCCCTAACTACTGTTCTGCGTAACAGGAACTTACAAGGCTGTCTCTCTGGCTTTTCCCCCCCTAAATACTAAATAAATTAGTTATTTAGTATTTTCAGTGTATTTCGTACTTCTGAATGTACTTTTACTCGCTCCACTCCTTAACTGACATTTTTCCCTCACAGAAAGAAACACGCACACGCACGCGCATACACACGCATGCGCGGGCGCTCTAGCATGAATGGATGACTGAAACAAGAGAGGAATTAACAAAGATGATATTTGGTCCAGTAAACCTGGGCAATCAGGAGAGACAAACATTTTCTGATATAAACTACTGTACCATGTTATGAAAATAGCAATGAACTGGGAGAAAGAAGATTTAATTTGAAATACCAGCTCTGCCATTGACTACATAATCTTGGGAAAGCCCCCTCACTTGGGAAAGTCCTCCTCTCATGGGATGTAAGCCTGTATAATTAAGGAGTAAGTTCATATAAACCAAGATTATCGTACATTTTCTGCAAGGTCTTCTATGGTGTCCAGACCCATACCTAGATTCATCTATAACTTCATAAATACGTGTAGAGTCAGAGAATGAGTGAACAAACTTCATTTCTTCATCTGCAAATGGATATTATAATGTTTACTCGCAGGGGTTGTTACAATAATCAAATGACATATGGAAAAACATCTAAAATAATAACTAGCATGTAATAAATAGAGAACGAGTATACTTTTTTAAATAGGAAATTGAAAAAGAACCTCCACATTTGTTGAGCAAAGCTATCATCTGTCTCATAATCAAATAAGGAAACCAGAGTAATTGACTTTGTGTGCCCATCACCCATATACAGCCAAGATGGAAAAACAAGTTTGTCCTCTCCTACCACTCTCTTTTTCAAACCCCAAAATGCAGTTTAGCCTTAAGACAAAATGGTATTGTCCTTATAGTTGATTTTACCCCTGAGCTAAGTAATTTTCTGAATCAACATGCAACGGCTACATCAGGCAATCTGTGTGGATTGTCAACAACGTAGTACTTATACAGAAAAAATCTGCATTCTAATCATTAGTGTCACTGTGTTTTCCCACTTGAACAGTAAAAACAAATGACCACCCTGGAATATAGGCAAACACACACACACACACACACACACACACACACACACACACACAATCTTCTGTAGTGGTAGTACATGAAGGGAGATTTCAGTAGTCAGAATTTAGGCTCAGACACTGCATAATGTCAAATATTAATCATTTGTCAGCCCTCCTCCCCCCACCCCCACTGACAGCAGGAAGAAGTACATTAAGAGAATTACTTCTCCATAAGTGAGGTAACATCTGCCTCAAACCTGGGTTAGGATAGAGTCTGGACCATCTCCCTTGCAAGATCTGTTCATGTGGAATATAACAGAGGCATTCAGTTTTGCCTGAGGGCTCTTGCAGGAATTGGAATGCACAATTTGGTAGAAACTGTAATAAAGTAAGCAGAGTTTGGCACACTAGTAATCTGCATTGAGTAAAGACTACTGAGTGTAAAATTCATAATACAGTTTCCATTCTGGTTCCCCCCCCCCCACCTTTTAACTCTGTGAATAATGATTGATTAAACAAACAAACAAACAAACAAACAAAACACCGATGAACAGGGGTTCTTCCATCCACACATTTAAATAATGTCTCTCTAGATTTTTTTAAACTTTGTCTCAAAGCAAAATAATACTTTCTAATCAGAAAAAGTCGCCCTTTCCTCACAGCCTGTAGACACATGGCACATATGCTCATTACCAACCTCACATTTTTAAGCATTTTCAGTAGACAGGGCTTGAGGGTGTAACAAATGGAAACATTCTGCCCATGCTAATCCAGTTGATTAAAACCAGCGGGAACTAGTTACAGGTTAGAATTAACAAACTTTGTGCATTATGTGATTGAAAGGAGTAGATCCTCAATAAAAGAAGAATGAAGAAAAATAAGAACGTCAATAACATTTTATTGATACTTGGGACAGAACTTTCATTAATAAGACAGATAAATTGGTAAAAACTAAGAAAACAGTATTAGGACCTTGGAGTCACACTAACTTTATGAACTCACCTATATTTCTGTCTCCAAGATATTTGACCAACTTATAATAAAGGCTACTTTGCAAAATGCCTTACAAGTTAAAAACCACCTATGTTGACTCATTTCTGTGACTTTTTACTCTTATGACAACCATGTGAGCAAGGTCAAGCAGATATCAGTATCTTAATTTCTAAAAGAGGAAATAAACACGTCCCATTTTTAGTAAACATTCCAGATTATTCTGATGCAGGAGCTCCAGATGTATCTCTTAGTGTTCAGGGAACTTCTTTATGTAATTAGAATGTCTCTTCGTCTCTTCTAAATCTCTAGATTCTAACTTACAGCTCAGTACTCGGTATTCAGTAGTTTTAATTAAATCAGTTAATGGACGTAGACATAGTGCTACTTTTAGGGTACAATTGGTTTTCTCATAAATAGGTGATATTCTCAGAAGGACATTAGTTAAATGCTTATCACATATACTGTTACTTTCCAGAAAATAAGCTTGAGATTGTAAACCTTTTGCAATGTTGTTAAACACTAGCGGGAAATGATCCATTAAGAAACAAATGCTAAAAGTGAGGTGAAAGAGGTAGAGTTTATTTAAGCATATTTTTAGACTGTCAGTCTGAGAATTTTGGCCACTTAGTGAAGTGGGGTATAAACTCAATTTTTGGACTCATGATTGATTCCTATTAACTCTAGTATATGATAGAGAAAGAAGGAATTTATCATACATTCAGGGAAAAAAATTCCTGAAGGCCTTTCCACTTGCTAAAAATATCAACTGGAACCCAAAAATACAAATTAAAGTTGACTCTCTGGGCCAGGGACTGAGTAAATTAGCAGATACTGAAATACTCATATAAACTAGAACTGCCACTCTGTTAGCCAGCCTGATAAATCGGACTGCAATGAATACCTGGTTTATACCATTCCATCACGGAACTCCCTGATGGTCTGATTCAGTTAGTCCGGCATTGGATGCTATCTTTTCATTTACTGCAGCTCATGGTTCACACAAATTGTTCATATCCCATTTATTCATTTGGTCCCATAATGATTATTTGAAGTAAGCTGGAAAGGGAACATTGCTTTCATTTTAAAAAATAAGAGAGGCTTGAAAGGATCAGGTTGACTCCCCAAGGTCGTCTGGCAAGACACTGGTTGGACTGATAACAGAACAATGTTTTACTATGATCTTGCTACACCATGACATGCCTGAGTGTTTCTTTTCACCTAGGGATGATAACCAGAGTCGTTCTCCTAAACCACAAATAATAACTAGAAGAAGAACTTCGGGCAAGAAAGCAGCCACTATAGATACAGGCTTCTGCCCAATTTGGGCTAAAACTTCTCACATAAATTAAAATCATATTTAGCAACAGAGACATACCTGAAACCCCAACTAGATGCTAGATGATTTTGAGTCTATGGGCTTTTATTCTGACTAAGTTGTGCATTTTTCTCCCTTGAAATGCACTAGCCATCTTTAAACATTTAGCTACAATATCTTCAACCCAATGGTAAGCAAAAGGAAGAAAATTGAAATATGGTATTCCCCTCCTACTGCTTATCTAATTTCATGCCCTTACTTTACTTTTTACACCTACAATTTGACTTCCTTTTGTACTTTACCTTTTTTGTTATTTTAACCACTTAATTTTTAACTTGATCATCAAGTGTTTTCTCCTCAGAAAGAATATAGTGTACACACGTGAAATGTTTTAATTCATAAACACACACTAAGTATATATTTACATTTTAAAATTAGGACAAAGTATGAAAATATGCCAGTGATATTTATTGGCTTTCATTGTAGTTTCTCCATTTAAAAAGTTAAAAATATCATTTATTTATTGGTCTTTCTCCTTCACCCCATCTTAACCTGCATGAGGCATACCGTACATGTCTCAGTTTGTTTTTGAATACCACAGATCACACACACGTGTCTGTTTAGTGCTGCTCAGGCCAAGGTTATTATTTTGCACACTGTGTCACAGCAGGTCCCAAGGGAGAAACAGAGCTTCAGCGTGAATTCCTCCCGAAATTCATCACAACCTTGGCCTGAAGTACAGTTTGGGATTCAGTTATTCGACTCTGAAGCTCTTGTTAATCTCTTAGATATCCCATTTCCAGTGGGAGACACCAAATGCAGATGACCATAGAGTTTGTCATTTCAGACTGTCAAAGACCTCAGGCTCAAAACTTTCTTCTAAGATCGTGTGTGTTAAGAGCGATATTCTAACATCGGCCAACCAACTGCAGGTAAAGGCTGCTGAGAACATTAGGCTGTCACCTAAAAATCTATTTAAAAAAGGGTATTCACCACACAGTTTGTCGTAACGTCCATGCCAGTATATGCCATTTAAAAGATGTAAATTTGCATAGAGATGCTTTTATTGAACAGCACAGAAAAAAAGATGTATAGGTAAAAATTTGTGAACCTTGGATGTTGGCCCTAAACCTTCATTTTTAAGCACAATTTGTTTTAAAATTCCCCACTTTGTATACTCCCATTTACTTCTGTTCATAAAGTATAATAATCTTCTATACCCAAGTTTCGGATAATCAAATAAGAGAAAAGTGTCCAAGAGGAGCTTTTCAATCTTAAAATGCATTTTGTAAATTGTACTTTATCAGCAGGTATTTTTTACGCTTCTGAGGCCAGATACAAATCTAACTTCACTCTTCCTTCACCAGTTTCTCAAGCTTTAAAGGGATGTTAAAAATATACAGTAAGAAAGAATGGACAAAAAACTTCAAGGAATGTACTGTACTTAACTTTATCTATATTTATATCTATATTTGTCTACGTTTTGCAATTTTATTGAAAAAGCTGGCTGACTTCGTTAAATCTCATTTAAAGCCATCCTAGGTACACGACCAAAGTATCCTTGGGAATTAGGTATAAAATCACTCTAGCTTCATCATCACAAATAAGCCATTTGAAATGTGTTTGGAAATGCTCTACTTGGTATTTTGTGGTAGAGCTCAGAATCATTATATTAGAGATGTAAGAATCTAGTGTTTTTTATATTTTTAATATATTTTAAATATAAATATATGCACTATATGTCATATGAACGTATGTATGCATGTATGTGTATTGACTGGGACCCCACGGATATATGGAAAATGAATTTTATAATAACCTTGAGTGACACAAACTTAGAATTCAAATGTTTATAGAAATACATAAACTGGGGCACCTGGGTGGCTCAGCAGGATAAGCCTCTGGCTCTTGATTTCAGCTCAAGTCACGATCTCAAGGTCATGAGATTGAGCCTTGTGTCAGGCTCCTCATGGGGTGTGCAGCCTGCTTAAGATTCCCTCCTTCCCTTCCCCTTCCCCCCACTTGTGCACTCTCTCTCTCTCAAAAAAAGGGAAAAAAAGAAATACATAAATTATGATTTATAAAGGATCTTATTACAAGTTTTAACTGAGTTTAGCTTAAACCTTTCCTTAAATATAAGGAAATTTAGTTATTACAGTGTAATTTTTCTTCTTGTCTTTACAAGGAGTTTTACAGAAAGTCTTATAATGTTAAATCAGAGAACAGAGATATTCCAATGAATGAAATTGCTACCTGAGCAGGATTGAGGACAATGCTGTTTTTCACTCTATTATAAATAGTATCAGTGAAGAGTTATAAAGAACTTCAAATTCTGATAGCGACAATCACAAGTCTCTTAAAATGGCATATAATATTCTACTAAATAGACAATGAACTCTGATCAATTTATATTTAATTTAATATGAATTTTCTCCTACAGAAGAGAAACAACAGAAACCAAGCTAGATCCATAAAACTTATAAAGCCCATCTCAGAAACTATTTTTTTCTTGCTTTTAACTATTACACACAAGTAATATTATAAAGAAGAATTTTCTCTATAGATAAGACCCTGGTAAATACTAAACCAATTCATTGGCATTATAGTTGATTTTAAGGATTATCTGACTTTGAAGGAACATAGCATTTGTCATATATGTTAGCTTGCTAATTTGGCTACATTTCAAACTAAAGAAAGTAAAAATGTGAATATTTCTTTGCAGATTCTCATTTTCATATCATGTAGAACAGGTGCAAAAATATTCATTCTATTTTCCTTTTATTTTCAGGACTACACATCTAGTGGATGTAAAAACTAAGTACTAGATACTATAAAAGTAGGTTGTATATATTCAGCATAATGATTTTCAAACATATTGTGAGCAAATAGAGGGAAAAAAGTTTTTCTTCCATCATGCATTTTTATGTCCATTTTCTTCGGGAGCGGATATTAAGTCTACTTTTTTGCAACAATGTCCACCCTCGCCCCCCAAAGTACTTTCTGGCTGCATGACCTAAGTTGCTTATATAATTTGTCAGGCCTCCCTGGTATTAAAAAAAATATAATTTACTTGCAAAAGATATTTATAAACCTCTTTTGTATAAGACACAAAAGATATTGTATCACATCTGAAAGGGAATCCACTATAAGTCAATTGGAGCACCATATAATTTCATGTCTATGTAACCGAAGGAAGAAAAACTGCTCTCCTGTCGAGTTTGAAAATAGTCAGGAATCAGGGGCTATTTCCTAGAGTTGTTCCACATTTTAATTGACCGACGAGATGAATGCTATGGTTTACTCAAGATTAGAAAAGAGCTTTCTGGACAAATGTGAAGTTTGTACTTTATCCGAGGTACTCAAGTGAGGCAAAGTTGATTAAGGATCTTCTCTAAGTGGATCTGCTCAGATCTAAACAGAATGTTTTCTTTGTTGAAAGGCCAAGTCATCTCTGATCTGAGAGTGAACAAAACAACTAAAGCAAAGTAAAACAAAACAAAAACACAAAAGTGCTCTGATGGATAGAATTCCCAAGGTAACCCATTTGACCTTTATCAAACAATATGACCTTTGAAGTATTTCCTCTAAGGGGTATCTTTTAACCACTCAAATCCTTTTGCTCTGGGAAATGATCAGGAAGTCAGGGACTCTTGACATTAGTTCCACATTCTCATCGACTCTCTCTAAGCCTACCTAAGTAAAAGTCAGGAAAAAACAAAAGGTATTTTTGTAGATAATTTTCATATTCTTAACACTGGTGCTAGAATCTCAACCGACTTGAGGAGCTGAAATGCACAGTCACATCTCTGACCTGTATTTGATATGCAGTGCAAGAAAAAGATAAACGTTTCTTGTTTCAAACTCTTGTTGTTTTAAAACTCTTAAGGTGACTTGTTATTACAGTATCACTAAGGCATCATTACTAAAAAAAAAAATTCTCTAGATAAGAAATGAAAGAAAACAGAACTTGGATCGAATCAGTGGGAAATGAAAAGACAGGGTAAGAAAATATTCTGCAATTATATTAACAAATTTTATGGCATTAAAAGTTGCTGATTTACAGGACAAAGACAACAGTTTTTAAAAAAGTATTCTACGTGAAAATCTTGTTCATCTTTACTATAAAAATATACAATATATATTGTATTGAAATATATATATACTTCACATGTAAATGATAAAATGAAGTAGCACTGGCAGAATATAAGACAATAAGGTGTAAAGTTGTTTGCTAAATTGGGATTTATATGGTGAGCTCTTACAAGATGTGTTTGAGATGTGGGAATCCCTAGTAGGGGATGAAATTAACAATCCTATATCCAAACTTGAACCAGAAATGTTCACTGATGATAGAAAAGATAATAGGATTATCAGCTTTAGTGAATTAAAAATCCAAGTTTTCACATAGGCACTCACCATTGTCAAGCAATCTTGCTTCACTTTTCCACAAGGACTGCTTTCCTACACTTTAATATCATCTATTCTTTTCTTCCTTTAATTTTCCTACTGCTACTTTTAATCTGCACTCTCAGTTTAGAATGCAGTTTTCAACCTTTTTAAGACAATGGAAGCCATCAATTAGAGAACATCTTTATTTTCTTGCAACTAAATCCACCGATCTATGTACTCCAATTTCTTCATCTGTCTCCCTGTTACAACAAAACAAAGGGACCTCCTGCCAACACAGACCAATCCCTCCATACATGCACTGGACTCCATTCTTCTTGCTTTCTCAAGCACTTTGCTTATTTTGTATTTCACTCTGTCTTCTCATCATCAGATTATCCTATTTACCATCTCCCTTCTTGATGTCTTATTTCTTCTCTCCCTCTCTTCATTTTGTTTCCTTCTCTTTCTCACCAAAAACATTACAAATAATGTACAAACATCTTCTAGGTCTAATGGAAAATATAGCTAATTATTATATTGGTATTATAGTAATATAACCGGTATAATATTGGTACATGGTATAATTATATACCATACACTAAATTACTAAAACTAAAAAACCTTTTGGTGCTCTTATATATTCCACTTCCCTAACTCCTTATATTAGTTTTCAAGTTAGTGTATTTCCACCTTAAAATCTACCTCCAAACCATACAATTCTCCCCATTCTCATACCATCTTTAGCCCATACAACAACTGTAAACACTTAATGGGTCTCTAGGCTTTTATATATGCCCTATTAGAAATAATGATTCTAAATTTAGTAATGGCAAACATAAGAATATGTTATTTCAAGCTTTACACCATGGTGTTATTTGAATATGCAGGACCTATTCACCTTGCTTTTCAACCCACTAGGGTCTGGCCATCCGAAACTAATGGAGACAGTTTAGCAGGCCAAATATTTTCCACCACAGTTCCTTTGTACATAAGGTTGTTTCTAAGTGAAACAGTATCCTTTCCTTCCTCAATCTCTCACATGGCTCGACTCTCTCAACTTAAATAAAGGATTTAAGAACCTCTTTATCTGGTTCATCTCCTTGCTACCATATGTTACTTAATTTTCTTTATCACAATTTATCCCTGTTTCATCTCTCTCTCTTATTCATTCTCTCCACCCATTCATCCATTCAACTATTGATATGTTAACTTTTTATTATCTTTCCCTTTACTACATTACAAGGTCCCTAAAAGAGAGGAGCTGAGCCTTTTAATTTAGTTTTCTATAGCCATACCTACTATGATGCTGGCTATGTAGGTACTTACTAATGGTCTGTTGAAATAACTGCCTCTAAAAAAATATGTCCCTCAAGCCGGGAATAGGATACTCAACTTAAATCAGAAAGCCTAGTCGCAGAGTTCCTTGATGTTGATGATGGGATTCCTGATAAATAAATAGGACTGGTTAAAGTTTTCTAAGAACATTTTGAGACTTCAGATCGAAGGTACTGAGTAACGTTACTACTTGCTGATAGCTAGGGTTGGAATACGTAGGGACTGACATTGTTACCACACCAAAAATCAATCTGTAGAGCTATTCAGCACTTAGCAATAATCTCAGTTATTATGTAAGATAATATACTCAGGATTTATTTTATGTCTCTGCCAGGAATTTTTATTTTTACATTAGTTTAATTTTATTCGAAATTGAAGGTTTCAGGGTTATATTAGCAGAAGAGTGTGGAGAAAATCATCTTAGAATCAGAATAGCTTGAATTGGATGTTGGTGCTTTTGTTTTGTTTTGTTTTGTTTTAACCATGAAGTCTATGAAAGGTATTTCTTATTGGAAATAACATCCAAAATCATATCAAACCAAAATTACTTCACAGGTGTTTTGGAGATTATCACATCAGATAACATGTTGTGTCCTAAGCTATGTGAACCAAATGTAACATATAATCGTTTGTATAATCTTTCTCATCATGACAGAAATGAACATCTCTATTTATTTTTTTTTAAAGATTTTATTTATTTATTCGACAGAGATAGAGACAGCCAGCGAGAGAGGGAACACAAGCAGGGGGAGTGGGAGAGGAAGAAGCAGGCTCATAGCGGAAGAGCCTGATGTGGGGCTCGATCCCAGAACGCCGGGATCACGCCCTGAGCCAAAGGCAGACGCTTAACCGCTGTGCCACCCAGGCGCCCCAACATCTCTATTTTTTTATGGAAAGATAATTAGCGTTTAATTTCAACATTGGAAAAATAGATTTTTTTGAGATATCTAGGTGAGAGCTTAGCAAATTATACTCCTTATATACTTATAAATTCCACCCTCATCCATATATTTAATAAATTGTTTTTGGGAATCGACCATATGCTAAATGCTGTATGAAGCACAATTACACAATAAGAATAGGGCAGGCGGAGTTTAATATCTAGAGGAGAGAGAGAGAACAAGTATATAAAATCACATATAAATGATTACTTATAAATATTTTAAGTTGTATGAAGGAAAGGAATAAGTTTAAATAAGGAAAAGTTACAGTGGGTAAGGAAGACGCTTTTATTTTATTTAGTTTTTTAAAGATTTTATCTATTTATTTGACAGAGAGAGAGTGAGCACAAGCAGGCGGAGTGGCAGAGGGAGAGGGAGAAGCAGGCCCTCCACTGAGCAGGGAGCCCCATACGGGTTTAATCCCAGGACCCTGAGATCATGACCTGAGCCCAAGGCAGACAGTTAACCGACTGAGCCACCCAGCAGCCCCAGGAAAGAGCTTTTAGAGAGTTAGTTTTTTACAATATTAATAATGAAAATATAATAACACAATTTTATTATTCTTTCAAATGTACTAAAATGTGGAAACCAATATATAATAGTTTCTATAATGTATGTTATTATATATATACATATTATATAAATGTTTATGTATATGTTATATATATTGTATATAATATATAACATATATAACTTTTACCTTTTACAATAATCATTTTTTATGATTTTTCATTTTGCCATATTAAATATTTTAAGTCATTTGTTCTGAATAATTTTAATGCATTTACAAAAGTCTTATGATACAATGGTACAAATTTTAATATTGTGAAACATATTTTATGAATGAGAAAACATAATTTACAATAGCACTAATGCATGAAAAAAGAGCAAAGCATCCAAAAAAATCAGGTTCAAAATTGTAACAGACTGTAATAACTACATTGTAAAGAGTACCTATAATTTTATGTACTTTTCTTTCTTTCCAAAATTTAGGATGGATTTGTGAAAGTTAATGCTATTGTAAATCAGTACGCTCATTGATGAGCTATTATATGCACGTGTATATAAATCAATCTTCTGTTTCTTTTCTTGGAAGCTTCCCCCACACATCTGTTTCTTTCTACAGATATTCTTCAAGATGATGAATGATTTAAGTTGTGTGTCAATCAGAATAAAACCCAATGAAAGCTCATAAACATGTCTTTTCTATCTGCAGTAATTTTGGTTAAGAGGTCTTAGTTAAAGGATATATAATTGTGTAAAGACTAAAAGGGCAGCAAAATGAAAGGGATGATCTGGTCAAAACCAAAGCGGTAATGTGAAAATCATGAATACTCAGTTTTAAGCCTCCAAAAAGTGAGAACAAACCTGCAGGAGATGGAAAATATCCTTCTTGGCTACTGAACACTGACGCGTGGATCCATTTTCTTCTCTGTGGGTGGTGATTGCTATAGCTGCTTCAAGAATCCCAAATATTTCATGGTGTATGAGAACATAGATGATGCATTTAAGCATGGAATTCACATTCTAGCCTGAGGATCATTTTCCTATTAATGATATTGAGTACTAACAGAAATCTTAAAGCACATAGTTATCCGATATAAAACAAATTGATGCCCAAACCCTGAGTAGGCTGGTTTGGTCGGTGTCCAATGACAATGGATGGTTACAGCTGCATGAAGTCATAACCAAACGGCTTCATAGCCTTCTGTTTGAATAAGTGCCCAATCCATTTTATACTAATCTAAGTGGATATAAACTTTGTACTTATTTGGCTCAACATGTCACCATTTAAAAATCCTTTCCAAACACTGACACAAAGAGTAACTATTTAGAAGTTTTCTCTCCCATGTTGTATAGAAAAATAGAGTTTTCATGTACTTTGAAGTTTCTCCCATCATTCTGCCTTTCACTTATGCTTTTTGTTTGCATATTTTGTTCTTCTCAGTGTTAGTAGAGTAAGATGTGAACTCTATATAATCAAAGAGTACTATCTGATATGGCAGTTACTATCCATATATGGCTATTTAAATTTAAATTTACAAAAATAAAATAAAATTTAAAAATCAGTTTCTCAGTCACGCCAGCTATATATCAAGTGCTTGAAAGCTACAATAAAACATTTCCATCACCACAAAAGGTTTTACAGGACCCTGCTGTTCTGAAAGCTACATATAAAATAGAGAAATATATAAAAATATATTCTCTGCTACTTAGAAGCCTAAGTCCAGCTTGCATGACTCCATTCTTGAAAGTGCTCTGGACTAACCTTGCCACTCCTTAGTCGGAGTCGGGCCTGTTCTAGAGCAGAACTCCAGAAGTGGCTTCTAAAAATAAAGTGACCTAGATCCAGGCAAGATGAATCTAAATTTTCAGAAGTTTTTTGTTTGTTTTTAAGATTTTATTTATTTATTTGACAGAGAGACACAGCCCGCGCGCGAGAGAACACAAGCAGGGGGAGTGGGAGAGGAAGAAGCAGGCTCCCAGCAGGGAGCCTGATGTGGGACTCGATCCCGGAACGCTGGGATCACGCCCTGAGCCGAAGGCAGACGCTTAATGACTGAGCCACCCAGGCGCCCCTAAATTTTCAGAAGTTTTAAAATTGTCCCACGTCTTGCAACACTTTACTGTCCTACTCAGTGGCCAACATGCTACAAAGGCTGAGAAACAGCAGAAGAAGAGTAAACTGGTCTAGGCTGATGTGGGAGTGAGAGGATGATGGTGGGAATCTTAAGCTTTGAATCAATCTTTCTTTTAGTTTTTGCCACTCCCTGGCTGAATTGTTTAAAACTTCCCCCCAAAAGACCCACTTATGAACACTGGAGAGAAATTAATCTATTTGAAGCCTTTATTCTTAGTTTTTACAGTCATAATTTAAAATGTCAATCCAACTTATGTAGTATGACTTTTAGAAGATTTCTGTCACAGGTCTGCTTTGTGGTATCTTAAGTCTTGTTCCTAAAGCCTAGCAACTCCTGTAACTTCATCAGCTTTCTACAAGTGTTTATTATTTTGAATAATAATTCTCAATAGATCTATTTTGTTAAAATGTTAAGAATGTTTCTTATCTGGCCCAAGAACACTAAAATTAGTGAAACAGAAATCTGATGACCTTCAACATGGTGTTTAGGGATTTAAGCAAATTATGAGTCATCCATGATGTTTGGAAAAATCAGATTTCAGATTAAAATAGGAGAATGATATATTTGTAATCATTCACTACCCATGAATTGAAAAGGAAAACAACCAGAAAAAGTCATTGCCAAGTTCTCTTGCAAATGATTATGAGCAAAGAACAATGAGCGAAGGTACATTATGAAGAAAGTTTCCTTTCTAGTGGCTATGAGTTCTGAAAGAAATGCCATCCTTCACCTAATCGGCAACAAGCCATAAAATAAATGCTATCATGTCATCATGTTCCTGTTTTTTGATGCGTCAGGGTTCATTTACACCAAAAATATGGATGTAAACAAGAAAACAAAATCCACCCTTACTACAATAACAAATAATAATGCCGTAAGTTTGAAGTTGCATTGAAAATGATATTTACAGTTTCCAAACTTTTTAAAAAAGATATCAAAATGAAAAACATTAGCATTTAACTAATTGGGTTATATTCTGCTCCTGTCTGTGGCACTTAATGAAGATATTAACATTGGGATGGTCACATCAGCCTAGTTGACAGTTTTAAGTTGTATAGTTTCACTTCTCATTTTACATATCATTTGGTTTCAGATTTATCTTTTGGTCTCAAGCTCATGCTTGACCCAAGGTCAAGGTGTTTTCTTGTTTTGATTAACTGCAGTGTATCCTGGTTTGCATTGACCACTTGACTCCACCTCTTTTTGGTGACATTAGATAATCATATAGCCCAACTATTTCCCCAGTTCCTCGGTTCCTAAACTTGTTTCACTCTGCTTGGCTGACACCACCTGCATCATTCTTGTTCAAACCACCTTTGCAATGGGAAATCAATTTACTGACAAACGTTCTGAGCATAGGTCAAAACAATACTATTCTGATTCCAAAATACCAGCATTAGATATGCTTGCTTATACAAATGTTTGCTATTTTATCTTTTGGGCATTTTAATGCATTTCAAATACTTCGTAATAAAAATTGTGGTATAACACGTACCCTTATCTTTATAGATATAAAGTACAATATTTTTTCTAGTCCTTTCTCTAGAATACTGACCACTTTCTACAGAGTTGCATTTATTCAATAATACCCTGCATAGTCAGTAGGAGATGCATTTTTCTCCCAACTAGAGAAAGCAGGTGTGTGTAAAAATAGGCTAACATCTATAGTTTCCTTCCAAATACATGTGTTTGCAGTATTTAAATTTTCTGGCCTTCGTTTTTACTGTTTTTATTTATATATTCATGTTCTATGATATAAAAATACAAAGGGAAATAATACAAGAAGTTACACCAGATTATATTGTTTTTCCTGGAGGACAATGTCAGTGTCACATTTGTCTTAGTTACTTTAAGTGTATAGCATAGGGTCTATCTCAGAGTAAGCCTAATATCTTAATGAATGAATGAGATTAATTTTACTTATACTATATCACTACATTGCCACTTTCCTTCTTACAGCCTTTGTGTAATATGGCCACACAAAAGATTTACTGTTTGGAGACAAAAGGAAGAAATATATGTAGAACTAGCAACCCAATTGAGTTAGAACAATTTCACTGATGAAGATTAACATCAATAATGCAATAGCTCTGAGAACACTGGCTTCTCATACATTTATTCAGGTCCATTCTTTGTACCTCTCCAGTTTATTAAAGGTGAGCTTCTAGATTTGGCTAAAAATTAAAAATGGGTCTGTAAAATCTCAAAGGAACACATGGAAGCTAAAAACGTAATTAGCGCTGTATTTTAACAAAATTTGAGACTGTTCTTCCCTGAGATACCGTGGAATATGAGCTGCAGATGTGTTTACTCTGGCAAAAGACTCAAGATCAAAACAGTTCCCATAAACAGAGAGTGAAAAAACCATTTCCACCCTAAAATCCTATATTCCATAGCTCGCGTTTCTTTACAAATGAGACTTTCAGTGTACCACTGCAGTCTTTACTACTTCAAGTGATACAGATAAAATTTTATTCAAATTGTTTCCTAGAAGAGTAGTTGAAAATCCCTCTGCCGTCAAGAAGGCTGGGAAGAAACAGCGTCTGATACATCAGGATATAGAAGGTCTGAGGCTGCAGAGATAACACTGGCCAATCGCAGTTTCCTGTCTGCTGCCCACAGGTTAGCCATCACGTCACGGGGCAAGAGAAATTAACGCACAAAAAGCGATGATGCTTCCTAGGGGTTTGGTTCAAAGCTCAACGTGTCACCTACGTGCACACATGATTTTGCAAAGTTGCAAAATTATGAGAGGGGTTTTTCCTTTTTTTTTTATTTTATAAGAGAATTTTAGCATATTAAATTGTGGCACGAGTATATGGTTTTAGTGCTAATAACAATGGGCTCTGCAATTAGTACACCTGGGGAAATAATTTACTTGTCAATATTTATGACTTTAACATGAAGGAAAGCGTCAAAAAGTCCAAATAAATAAACAAACGAGGTAAATTTGGGTAGTGGCCCAGTAAAAACTAAGGAAAACGTAAGAGGTATGCAACACTGAGAGGCAGGCAGGCAGCTTTTTTACTCAGCTGCACCTGAATCTTTGCCATGAAGGAAGGAAGGCCAGGGCTATTAGATCTTTCCATGTTGCAAGAGAATCCAGAAATCAGAATTTTAGCTTCAAATCTTCTAATTGTTAAATTCCTGCCTTTTCCTCTCCATTCATCAATGTTTCAGGCAAAACAAAATTCACCTGCCAGCTGGATTTTGCTACGGGGCTGCCAGTTTATGACCTCTGGTTAAGCCAGTCAGTTCGAGCCATTTGCAATGTGGTGTACTGGATCTGTTTCTATCAGGCTTGCCACAATGCAGCAAGAGGGTGATTTTGGCCTGGACAAGGGTTTAAAGGTATTTTCTGAGCTCTGATATTATATAATACTACTTATTTTGTATAAGTAGTCCTTCTTCAACATAAGGGAAATAATAATATTTAATAGCAAATAGCTACTATCCTTTACTCTAAAAATAAAATCCCTACTGCTGTATTATTAACATTTAAAGTGACTATAGGAATAATGGAGCGTTAGATCCAGAAGAAATACTATTATCATGAAATAGCCAATTAACTGATCAGTTTATTATTTAGCATAAGATAGAAAAAAAGCTGTAAACGTTTTTTCAAAGCAAATTACTCGGCAATTGTGTGTCCATGCATTCTTCACCTCACCTCTAAAGAAAACCCAGAATTTGTAAACAAATTATTATCAAAATTTATTATTAGGAAGCAAATATATAACCAAACCTGTCAAGGTTATTCTTATTTTTCAAGTCCCCTCATATCTGTTTGATCATAACCGCTGGTCCTACCGCAAATGATTCAACACTGAGAACAGCCTCTTTTTCTTGTTGCGAACCCTACAGCTGGCTTTGATACAGAATTGACCAAACGAATTAGTCCAACTGGTGGTTGAACCTCTTTGACGTAATAAATGGGCTTACATAAATTTTTCAAATGGAAAATATTAGGACATTTAAAAGAAAACTGCGGGTGGCAACTATTCTTCTTAAAGGTATAGTGCTCAGTTTCCCTCTGCCTACGATGGCTTCCCTCTCTTTCCTGCCAGGCAAACTCCTGTTCCTTCAAGTTACTGATTGCCTCCTGTGCAAAGTCTTTCTTAATCCCCCGAGAATACTAGTACCTTCCTCCTCAGTGAGATCACGATGCTATGTATTCATGTGCATACAAATGTACAAAGGTACACAGGCACGTAGGTACATATGCACACATGCAGGTATGTACATATGTATGTGTGTCTTTTACTCTTCTCCCGCTAGTTTTATCTGGGCCTGGAAACTTTATCTTTATATAAGATTTCCAGTATTTGTAACAACATCTGGCACATTGGAGTCATTAAATTAATATTTGTTGATGGGTGGATAAATAACAAGTACAACTTAAGTCCTTAATTATCAAACTTTAAAAATTAAACACCTTATTTTACAGTGTATTTGGAAGTATGGATTTGGGAATAAATTATCACGTAAAATTGATGGCATGGAAACTTCCCTAATATATAATACAGAAATGTAAAGAGAAATGAATGTCAGAGTTTTGTGTACCCCTATAACTGCAATTAAGATTTTAAGCAATATAGGAGAAATAAAAGACTATATTTTTTAAAGGTTAAATATCTGGGTGCCTGGTTGGCTCAGTTGGTTAAGTGTCTGCGTTTGACTCAGGTCATCATCTGAGGGTCCTGGGATCATGACCCTGGCTGTGCTCCTTGCTCAGTAGGGAGACTGCTTCTCCCCTTCCTTCTGCCCCTCCTCCCACTCATGCTATCTCTGTAGCATGCTGTCTCTCTCCCTCAAATAAATAAAATCTTTTCAAAAAAATAAAGGGCAAGTATCTCAGCATTAAAAAAAATATTGAAGGGAGGTAAGTAGGGGGATGGGTTAGATAGGTGGTGGAGATTAAGGAGAGCACTTGTTGTGGTGAGCCCTAGGTGTTATATGTACGTGTTGAATCACTAAATTCTATACTTGATATTAATATTACACTGTATATTAACTAACTAGAATTTAAATAAAGGCTTGGGAAAAAAATTACCCCTCAGATCTAAAAAAAAAAAAAAAGAAAATTAACTGAGCACTCTAATATGTACTGGAAAAAGAGGAGAAAAGTATTGAGAGCATTAATAAATAAGATTTGTAACGCAAAACAGTAAAGATAGAACCCTTGGAATAGAATGGTTCCCCTTATCTGGAGCAAGTACATTCCAAGACCCCAGTGGCTGCCTGAAACTGCCAAGAGTACTGAATATGTGCTCTCTTCCCTGTAGGAATATACTGATAGTGAAGTGCAAAAATTAGGGAGACGAAGAAATTTAAAACAAAACTAATGACATGGAAAAAAACTGTAAGTATTTACTGTAATAAAAGTTCCATGAAAGTGGTACTTCTCTCTCAAATATCTTATTGTACTGTACTCACCCTTCTTCTTGCGATGATGTGAGATGATAAAATGCCTACGTGATGAAATGAAGTGAGGTGAGTGACACAGGCATTGTGACATTGTGTTACACTACTACTGACCTGCTGCCCCTTCATCAGAAGGAGGATCAACGGATCTGTTCCAGACCGTGGTTGATCCTGGGTAACTGAAACCACCGGAAAGCAAACCCGCAGATAAGGGAACACTACTGTATATAGAATCCTCGCATCCAATAGTCATTAGCTAACGAGAAAGACCTTGAGAGCTATGAGTGTAATTCAGTGATTGTTTTACCTACAGATTATGCCTAATCTATATCTACACGTCAAACTCTAATACACTGAAGGTAGCACATACACAGCTCAGTAGAAAAACTCTTGTTACTTACTTTCAAGACCCACAGGACAAACAGAGAAAGCGGACAAAATACATCTATCTAACTACTGTTCAGAAAGGACGCATGATTTAAACTAGGATTAACGTGGAAATAGGTAAGATTTCCTTATATTTTAACATTATACTCACCATCCCTTCATTTTAATCTGACTTCTGAACTGTTTTCTCAGACAATAGTCCAACTCACAAAAATGATATACCAAACAATAGCTTGTAAATACCAAATCTCTAATTAAGTGCTCTTTCTAAAAACAGATGCCAAGGGCAATAGGCAAATACTGAGTTCCTGTGTTAAAAAGCTCAATTGGTGCTACTGGTTATGTTGTTTTGTAGTAGCAAAGCTTTGATTAGGTAAAATAGAAGGCATCTGTTTGGGGGCTAATATGAAACTTATAAGAAATTCATTAAAAAAGAGTGTATGCATTTGAAAATTAAAATGTATTTCTTTTGGGGTGCCTGGGCGGTGGAGTCAGTTAAGCAGCTGACTCTTAGTTTTAGCTCAGGTCCATCATCTCAGGATCAAGCCCTGTGTCAGGCTCTGTGCTCAGAGTGGAGTCGGCTTGGGTTTCTCTCTCCCTAGCTGCCCCTCCCCCCTCAAATAAATAAATCTAAAAAAATAAGAATAAATAAATAAAATGTATTTATTTTGTTGACATATTTTTCCATTTCACTTATATCAGGTGATGAAAATACTTTTTAATCTTTTTTTTCAAATTAAGATAAATTAAAAAATTCAATAAATGAGGTGACTATGAAAAATAATGTAAGCCTGGGAGGGGGAAAACATTCTATGGAACATATGGAAGTTTGCATTGTGATGTTCCAATTAATTTAACTGAATTTTCTTTTATTTAGTCAAGAATATTGCTAATGAATATCTTATACTCTTTGCACTCTATTTAAATCGATAATAACTGGATCTGTTCGACTTTCTACCATTGAGAAGAAAGTTATTGCAACCATTCATTTATGTATGTGACTGTGCAGTTATCGGAGGAAGCAAACACCTTATTTTGTAGATGAGAAAACCGAGCCTTGGAGATATCCAAGAAGATGCCCATAGTAACATGGTTCAAGCCAATTAAGTCAAATACCCTAAAATATATTTTTATGCGTATGGTACTGTTCTAGGCAACAAAATAAACAATAGTGTTCTTTGTAACCATTCATTAGTTCATTATTTATTCAAGTTTGACCCTGCACTAGAGCTGGAATACAGAAGTGAACAAGAGTGTTTTCAATGATTTAGTGGTCTAGAAGTAGAGACAGACACATGAAGTAAGAAATTCAATAAAACACAGTACTGGCTAAGATAAAATAATCACAGAGTGCTACAGGGAATACAGACACTTAGCACAACATATTCAGGGAGAATATTTTGTGGGTGATGAAATCTTAACTAAGTTTTGAAGGTAGTATAAAGGTGAAGAAAAGAGAAAAGGACATTCAAGATAAAGAATACAGAATGAACAAGCTGTGTGTGAGCACCAAAAATAGAACCCTCTTCTCTATCTATGCAATTGTTCATTCAACCAAGATTTTTTGTCTTTGTACCAGTGACTGATCTAAGTGAATGAGACAGATAAGATGCTGCTCTCACAACACCTTCATGATGGCAAATAGTAAGAACAATGTCCAGGAAAGATGTGATGAGAGCCTGGATAAGAGAAGTGACAGTAGTGGGAGATACGGAATGAATTTGAAAAATATTTAGAAGGCAAAATGTGTAGACCTCTTGACTGATTGGGTATATGGGACAAAGGAGATTGAGAAGTTTACAAGTCATAGGCTCTGGCTTGGGGAATTAGATGGATGTTTTACTATTAAATGAGATTTGGACTTAAGAAAGATGAGGTCAATTTTAGACACACTGAGTTTTTGCTGTGTCTCCAGTGGATACGGTAGCAGACAAGGGGATATATTAACTCAGCTAGCAAGAGGAAGAACCACGGCTCAAATGCAGACCTTCTGCACTATGATCAATGGTCTCTCCATAATTCAAAACCATAGAGAGCATCCCCAAGCAAAAGAAGATATGGTATCATTGAACTATGAAGAATAGTCAACTAATAATTATGATTTCTTTTTTTATAAGATTTTATTTATTTATTTGAGAGAGAGTGAGAGAGTGAGCACACGAGTAGGGGGGAGGAGCAGAGGGAGAAGCAGACTCCCTGCTGAGCAGGGAGCCCAACACAGGGCTCAAATCCCAGGACTCTGGGATCATGACCTGAACCAAAGTCAGATGCTTAATCGACTGAGCCACCTAGGCACCCCTACCTTTTCAAAAAATAAAGTTATATACGTGTGAGACAATCCAGATTAATTTTAATATTTTAGTATTTTTCTAAAGGGAAATCCATATACAGAAAGGAACAGGAATGATCTTATTAAAATTGGAAATCTTGAACATGTGTCTATTAAAATCCATATAAACTTGATGCTGTTTGAATAAGTTCTAGGATGATTCTAAACAATCATCATACCCAATTACAGGTACATGCCTTAATCATCCCATCCATAATTCTCTTTCAGACTTTTAAAAGTCTATATCCTTTAAGCTGACAAAAATCTGTGCTGTATTTTTCACCCACTTCCATCTCAGAGTCCTGACAATCTTGATTAAATGAAACAATACAGTTCAGTATATTACATCTTTTCAGGCCCAATCCAATTACTTTAGGGGTATGGTGAAGATTTGGTTTTATAATGTAAGAAACTTTCAGGATTGTTCTTTTAGTCTCTCCCATATTTCCATTCAATCTGCAACCTCTGAGTAGACAATCTTCTCACTTTGGTTTCTTTTTTTGTTTGTTTGTTTTTTAAAATAATTTTTATTTTCTTATATTAGTCACCATACAGTACACCCCCAGTTTTCGATGTAATGTTCCATGATTCATTATTTGCATATAATACCCAGTGCTCCATGCAATATGTGCCCTCCTTAATACCCATCACCAGCCTATCCCAATCCCCTACCCCCCTACCCTCTGAAGCCCTCAGTTTGTTTCCCAGAGTCCACAGTCTCTCATGGTTCATTCCCCCTTCTGTTTAACCACCCTTCATTCTTCCCTGCCTTCTCCTACCGATCTTCCTATTTCTTATGTTCCATACATGAGTGAAACCATAATTGTTTTTCTCTGCTTGACTTATTTCACTTAGCATAATCTCCTCCAGTCCCGTCCATGTTGCTGTAAATGTTGTGTAATCATTCTTTCTGATGGCTGAGTAATATTCCATTGTATAAATGGACCACATCTTCTTAATCCAGTCATCTGTTGAAGGGCATCTCGGCTCCTTCCACGATTTAGCTAAATCGTAGACATTGCTGCTATGAACATTGGGGTGCATATGGCCCTTCTCTTCACTACGTCTGTATCTTTGGGGTAAATACCTAGTAGTGCAATTGCTGGACCATAGGATAGCTCAATTTTTTAACTTTTTAAGGGACCTCCACACTGTTTTCCAAAGTGGCTGTACCAAATTGCATTCCCAGCAACAGTATAAGAGGGATCCCCTTTCTCCACATCCTCTCCAATATTTGTTGTTTCCTGCCTTGTCAATTTTTGCCATTCTAACGGGTGTAAGGTGGTATCTCAAGGTGGTTTTGATTTGAATTTCTCACTTTGAAAAAGAATGGGCATCTAGGAAGGTCCACCTTTATCCATGAGTTATTAATGAGGCTATGCTCTGAAGTTATCAAAGAGGCATTCTGCTCTCACGATGAGTTTTTTCATGTGATATATCCACCAACACACACACACACACACACAAACACACACACACACACACACACACGAGGTCAAACTGGGAATAAATATTTCTCTTGAATGTAGCCAAATTGCTTCCTAAATCTATGAAGGCACTTTATTTTCTGATTTTTGATGAACTGAAGGCCTGAGAATAGTAGAAGAAGGAAAAGAGTCTAAATAAATACTCAGCATATGTTTCTATTTCTTCTTGGTATAAATAATCATTGCTATAAGGTAATTATATGATAATATAAAGTATTTCTTAAATTTATCCTGTAAAAGACCACAGGTAAATTATTGAGAAACTATTCTTTATTATTTATAATAATTATATCTTCATTTTTTAAAATCTTTTTTGTTTCAAGTTTTTATTTAAATTCTAGTTAGTTAACATAATGTAATACTGGTTTCAGGTATAGAATTTAGTGATTCATCACTTACATATAACACCCAGTGCTCACCACAACAAGTGCCCTCCTTAATGCCCATCACTCATTTAGCCCATCCCCCACCCATCTTCCCTCTATCAACCCTCAGTTTATTCTCTGCAGTTAAGAGTCTCTTATGGTTTGCCTCTCTCTCTTTTTTCCCCTTCCCCTATGTTCATCTGTTTTGTTTTTTAAATTCCACATATGAGTGAAATCATATGGTATTTGTCTGACTCTGACTTATTTCGCTTAGCATAATACACTCTAGCTCCACCCATGTCATTGCAAATGGCAAGATTTCATTCTTTTTTATGGCTGAGCAATATTCCATGGCGTGTATATGTGTGTGTGTGTGTGTGTTTGTGTGTGTGTGTGTGTGTGTGTACCACATCTTCGTTTTCCATTCATCAGTTGTTGGACATTTGGTCTCTTTTCATAATTTGGTTATTGTTGATAATGCTGCTATAAATATCAGGGTGCAAGTGTTCCTTCTAGTAAAAATACTTTGTAGTATACAATATAAACTTGTGTCTCAATTTTGGTAATTGTTGTAACATAGTTACTCCATAAAAGTGAATTGAGAAAATAATAGTGGTAAGTTTGAAAGTATAATTTTGATTAGAAAATATTAAAAATTGGTATAAAAATATTGTCAAGCCAAGTGTAAAATTAACAAAGGCTAGGAAACAGTGTAGCTATACCTAGAAGAATTTCTATATTTGATGGAAGGGAGATTGTGTCTAAAACAAATGCAAACCTACAGCTATTGATTAATCATCTAAGTACATGAATCTTCACTTGTAATAGAAATAAGGTGATAAAAAAGTGAAACTATGGATAAAGGGAATAAAATACAACTTTTAAATCAATTTAATTGTTCAAAACATTTAGAACAGGTGAAAAAACAAGTTTGAAAAAAGAACTCTATTCACATATTTTACCATGTAAGTTTGTTTCATGTTATTCCCAATTTTTAAATATTTCCATGCCTACTTATATCTATGAAGCTGGTTTCACTAGTTGATTTGATTTTCAGATAATTATATTAGGTACTGTTGAATAACTGAACATATTGAAAATTATATTTTCACATTCCTCATGATTTCTAAATCAACATGTTTTTCAAAAGCATTTATTCAAAAGTCTATGTATGGCTAACTGATTAAAGGTAATATTTTAGCTATAAAAAAAAACAGCAAGGGGGAGAAGAGTTATTAAATCTCACACTCACTTGACTTAAAATCTATAGCCCCCATGGAAGAATGTGAAATTGTGGAAAGCAAACAAACCTCTGCAGTGTTTTCTTAACATATTGTCTGCACCTGTACATAATTTTAATTTCCCAAAGCATTACTAAATAGGCCAAAGGTTGTAGTGTTACTTCACAATGAATAGCCCTTTAAACGCAAAATGCTAGTGTCTCATTTTAACCATACACTCAACCTGTGCCTACGATTAGCAATGCAAGGAATGTTATCTGGTCCGTCATGGTCATGTCTTGTGTGGTACCCAGAGGCATAAAAGAAGTCTTGATCACAGGACCAGTCAGGGAAGCTGAACAGTACAACAGGAAGCAGGGCCAGGGAAAAATATCAAAGCCCTGGATTTTTCTTAGCTTTGCAGACGTTTTGTGCAATTCATCCTAAGGGAGAGGATACAGGAAATTGGGTAATATTTTGCAAAGACCATTATAGCCTTGTGTGCCTGAGTAGCCTAGAGCATATAAGGCCGACAATTCTAAGAAGTCAGATAATACACACTTAATATATCAGATCTTTGAAACAGGTAAATATGTTTAAACTTCATTATTCATAATAGTTTACACTTAAGATAATAACATTTGGAAATACGGTTTCATGAAATTAAAAAAAAGATTAAAGACAAAGGAAAAGATGAGACATGATGAAGAAATAGGACAAAATGAGGGGAGATATGCCAATTTCACTGCATTATCTGGGGATAATTCTGGCAAGTGAATTCAATGCCAGCTATTTTTAAATTTAAGTCATCAATACTTTACTATAAACCTGGTGCCCCTAAAATATAAGCAAGAGAATGAAATATGAAAGCTGAATCAATAAACACTCCCCAGAGTAAAAGTTCCTTACTTCCCAATGACACCTACTTCCGAATGTCCAACCATTTTCTTTACTTTATTCACATTTTGAAGGAATAGTTCATGGAGACAGTTATCCTAAATTCCACTAAAAGATATCAACTCCCCCCTTCCCCATTAAATGCCACACAGAAGCAGAGGAAAATAAGATATAATAGCAAAAGACTGGAAACTTTTTTATAACCATAGTAAAACTCCTTGGAGTCCTATGCACACAGATTTCAATTTTTTATCTGAATTTAAACTCCTATGTGTTTGTTCTGGAACTGTGGGGAAACAGGATAGAGGTATGAGAAATGAATGGATTTTAAAATCTTGAGGGATTTTCCAAAAGGCTGCCTGAGGAAGGAGTGTGCAATCACACGTGCGTGCACACGTGCGTGCACACACACACTATATATATTTGAATGAACATATATATATATAGTGTAATTAGACTAATAATACCACAACTCATACATAAACAGAAAATAATTAGTTGATCTTCATTTTATAAATTCCAGATAAACACAAGGATTTCATTATATGGTATATTATTTTTCAAATCCACATGACTTTTAAAGATGGGTATAAACCACTTTATACTCTGCTACATAAAGTTCAATCACAATGAACATAAGACATAAGTTATTTTTCCAAACATTTCTCCACCATGTTTTGCATGCAAGCAGTGACATCACTGTCCATATATATCCTTTTGCATGCCAATTTCAGGAAGATTTCCAGAGCACAACAAGTCACTCAATCTCATAAAAATTTAGGATTATGACATCATCATGTAAACCGTAACACTAAATTCTTCAGTGTTGAAGAAGATATATATGAGACTAGTTCAACATCTGAATTAAATTATTTACATAAAAATTTCTAGGTTTGTTCTTCATGGTTGCAGATGTATCCTCTGTCCTGTGTCTAGGATGCTGACATTGAATCTGATAGCATAACCAATCAATCTCTCTGCTATGGCTATTGCCTGGGTAACAAGAATAGTTTGAGTCACAGATGGCACACGAAGCGAGTCCCTAGTCATTCCCAGACATATGCATACTCTTTGATTCTCCTTTACTTCTATCATTGTATATTCCCATGTCGATGAGGATATTGAAAAATGCTATCACATGTATATTGAAAGAACATACCAGTCATTTGCATTTCCATTCACAAGTGTGTTTTATAGGCTCTAGAGAAATAAGAAACACAAAGATGAAAGAGTTAACCCTATCTTCCAGATGGCTCCCCTTCTTTAAATATTATGAAAGTGATACCACCAAAATTTCATGTTAAAATATCTTACTCCAGCGTTTATGACCCGTAATCCTGTTTATTTCTCTTCTTTACCTATTTCAGTCTTCCCCCACCCACCACCCCTCACTAATTTTTATTCGGGCACTCCTCACTTTATCATGTGGACTAAATTTCAAAAGAAAGGGAAAGTAAGTTACACGTAGTAAGATATAAATGTTTCTATTTTGTTAACTTAAGGGACAACTCCCGGGGTAGTGACTTTTACATCTAGTTGCAGTCATTTTGTCTCTTGTGTATGTAGTCATGTTTTATACATATTGTTGACTTAAATTGAACTCAGATGGACATAAATGAGAACATCTTGGTCACTCAACATGAAACAAAGGAACATCCAACTGTTTATTTTGTGTGTCTAAGTAAGATGATATAACATAAACACTTATTTTTTTAAAGATTCAGCTAACTCTGTATGACACATTAAATTGTTTTAAAGATTTCTAAGTACTTTTCATTGAAAGTACAAAAATTCTATCTTTCTCAATTTTCAAGTTTTGCACCTGATAATAATAGAAAAAAAACCCCACTATTTCCTTTTTCCTAGTGAAAGGTTTAAAAGTCCTAAAAGTATATTCTCCTGATACTTGTAATTTACTATTATTATTACTCCACTTCTGAAATTAAGGAAATCCTTTGGAATGACCTCATTTTTTATTATTTTCCGAATGACCCACTTTGATGGGGTGTCGTAATTCCTAATGGTAAATTTAAAGACAATACTTACAAAGTTAAAGCATAAGCCACAGTTATAGTGACTAGAGAAAAAAACACACACTCATGCAACTCGACATTTAGCATTCTTACTTCAGAATACTTGAAACTTATAATTTCTTTTAATGTGTGTTTTGCTGTGTGTTTGTGTTTTCCTAATTGCAAACTTGAGTACAGAGTTTGCCCAGTTGCAATCTTGAATAACAATCTGGAAATGTTTGAAATCAAGGAGGCCAGATGCAGAAACGCTGTTGAACAATCAATCTTTCCTTACTTTCAAAACCTCTGTTATTGGACCAGCTTCCTCTAGTATCCTACAGCTGCCCAGTAAAATGACCTTCACCCTTCTGTTCCAATATATATTGCTATTATTAACATCGAGTATTTTCTTTCTCCTCACCTGTTATTGTCTTTTTACATCCCCACATTTTTTTCCGATTTCTACTCATTTTAGATAGTACTTAAAGTGTGCAGAACCCCAATAAAATGAATTTGTGTTATTCACATTTGTATGGTAGAACCATTTTATTACACCAAAAGGAAATGCTTTATTAGGCTTTTTATACCCTTTTGGAAATGATATTAAATTTTGACAAGGACATCTGATGCTGTTGTAATCCAGTAACAAACAACATTTGCCTTTCTATGAAATGCAAATTGGGACTCCCTGACTCTCAGTGGGTTTTGCTTGAAGATTTTACTTGAAAAAGTTAGAAATATCTAGAATGTTTAATCTAAGTCCATGTGAAATTATTTTTCTGGATAATCAGAAACTCCTTTGGAATGTAAGTGCCTCCTCACAAGTGTTAGAGGTACAAAGGAACATTAAAAATGCCCTTCAATGAGACTGAAGAAAGAGAAATTAGGGAATCCATCCCATTTACAATAGCACCAAAAACCATACGTTACCTTGGAATTAACCAGAGACGTAAAGGATCTATATTCTAGAAACTATAAATCACTCTTGAAAGACATTGAGGAAGACACAAAAAGATGGAAAAATATTCCATGCTCATGGATCGGAAGAATTAACATAGTTAAAATGTCCATGCTACCCAGAGCAATCTACACTTTCAATGCTATCCCGATCAAAATACCAAGGACATTTTTCAGAGAACTAGAACAAATAGTCCTTAAATTTGTATGGAAACAGAAAAGGCCCCGAATCGCCAAGGAACTGTTGAAAAGGAAAAACAAAGCTGGGGGCATCACAATGCCGGATTTCGAGCTGTACTACAAAGCTGTGATCACAAAGACAGCATGGTACTGGCACAAAAACAGACACATAGACCAATGGAACAGAATAGAGAACCCAGAAATGGACCCTCGGCTCTTTGGGCAACTAATCTTTGATAAAGCAGGAAAAAACATCCGATGGAAAAAAGTCTCTTCAATAAATGGTGCTGGGAAAATTGGACAGCTACATGCAAAAGAATGAAACTTGACCACTCTCTCACACCATACACAAAGATAAACTCCAAATGGATGAAAGACCTCGATGTGAGACAGGAATCCATCAAAATTCTAGAGGAGAACATAGGCAGCAACCTCTACGACATCGGCCAAAGCAACCTTTTTCATGACACATCCCCAAAGGCAAGAGAAACAAAAGATAAAATGAATTTATGGGACTTCATCAAGATTAAAAGTTTCTGCACATCCAAGGAAACAGTCAGAAAAACTAAGAGGCAGCCCACGGAATGGGAGAAGATATTTGCAAATGACACTACAGATAAAAGACTGGTATCCAAGATCTACAAAGAACTTCTCAAACTCAATACACGAGAAACAAATAAACAAATCAAAAAATGGGCAGAAGATATGAACAGACACTTTTCCAATGAAGACATACAAATGGCTAACAGACACATGAAAAAATGTTCAAAATCATTAGCCATCAGGGAAATTCAAATCAAAACCACACTAAGATACCACCTTACGCCAGTTAGAATGGCAAAAATTGACAAGGCAAGAAACAACAATTGTTGGAGAGGATGTGGAGAAAGGGGATCCCTCCTACATTGTTGGTGGGAATGCAAGTTGGTACAGCCACTCTGGAAAACAGTGTGGAGGTCCCTTAAAAAGTTAAAAATTGAGCTACCCTATGACCCAGCCATTGCACTACTGGGTATTTACCCCAAAGATACAGACGTAGTGAAGAGAAGGGTCCTATGCACCCCAATGTTCATAGCAGCATTGTCCACAATAGCCATATCGTGGAAGGAACCGAGATGCCCTTCAACAAATGACTGGATTAAGAAGTTGTGGTCCATATATACAGTGGAATAGTACTCAGCTATCAGAAAGAACGAGTTCTCAGCATTTGCTGCAACATGGACGGCATTGGAGGAGATAATGCTAAGTGAAATAAGTCAAGCAGAGAAAGACAATTATGATGATTGTCTCTCATCTATGGAACATAAGAACTAGGAAGATCGGTAGGGGAAGAAAGCGATAAAGAAAGGGTGGGTAATCAGAAGGGGGAATGAAACATGAGAGACTATGGACTCTGAGAAACAAACTGAGGGCTTCAGTGGGGGAATGGGATAGGCTGGTGATGGGTAGTAAGGAGGGCATGTATTGCATGGTGCACTGGGTGTTATATGCAACTAATGAATCATTGAACTTTACATCAGAAACCAGGGATGTACTGTATGGTGACTAACATGATATAATAAAAAAACATTAAAATAAAAAAGATAAAAGAGAATAGGTAACATGATTGGTAATGATATAGAGGAATTTACACTTGAGAGAATCAGCTAATTACGCTGACCAAATAAATTCTTGTCCCCTCCCCCCCAAAAATGCCCTTCCCAGGGGCAACTGGGTGGTTCAGTGGTTAAGCATCTGCCTTCAGCTCCGGTAAGGATCCCAGCGTCCTGGGACCGAGCCCTGCATCAGGCTCCTTGCTCAGCAAGGGGGGGCGGGGGGCGGGGATGCTTCTCCCTCTGCCTCTTCCCCTGCTTGTGCTCTCTCTCTCCCTCCAATAAATAAATAAAATCTTTTAAAAAATGCCCTTCCTTATTAAGATAGTAATAGAAAATGAAAATTCCAAAGCCTTTGATAATAGTATTACTTGTCTCAATTTCAAGACTACATTTGAGGATATAGTCTTGAAGCAGATAAATTTCATTTTTCATGAAACTAGAGTTAGTTCAATACTAGAGTTAGTGAAGACCGTAATGATCAGCATTAAACCAGTAAAATAGCACACCGCTAGACAAAGTTATGTGGGGTGCGTGTGTATGTATGTGAGCCAAAGAGAGAGACAGAGACAGAGACAGAGAGAGATGTTCAAAATCAGATTTGTTTTGAGGGTTTCTTCAGTGGAGGATAACTTTAAACCAATTGCCACCTCTTATTTTTCCCTTGGTCTAAAATCTGTGACCACTTCCGCTGTTTCAATCTAGACTTTCAGGCATGATTGTAGCTCCTCCCACCCGCGAAGATGCAAGCTTGGATTGGATTTGGTGTGTGGCTGTGTTGGTAAAATGTAGGTAACGCTCAGTAGCTGAGTATCTGATCTTTCTCTCCATCTCTTGCTTAAAATAATATAAATTTTATGAAGGGCAGAAATAACATATAAAGAATAATTATTATGACTGCAGGGAGGTAACTTCCAGAACCACAGCTTATAGTAAATTTACAATTACTTATGTCAGCTCAGACTTTTCTTTTACGACATGTTAACCAAATAACATGTTTTGCTAGGGTAAAAAATGCTTCCTATTATCAAAAAACATTGTAATAAGCAGTCTGTCGTTTACTTAAAGGCTGAGATTTCATTTTCCACTAATGCCAGTCAATGGGGAGAGACACAGATTAAATAGTTAAATGGCCTCTCTGAGGGTAAAACTGATCCTTAAAATTCTTAAGCCCCTCTGTCCTATTTCCTTAACCTCAGATATGTTCATCTCAATAGTACTGTCTTTCTATATAACCCAGAATTTTCCCCTTAATCTGTTTATTTCAGGGCCCTGCATCCTTAATGAGTCTTAAAGTCCTTTGGTATTGTCTTCTATACATCTCTCTCTACTATGAACTCTCTTGCTTACACATATCCTCAGGCTTTTCTTAGAATGTTATCTTAATCTTATCATCAACTGAAATCCAATTCTTTTCAAAGAACACTCAATCTTGTAACATTCTTCAAGAAAGAATACTTAATTTTCTTTATTCTTTGGTTCTTGTGTCTTAGAGGTAGGGTCCACCTTCTTCATGTTCCGTACGTTTACTTCTAGAACAGTACCTTCCCTCTTCTATGCAACGATATTTTTCTTTTTCTGGGGCACAGCCCATACAATTAAATGACATTTTCTCTGTGCTGTCATCTGATTCTCTCCTCATCACTCCCCACATTAACAAAAGATACTGAGCTATTCTATTTATTCCCTGTCATTGTCCTGGGGGATTTCAACATCCATGTGGAAAAGCTATCCACAACTCTGAGTTCCAAAAAATATGAGTCTAAACTAAATTTGAACTTTGTCATCAGACATAATTCCATCTTATCTAAATTCTATGATCTCAGTATATTGGTTTGTTACTCCATAATGTTATTCCATTTTGTCCACAATGAAAACTGAGCTCCTAACTGTTCAAAATTCTCCCAATTGCTTAGTTTCAAAGTTCAACTGAACCACAACACTGCTTAGCAATCCTTTGAGTTTTTCTCTTGTTGGTTCCTTTTGAGGTCCCCATGATGAAAACTTTCACCATTATTGGTACCTTATGGGTACCTAATCACATACTGGGACTTTCGCAATATAATCCATGCCAAATTTCACCTCCCTCTTGACATTCCTCAGTGATATTTTCCAGCTCGCATACTATTTTTCAGCTATACCAGACACTCTTCCCCTTCCCATGCCCAGTTACCTCCAAACCCATCTCCCAAGATCTACCTTAAGCCTACCCCCTTATTAAGTTTTCTGTGTTTCTGCCAAAGATTTGGTACTTCTTCAACAAAATGCTATAATACTTATCAGATATGGTAATTTCTCTAATTATATACTTTCCCAAACCCCCACCCCTTGGGATTCCTTAGTAGGATGTAAGTTCCCAGTGACAAGGACTATCTAATTATATTCATACTTTAGTGTTCAGCATGGTACCAGGCTTACTGTAGATTGCAAATATATTACTATTAAATAAATGCTCATGAATTCTGGTCACCTTTAGATAGACTACTATAAACCTCTGGAAAGATTTTTTGGGTTAAAATCAACTAGGTTCTCCATACTTACATACATGCCTATGACGGCTCACCACAAATCACAGTAAGTTTTCCACATGGAAGCAACACATCTGATCAGTGTCACCAAACATTTAAAAGGGCAAGATACTTATCTACTCCGCAAAGCTGATTAGGGGCAATTAAGAACAGTTGATTCTGAGATCTTATTTTCTTGGATTCAGAATGGTATCTACAACAAATTATGATCTTTTAATCAGAAGTTCAAATTGTGATATAAGAAAATAGTTCAGATAATTTGGGGCTGAACATTCTGTATACCCTTGTGCTTTGAAAAGCGCTTATCAGAAAATGAAGGATGAATGAATGGCCAGTCCCGGGCTTTAAAAAATATAATTCACTTGAAGTTTGTACAGCTACAGATATTTTAATGTTTATTGTCATACAGTTACTATTTACAACCAGTAAGGTAGCAATATGCCAACCTAATTCAGAAGAAAAAAGTAGGCAGTCCTTAAAGAGCTCTTTTAATGAAGTGGAATCCTTTCTGTCCCACTCTCCCAAAACAATAATAAAAAGAATAAAATGCATAAAATCTGAAGGCTATGGGTATGGTGGATTTAGATAAAGGCAAAACTAAAATTGTATATGTCTGAATCTAAGTTTCATGTTTTAAAATCAAAATGATTCTGTTAACATACGCATATATAGAAGTAAAAAAAATTGAAAACAAGATTGACAAAATAGACACTGGCAAGTATGAAATCCCTACGTGCAAATCCAGTAGCTATAACTGAACGTTAAACCCAGTTTTTGGCAATCAAGTTAAAGAATGGAATCATATTTTCAAATTCATTCCATGGGGGGAAGGGGCAAAGGTCCCTCCTATCTGACTGTGTCAAAACTCCCTTATGAGAAGCATTGGTTAAGGCACGTGAGTGCTGACACAGAAACATTCATTTATTACCTCATTTAAAAGTTAAAATGAAACTTGATGATTCATCAATAATCAATTTTCCTTAGATTAGAAAATAGAATATATGGAAATGAATCATCTTTTACATAACTTCACACTTATAGTAGCAGAGTTGGGCCAATTACCACATACACAAGATGTAAATGGTTACAGGTAGCATTTTGTGTGTAGACTCAGCAATAGAAATTTCCATTTTAAGGTGCAATTTAGTTTCTAGAAGAAAAGGAGCATTGAGTTATTGGGATCACCTGATGCCCATTATTTGCTGAACCAAGACTTTATGTTTAAATCACACTTGCCAAATCCTGAACATGTTCTGTGGGATTCTTAGGAAGCAGAAGTTACATAGATTTCCAATTGAAATGGATAGATCTTATTTTAAGGCAATTTAAGGAGACTAGCTTAGTTCCAGGCCAAATTTCCACTAGGAGTTTATGTTCTACCAAAAGAGACTGTGGGCCATGGGGGGTCAGACCAGTCTCTTCAGAGAGACTTTAAATTCTAAAAGGGGCTCAGAAACTAATGCTAAGTGCTTATAGAATCACTGACTTTGAATCAGAACCGTATCTTTTTACTAGTTATCATTCCCCATCTTTTGTACCTACTCCAAAAGGTGTTTAAAATGTAAAACATTACATATTCCTTTTGGTCCATTTAATCTTACGAAAACTAGCCTTTAATGTCATGTGTTTACAACAGACTTGAAAATGTTGTTATCATAGTCCTTCAAGGCAAATTAAATTCTTAAGACTCACAAAATCCCAAAGTCTAATTCTCAATTCTGTTTTGTCTTTAACCAGTTTGCTTTTGATTTCTTTATTTTCAAATAAAAGATGCGGTTGGTGTTCAGATGAAACTCTCGAATTTACTTCGCTTTCTTCTGAAAAACTAAGCAGATAGCCTAATTACACATTTTTTTGGAACTGCATACAGTATAAACATTCAAAATAAACTGTTGGAAATATTCACTTGAACTCAATTTCCTTTTAAGCAGTCTAGTTGAGCCCAGTGCTCTTCAATGGGTCATTTGTTATGTCAACCCACTGTAGAGTACATCAAAGGGGCTTGTCACTAATTGATTACATTTCTCTACTGCCATGATTCACAGTGCTATAGGGACAATTACATAACTGTTTGACTTCTGCAAAACTGTGAGTTTAAGTAAACACAGTTCTTTGTTATTATGATCTCTAATGGGCATATGCACAGTACATATCATAGTATGTAACTAGATCTTGCTACATTGTCTATCTAACTTGTGACTCACAAAAAAATCCTTTTGCGGCAACTGGAGTTCTGGGGAACAGCTGCTGATCTCACACTGAAATTAAAAACATTTGAGTTGTTTTGATTTATGTTAGCTCCCATGGGAAGAGAGAAATGAAAAATGGATGCTTCATGTAAACAAAATACCATTTCTTCAAGCTGTATAAAGAAATTGTTCTAAGTTTACTGACATATTTCGTTTACTGAAATATAGTGAGACCCTGTTACTATATTGTGAGAAGGGAGGATGACTAACAATATTCGAATAAACCAACTGCTAGGATTTTCTTTTAATCAACAGTGTTCTGGTGGTACAACTTTAGTGTCCCACCTCTGAAATCCAAGTCTGCATAATGTGGGTGTGATGTAATAGAAGGGAACCAGCAATGAAGGTCGTTAAAGTGATGCACTCTTAGGAAAGCCTGAAAAAAATCAATTTCTCTTTTCTATAGGAATTCTCAGAAGAGAAAGTCCCATGTCTTAGACTTCCTTGTTTTACTGTTTGTGAAATCGTTTGTACAAGGATTAGTGAAATAAAGAAATATTGTTCTAATACTGATAATTAAGTTCACTAAAATTCACTTCTGTGATATGTATATATTTTTAAAAATATATCAGGTTACTTTATACACCTCTTGGGGGGAGGAGTAGGTCCTTTTACGATCAGAATTCTCTTAGGATCTCGTGAAAACAGATCATCAAGAGCAACCTATAACCACACCAGCTGGCATGATTGATCGGCAACACAGGAACAAAAAGCCTTTGGGTTTAAAGGTACATTTCCCTCCTTCCCCACCTAGTTCCTTCTATACTCTTTATTCGTTTTTTTTTTTTTTTTTTTTTTTTTTTTTTTTTTTTTGCTTGTTTGTTTTTCCTAAAATGGTCCCTGACCCTGGTGAGATCGTGAAGGATCAAGCACATTATAAATGATAATATGCCTCCCCTCAGGAAGCAGGGTTTAAAGAGTCAGAATTTTTCAGTAGTCCTTGTTGTCTATTTCTCTATTTTATGGTCCCTCTGAAAAGACTGAACCATTCTTTTTATCAAATAGTAATGAAATATTACTTTAGGATGGGAGTAGAATTTCTTTGTTTAATTTTGGGATGTTCTGAAACGGAATGCCAGCTTACCTTTAAGCATCCTCTAAAATAGCTTTAAAATCATCAGCCAAAAGTTTTTTTGTTGTTGTTTGTTTCTCTTAATGGGTTAAAAGTATGTAAAACAAGTTTTAAATTATTAAATTAACAGATTTATGAAAGTTCTTCATTAAAGAAGATCTTTTAAAAAATAATAAGCAGGAAGATAACTTGGATTTTGATTATACTACTGAAAAAATTCCACTAATTGTGTACTCTATGAAGAATTTTACTTGAAAATTTCCATTTTCAACTCTTTCGAATAAGGAAATTAGAGGTTAAAGCCTGTTACTACCCAAATATCTGAGTACTACAAAGATCTCAAGGGCATAAATTGAATGTGAGCAGTTCATTTGAATTCACTGTATTAAGAATACATCTTCATGTAAATCTAACAGATTTAATAAATACACACAAAGAATCTAGATACCTTCTTTTGGCACAATTGAACTTTCCATTCCTGTGCATTATGACTTCATAGTATGTCATTTGAGGTTACACAGCTATATTTTTTTTAATTACCAAATATATATCATCAGGTAAACTGAAGTTTAGATCACATAAGCAAAGATCAGTCTTCATGCTCTCAATAAATTTCTTTAAATATAAATGTAATTTAGAGGAAATAGCCGGAGCTTTGGAATTATAGAGACCAAGTTTGAATCCTGACTATAAAATTGACTCGTCTGATATTCAGTAAATTATTTAATTCTCTGGGTCCCAAATTCCTCACCAAGAAAGGGGATTAATATGTGGCTTATGGGGAACTGTGAAGATATGTAAAGCACTTGGCTGAACTCCTAACACTTGGTGAAGGTGGTGTCATTATCATTTCTTACAGAAATAAGTCATACATGTTATAATATATGCGCTCCAAATTTTTAAATTAAAAAAAATTTTTAAATTAGTACTGTTACCATTGCTTGCTTGATATGATTTGAAAATAAAGTAATTGAAACTATAAAGTGCTTGCTAATGAATATGCTCTTTTGAGAAGGAAATATTATACCTGAGGTAAAAAAAAGTATTTTTTAATTGGAAGAAATTAAAATGAGAAAACGAGAGATTTTGTTTTTTTTACATATTTACATGAATTTTTGCCAATTCAATGGACTCCATCTGTACGTTTTGGGAGAGTTTAGAATTGTTAATAAAAGTAGCAAGATGCATTACGAATTAATTACTTCCTACCAGAAGGCCTGTGCTTATACTTTTCTTCAAGCAAATCCTTTGTGCTAAGGAACACTCCTTATTTGTAATAACTTAAAATTCTAGGCCTAAAGGTAAATACCTATTTGTAGTTTTTCACCCACTGTAGAAAACTTATGCTGTGAGTTGCTATTTGACCTCGGCATGCTTCATTAGTTCACTTAAAACAACATATGCATTCCGATGGATGGAAACATCTAATAAATTTTCCAAAACAACAAAAAACAAATGATTATTCCAATGAGTGGAAATATATAATAAATGTCCTAAAACAACCATAAAAAGAAGGATTTTTTCCCTTTTATCTTCAACAGCTGATAACTGTTCTTTAATAATTTAAAATAAAGGCATATACCTAAAGAAAATAAGAAATGGGCAATACTGGGCTATGGAGGTGATCCTGGAAACAAACTTACAAGAAGAAAAGACTTCTAACTTCATTAAACTAAATAACAGAATCCCAGCATACAAGTGTGATACTTTAGAACGGGTACATAGAATGTTATCTCTGTTGATTGTATGAGTTCTACCCACTCACCCACCAGCTACAATATTGTCTTACAAAGTTACATTCCACAATACTCCAATCAGGAGATAAGTAAAATGGTTAATGAGAACAGATACACCACCCAGGGTTTATTTTTGTCCAGAGTAAAATGAAGGGGCCAGACAAAATTCCAGGAACTGAATGTTAGTACAGGAACTATATACACCATACACATGTCTGTGTAATCTAATCAACCTCTGCTCTCCTTTGCATACACAACTCTGCTTCCTTCTGAGTATTTCCACATTTACACTGCTCGCCACCTGATAGGGTTCATTAAGTCCAAATAAAGTGAAGAGAGTTGAGAACGGTATTCTCTCCAATTTATACTCTGCTTTGGAGCGCAACCCCGAAAAAGTCAAGATGCTTTAGAATACTGAACTATAGTACTTATTCCTACTTAGTTCATGCTGCTTTTAAGAGCTAAATTTATGAGGAGCACAATATAAAAAATTATTTCACTGAATTATGAAATATCTCCCTAATTCACTCATTCGGAACTCTTTCTGTGTAGGGCTAGCCCCTTGGACCAAATTGTAATCAGTGGTGCCAAAGACGCAATTAAATTCCCCTTTAAACTCATTTTGTCTGTTTTGATAGAACAAACCAAATACTATATATTTAGACATTAAAAAGAAAACATTGTTTTAAAACCATTAATACTAGAAGAAGAGAAACTAGAGTTTCCCTGTGTTCTTCGAGGTGTAATTTTTATCTACAACACTGTGCGATCTTGTATAGTGGAAGTTACAATAATTTATCATAAGGAGAGAGAGAATATTTCATCCATATCACCTGTTGCATCTCAGCTGGCATTACAAGAAGGAATTACAAGCAACTTGGGAAAAGAGAATGGGTGACTACATGTGGTACTGGATTTGATTTGCAATTCTCTTTTTACGTTAACTAAAGAGAAACTGAGCCCAATCATGAGGATGCTTTCCTTCACCCATAAATATGGAGAATATAATCGCTTTTTGCTAAGTGTGAAAGAACTACCCAAGAAAGTTCATAGTTCAATTTAACTCTGAAAGTTGGGAGCAGGGCAGGAAAGGAAAAATAAGGTTCTGTCCTATGTTCTGATGAGAACCACACAATGCTTCTAAAAGGATGGTGAACAAAAACTTCTTGATAGACCTCAGTTGTCATTTTTTTTTAAATGTCTCACTTGTCTTAAACAATAAAATGAAACTTTAGTTGTAAAATCCTTTTGATAATGTAAAGCATTAAACAGATGCAAGGGGTTATTAGCTAATTAAAACAAAAGAAGATAGAATCAGTAATCCAAATTATTTTTTGATGACTTTATTCTAATCCTGAAAGTGGATAATATCCAATAAGAAACTAACTTGTTAGTGACTGGATTAATTATGGGTTACACTATTTAATTTAGAAGGAGTGATAATGGTACATGTGTGTCATAGAAAACTGGCAAGAATCTACGTAGCAAGCCTACCTTCAGTAAACACACACACACAAACACACAGGAGGGTTATTGATGTATAGTTGACATACTATAAACTGTATACATTTAAAATGTATAATTTGATAATTTTTGACATATGTATCTACCTGTGAAATTCTCATCATCATCATCAAGATAATGAACATATCCATTACCTCCAAGTGTTTCTCTGTGCTTCTTTGTATCCCTTATCTCCTATCTCTTGTCCCTCCAAGGGACCATCCACCTACTTTCTATTACATTAGATTGGAATTCCTAGAATTTTATTTAAATTAAATTACATAATATATAATTATATATATATATTATTTTCCTCACTTCTTTTTAAAAAAGATTTATTTATTTTCCAATGGAGCTGACCCTGGAGAGGGTCAAGAGATGGTCAAGAGGGTCAGCTCAAGAGAGAACGAGACAGACAGAGACAGGGATAGAGGGAGAGAGAAACTTTAGCTGACTCAAGAGCTCGGAGCTGGGCAAACGGCTCCACAAAGGGCTTGGTCTCATGCCCCTGAGATCATGACTGAGCCGACACCAAGAGTTGGATGCTTAACCAACTGCATCACCCAGGTGCTCTCTTTTTTAGCTTCTTCTACTCATCATAAGAATTTTGTGAGATTAATCTATAATTTAGCATGTATTAAGATGTCATTCTTTTTAGTTGCCGAGTACTATTCCATTGTATGAATATATCACATTCGATCCGTTCTTATGTTGATATACACTTGAAGTGTTTCCAGATTTGGATTATTATAATTAAAGCTGCTATGAACACTCAAGCACATGTCTTTATGTGGACAAATGCTTTAATTTCTGTTGAGTAAATACTTAGAAGTGGAATGACTGGATTGTGTAGTAGTGAATATTTCACTTTATTGTTTTAAAATTCAGAGGATTCCAATACATTCATTTATTTTGATATATACAATTTTGTGAGATGGAGGTTATTGTTATTGGAAGATCATAAGGAAGTTGTGGCTAAGAAGGGTTAAACTTGCCCCAAGATTCAGCAGTAGTGATAGAAGAGTATAAACAAACTGTCCTGTTAAGGTTGACATGAAAAGAACACGCTTACGCCAATATTAGGGAAGATAAAGATTATGTACTACTAGCTCATAAAAAATAGAAATAATTTCTTTGTCTGTTAAAATTGTAAATGTATGTAGATGAAGGTTGGGAAAATGGAAAAACCTTAGGACAGCAGCTGGAAGCGAGTGTTAAAATCAGAATCAATTTTGCAGAGTATTTAATCTCCAAAAGGCTACTGAAACAGAAATGCAGATGCTTAAAATTAGTAACAGGATATAAATCTGAGATAGTTTTTCTCAGAGGGATAAGCAAGTTGATACTGCCTAGACCCTTTGAATAGTAAACTACATAAAAATAATACAAGATGTATTTGTAAAGAGTTTACTCATTTTGTGGGGGGTTTCTTTTTATCAATCCAGCCTTTTTAAAAGAATATGTTTTTAAAATGTTTTTAAATATGTTTTTAAAATGTTTTTAAATATGTTTTTAAAATGTTTTTAAATATGTTTTTAAAATGTTTTTAAATATGTTTTTAAAATGTTTTTAAATATGTTTTTAAAATGACTCTTTCATGACAGTTGTAAAAATTCTATTACACCTTCTTGACAGAATGTGGTGTTGGGAGGGGAAGAGGATAGGTGGTAAATAAGCAAAATAAATAACACTGACCCTAGAATTCAGAAGCTCAGATTTCAATCTGGCAAGCAACATTTTCTGAGCTCTTTCCTTCTCAAGATATCAATGTACAGTACTCTTTCACTCCCAGGACAATCACAGCATTCAACAACATATTTCATCTATGTGATAAGGTAGTTTTGAAATTCTTGAAACAGGTCCCCAGAAGGGATGGAAAAATTGGTTAAATAGTGAAGCAATTTTCATTTACCAGAACCAATTAAAGGGTAAAATGGAACCTTTACTGCAAACATCATTTTCAATTACTTATAACACCCCATAAAAATGTAAAAGGAGTATTTGCACATTTGCCTGTACTGTTGGGACAGATAGCTCAATATTTATTATGAACGATTATTCAACATAAATGTGTCAAACGGTTCAGTCAGTTGTTCTTTTCTCCAATATAGAGAAACTAGGAAGTTTTGCAAAGCAAAGGAAAGAGAATCTTTATTCCCCTACTTCTTAATTCTTCAGAAAAAGGGGAGAGTAGGGTCAGGGAAGCTCAGAATTTGAAGAAGGGCTTGCAAAAGTCATTCCCCTGCCTCCCCAAGACATTTCCTGCTGGAGAGATGGGGAGCATCGATCAGCCAGTGTTATCTGAGCCAATCTGTTTACCTCGGATTGTAAATCACCTCAGTGTATCTGAGCCCTGGACCCCTCTGAGATGTCCAGTTCAACCTATAGACATTATCCATTTACAGGCCTTTTTTTTTTTTTTTTAAGTGAAAAAAAACCCCTATGCATTTTAGGAAAAAAAAAATGTGTTTACACAACCAAATGATTTCACATCTGGTGAAATTCAAGCTGCCATTCTGTAAAAACAACTCTAAAGTGTACTGCTCAGAAAATAGTGCAAGAACTTTTAAAATATCACTGGAATATAAACTGAAATAAACTCTATGTTTCAGGATTTTAACGGGTGATTTAATTTCTTAACACTTCTTTTAATTTATTTATCTGATAAATCCAAACTTGTTAAAATTATTTTTATTGGGTAAAATCACAGAATTACTATAAAATAATCTATTAAATGTTATGGTTCTTATACTTTTTGATAATTATTTCAATGATGTATTCACAAAGGAAGGGAATCTCTTGTTAATATGTCAGGTGGAGAGCTGGGAAGCCAGTGAACAGTAGAAATAAAATAGATTTGTTTGCTGGTTTGGGTTAATTGCATTAGGAAAAATCCATTTAGTGAATTGATCCACTTTGGAAGTAATGTCTATGTTGATCTGAATAACATTACAGTAACAAAAAACAGAAAAAAGATAGAAATTATGTTAAGTAATCCATGTTCATATGTACTAGAAACAAACACAACCTTATATTTGAAAGCAATAAGCCTAATTTAAGTGAACTTTTTTTTATCTTCCTAATAACAATGAGTGTCATTTTTATAGGTAAAATATTTCTAGAATCTGTGGCTAATTTCACACCTACAAATTCCCACAAGCTAACAGCTACATGGAGGACACCATCTCTGTATCAGGTTACAAGAGCAACAAATGTTCTGTCTCCTTAAAACATGCTACACTATTTTTTTATAAGTAATTGTAACAAGGTTTTTTTTTCACTGAAAAATGCATGCACTAATTAATTGGTAAAGTAGAAACTGCATAATTTTGGTTTGCAGTGTAAAGAGTACAGTTATAGGACAAATTAAAATTCAAAGGACAAATAAAAGCCAACACATCAAATCACTCCACACTTTGAAGAACTTAGGTTAGAAACTACAGCTGGGACAAAAACGAAATCACGTAGGCATGGAAAACTTGCACATTTATTTGTGTTGAAAATGTAAAATTCTCCATCTGCGAGCTCAAATTTAATTTTCAGGATGAACCACCAAAGGCAAGCACTGACTGATTGTATTCCTTTTACTCATTCATTCATTCATTCATTCATTCAATAAATTTACCAGTTTGCCTACTCTGTGCCCAGTGCTGTGTGAGTCAGTATGGAAACGGCAGTGAGAAAAACAAAGTTCCTTTGCTTTGTTTGAGAAACAGACACTAGGACGGTAAACTATTAACATACTTGTCATCTCGTGAAAGTTTTATGAAAAGGAAGAAAGTAGGGTCAGGAAAGGGACTGAAGTGATATTTTATATACTCTGGTTTGAGAAGTCTCCTCTGATGAAATGAGATTTGAATGGAGCCCTGAATGCAAGGAGAAGGCCAGCATTGTATTTGTCTCTGAACCTGTTATTTGGTGTTGTTTCTCTGTGAGATTAAACTGCAAAGTGATAAGACGGCAAATCAACAAAATGACATTTCATAGGTAGTCAATGTGATCTTGAATTTTTCACTAGGATTTCTGTATAGCAACCAGATCCACTGCCAGACCTAACACAGAAGAGGAACTGGAGAATATGCATTTAGAGAACAACTTTTAAATCTGAAGACATATCTTTAGGAGATATTTCCTGATGGATATGCAGCTAAAACATGTCCACGGGGGCCACTGTCCCAACTCTAAGTTGGAGATTCAATGCTTGAAAACCAACAAACACAAAACAAAACAAGGATAATATTATTAAGTAATAACCAGAGTGATCTAAAGGACCACGTGAAAGTTTGTGAAAGGGAACAAGCAGACCCACTTAGGTTTTTTAATGTTTATCTGCAGGTGTGGCAGCAAGCCAAAGCGGGTAACTCAGAACTAAAGTGACTACAATGAACTTAAAATATAAGTCGCACTCTAAACACACCAAATATATTTTTTTAATTAAGCAATTTGAGTAAGGAAAAGGCCTAATAGTGAAGTTGTGGCAGTCTGTATGGGACAAATATATTTTTATAATGTTAGAAGCGATTGTGAAATATGAGTCTTTTACATAATTATTAGAAGATACTTCGGAGGAGCACCCCTCTCCAAATAAATCAGGAGCATTTAAGGAAATCTATTGTATCTAGGAAATTGCTCAAACATTTTCTTTTGGACATGTATAATAGACGCAACATAATAGTATATATAAAATAAAGTATATATACCTTATATATACTAAATTATACATAAAATAATAGCATATATAAAATAGAGACAAATTGTAAATATGAAATTCAGGGACAACTCTGAATCATACTGAAACAGACATGAATTTAAATTGTGCTCCTTTGGACCATATTTAACTGTTGTCCTACTTGCTTAATTTTTGTACATAACTGTCTAATTGAGCATTCACAATCTAATAAGGTGCACACCAGGACCCAAACAGACCTCCTCTTAGCCCCTGAAGGGTAAAGGTTTTGTATCACTTCCAGATTTTCAATTAGATCCTAATTACAACATGCCTCATTTAAAGCTACAGGAATCCCGACCCTGTCAACACTACTGGACCATAACATGTCTGTCTTAATTAGATCTGATTAGTTCTGGCCCGGCTTGCATTGTGTACCCCAACTCCGTTAAAGCTGCTCATCTGTTTGGCAGCTGCTGGCATGGAAGAACCTTATTCATCATGCTGCAAGAGAGTATGTTCCCTCACCTTCCTCTCCTGGGATGCTGGGCCTTTTGATATTCCATAGTTCCAGAGATCAGCCAAATAATGCACCTCACTTATCACAGGCAGTACGGTGAAAAGGGGAAGAGAAACCTCAGTTGCTCATGGGGCTACTACTGGAAACTCTATAAGCTTGTCTTGCTCTCCCAATCAGTGTAATTCTTTATAACTCGTTTAAGTTTTAAGTTTTTTGGAGATTGATTTATTCATGCCATGTATTCTGTTAAGTTTGTATTACAAGTAAGACTATACGAAATAATCATTGTCATCCATGTTAAGAAATCCATTTTCAAATATAACCAGCGTATGTTATCAGTTTTATTGGTATAATAAAAAAGAATTTATACTCTTGACCAGACTGTGTGGTGACATCCATTGGTTTTTTTTTTTTCCCCCTCTTTGGCATTTTTAATTTGTTTCCAGAAGCTACCAGATGAAAATGTCTATATTGATTTTTTTTTTATTTGATACACCAAGCTTGTTTCATGACTAATGGCTCACAGCTATCAGGACATCCTCATTTACTCTGCTTTGTATCTGGGCAACATTTTGATAATGATTGAATTAATACTGGGCATTGACATCTTTATCTATTGTTAATGTGATTTCTCATTTAGTTGTGAGTAATAGCTGAGGGATATCAGCTTTACTGGTCTTCAGTAGTAATAATAGTAACATATACTGTGGACTTGAACTATGTTGGATTCAGTTTAAGTGTTTTTACATATTTAACTTAATCCCAATAGCCACTCTATTAGATAGACAGATAGATAGATCGATCGATCGATCGATCGATCACTATTTAACTCTATGGAGTTTCTAGCATAATTCCAATTTTAAAATGAGCTAATAAAATAGAATTTATGATTAAATGAATTGTTCAAACACCCACTTATGAAATTGCAGAGATAGGATTTGAATCTCTTTCTATCATAATGAGCTGGCCTTATGCAAGATTTGTTTAGCTTGGATCTTAGAATTCTAAGGAGAGAAAAATGACTTTTTCTCACTTATATTAGGATTAACTTGTTAAATAGAAAGTGTAACTACATCGTTGGCCTCCTTTTATACACACCACCTCCTTGCTCATTAAGCTTTTATCAGCCTTCTTTTGATTTCTAACACATATCAAGTTCATGTCAACCTAAGAACTGTGGCCCTAGCTGTTCCCTCTGCGTGGAGAGCTAGAACCCTGAATATTTACAGGGTGCCCTTCTCTGGCACCTCTTATCACCAATCCCAGTTTACACCTCACTTCTTCAGAAAGACTTTCTCTGACCTCCTTGCCCAAAAGAGCATCTCCCCAGCCATTAATCTCACATTTTTCTCCTCACCACAGCTAATACTATCTTCAATTATCCTATTTATTCCTTTAATGGAGTCTGATAAGGCCCATGGAAGCAAAGAGTTATTGATTTTGCTCATGGTTGTATCCTCTGAACTTAGTAAGGTATTTGGCACAGGTAGGCTCATTAAATACCAGTATATGCAGAATCAGATGAAACATTAAAAGCTGATAATATTATCCAAGAGAATATCTGAAGAATTGTAGCCAAGCAGTCATTTAGCCAAACTCTAAGAGTACATACAGTAAAGTTGGCTTATTCACTGAACTCCAGTAACCTCACACTGAGGAAAAGTAGTGACCAGATCTCTAACTTGTCTGCCTTATTTTTGAGGCATAGTCTCCAGCGTGCAACCCAAGCTGGACATGTGGTTTCCAGTCTCATTTCTCAGAGCCTGAGACCTAGCCTTGGAAACTTCTTAGTACACCAAGTGATTTAGGGCAAGTACGTAACTTATTTCCATTCCCCAACTCCCCAATGCCCCCCACCCCAACCTTCCACTAACCCCCTTAACGGGGTATTGAAGTACCGCTGCGGAGCATCAACACCAGATTAGGATCTAGATATTTTATGCTACACATTTTGGTGATAACTGCTAACCAGACTGCCTGAATTTCACATACTCCTTACTTTTCCTCCCCTACTTAATATTTAAATATTCCTATACTTCGGGACTCCATAGTTGATCCAGATCCACAATCCTTTGTATAAATTATCTTAATAGATACCTTCTTCTGATCATGCGTATTTAAAAACCATCTGTGAATGTCTCCAAATCCCTATATTACTATATGCTGGCTAATTGAACATAAAAATAATTTTTTAAAAATCCCTGTATCCATCCCAAACTCATCCCCTTAACTTCAGATCCAGTTATGAAATCCCCACTCATTTTCACAAAGAAAAATTAAATTTCAAACATAATTTTGTCCCCTTAGACCTTTACCGACATCCTTCCCCATATTCCCAGACCCGCCAAGCTTAATTTAGAAAATATTATCTTACGTCCTATAAACTCTATTTCCAAAATATTAGTCAAATTCAACCACTGCTTACTATTTCCATTCACATAACCAAGGTTTGAACAATCATCACTGCCCATTTGGACTAATAGACTAATCTTCCCAATAGTCTCCTCTCAAGTCAATTGTGATCTCCAGAATGAGGTTTTCCCTGACCTTTATATTTAGATGTAGACCCATTTTAAATTTCATTTCTCTGCTTTATTTATTTCAATGAAACAATCCCCACCAGGAATAATATATTTTATTTATTAGTTTATTGTATATATTCCCAATGGGATATGAGTTCGTTGAGGTCAATTCCAGTGCTTAGAGCAGCTACTGACCAATAACAATTGTTCAAATATTATTTGTTGAATAAATACCTAAATGAAAGATATTATACTCGATATTGTAACTCTTCTTCAAAGCTAAGATAATATACTCAGACCAATCTACTTCATGTAAATAGACCTATACCAATGGCATTCAGGCCAAACCATCAATCATACTTTGTGTGTGTTCAGGCCTTTCTGAACTTGGAATAGGAGTAATTTAGATTCATGCTGAAACACTGATAGCGCAACCTGTCCCCAGTTTCATCACATACATATTTGTAAAGGTATATCCATGAATTCATTCATTCATTCATTTAACATCCATTTTTAACTCTACTAACTGGATTCTAAAAAAGGAAAATGAAAAAAGAATCACAAAGAATACCACCCTTAACAATAATTTGAGTGTGACCATCTTTACTTAATTTCAGCAGATTTAATATTCCACACATACATACATACGTACATAACAGAGATAAAAGGACCGAAGTTGTCATTTATATCCCCAAGAATACTATTTAATTTTCAAAATAAAATGGATCATGAAAAATGTTTGTGTATTCCCAATGCAGTAGTTGAAGAAAATATCACATAATTAAAGTGTTAATAATATTCCACGGAGATTTTAAAACACTGGCAGAAAAGAGACTCTCCATACTGTTTAAGCCTTCTCACTAGACAATTTGACAAGGGCCCAGATTTAAAAGCACCATTCTATTGCACAAACTTTTATCTCTACTTTTGGTGTGCAACGTTTCTTGCGATTAAGGCCAATGGATTGTCTGCAGAAAAGGGATTTACTGTATGAAGCCAAAAAAATTGTATTCTTTCTTTTAGTGCTTTTGGGAGCTTTCTTCCAAAACTTTACAAATCCCTTTCTATGTAGTTCAAATAGAAAAGACAGCCAGATTCTAGTATTCCTTAATGTCTGATCTCCCCATAAACAGAATGATCGCATATGGCTAATCTTTCCGAGATTATAACGTGCAGAGAGATAGAAAGAATCCTATGGTCATTATGTAGATAAAACAATCTTCTCGTTTAGCCCCATTTAACTAAATTCTGACAACCCAGTTCATACGTAGGTGGGAAATAGGCCCCTGAGACAACTCATTTCACATGTTGCTAAGTTACTAACCAGTTAGTGAAAACTAGATAAATAAGAAAGAAAGAAGTGCTTTTGCAGTATATCACCTGCAATATGTATTTTTGAGTCATGTAGTGGCTACTTAAAGTTACTTCAGAAAACAAGACACTTGAAGACAATAAATAAAGATACATGAAAGAAGATGTAAGGCTATAGAAGTGTGTTAAATTTGGCAGTTTAAATTCACAGGCATTATTTGTAAAGGTCTTAGTTCCTTTTGTCTCTACCTAAAATTAGAATAAGATACAGCGCAAACCTCAGGTTTTAGGCTGATGCCATAGAAAGCTAAGAAGCTTTGGTATCTCGTATACATTTAAATTTGTGGACTGACCTTCTATGACTTTCTGATCCTACCAAGTCTCATACTCTTCCATAAAAGCTTAAAGTTGAGGCCATATTATCTATACTTGGATTGCGTGTGTGTGCATTTCTCCTCAGACTTACATTTTTTATTTTATTTTGAATTTAGATGATGGGCTTCCAGTGAGAAGAAACTATACAAGCTTCTGAAGTTTCTGCTCATTTATTAAAAAAAAAAAAAAAACACCAATTGTGTGGCATGAGTCACTAATTGTGACATAGAAGAGTGCAGCCATATACTCTCCTGTGTCACACACTCTTCTAGGTGCTGTAACAGAGCAGTGAACACAGAAGAAATCCCCGACCTCACACAGCTTCCGTTTTAGTGGAGGCAGCAGGCATACACAAGAAAAACAAGAAAATGTATTGTAAGTTAGACAGTGATGAATTTTTTTTTTTTAAAGATTTTATATTATTTATTTTACAGAGAGAGACAGCCAGCGAGAGAGGGAACACAGCAGGGGGAGTGGGAGAGGAAGAAGCAGGCTCATAGCAGAGGAGCCTGATGTGGGACTTGATCCCGGTACACCAGGATCATGCCCTGAGCCGAAGGCAGACGCTTTAACGACTGCGCTACCCAGGCGCCCCGACAGTGATGAATGTTAAAGAGAAAAGTAAAATTCAACCAGGCAGAAGAATAAGAAATAACAGAGTTGGCAAATGCAATTTTAGAGAGGATGGGTAAGGATGTCCTCACTGAGAAGGTGTCTTTGAGTAAAGATGAGAACAGAGAGGTGATAAGGGACAGATCATAGAGGACCTTATGGGTCACCATAAGGATTTTATTGTTTAATCTGGAAATGAAGGAAGGCTATGGTGGTTTTGAAAAGACTAATGACATGAAGTGACAACATTTGAAAAAGATATGCCAGACTATATTGAAAAATATATTAAAAGTAAGGATGAAAGCAGGAGACCAGTTTGGTAGTGGATGGAATAAACCAGGTAAGAGATTATGGTGACCCCAGTCAGAATAGTAGCAGCATTGAAGGTGAGAATGATGACACTCTGGATATGTTTTGAAGGTTGAACACACAGAATTTGCCGACAGATAGGACGTGGAGCATGAGAGAAAGGGAGGGAGGGGAGAGAAGAGGAAGAGAGTAAACAAGACTGGCTCTGATTTTTTTGCCTCAGTGACAAGACAGAATGGCATTTCAAGTTCTGAGATAGAGAGGTTAAAAGAAACTCAATTTGGAATATATTAGACCTTAGATATCTGTCAGCCTCCACGTGCAGATGTCAAGTGGATAGTTAGACGTAGAAGTCTGGAGGTCTGAGGAGAGGTTCAGGCTGGAGGTACACTTTTTGGCAAATAAAACGATTGCATTTACAATCCTGAGTCTGGATTAGATTTTCGAAAGAGTGATGATAGAGCGAGAAGAGAACCACGGAATGAGCCTGAGGGACTCGAAATTTTAAAGGCTGGCAGAAAAAGGAGGTAACAAAGACAGAAAAGTTGTGAAAAAAGGTGGAGGAAAACCAGAAGGCAAGTGAAGAAAGTGTTTAAAAGGAACAGTCATCAACCATTTCAAGTAAGATGATGACTGAGACAAGCTTTACGTTAAATCTAAGATGAGATTTGATTCAGCAATAGTGAGATTACTGGCGTTCCCGATGGGAGCAGACGTGTTAGAGTGGTAGGGTGAAAAGTTTGGTTGGAATATGGGTTCTGGAAAGAATGAAAATACAGAATCTGGAAACAATTGTACACCACACTTTCAAGGAGTTTGGCTGAAAATGACAGTGGCTAGATAGAGATGTGGGAACAAAACAAGGTTTTCTTGTTTGTTTAAGATAGGGGAAAAACTACGCAGGAAGCATGTTTTCATATTAAGGAGATGTTTGAGAAGAAAATTTTGATGATGCAGGCAACAGGGTGGGGAGAATTGTCAGAGTATTCCCAGAGAGGAAATGGGATCTGGTGAGAAAGTCAGCTTTCGTGAGGAACATGGAAAATCCATGCTTGGTAATGGGTATTTGTCCAAGTGTATCCCTTCATTCATTACTCATTTATTTCACATGCTTTTTGTAACTGTGCTAACTGGGAATTAAAAGCAAAGCAAAGCAAAACAAAGAAAAGAAAAAGAATCACACAGAAGAACCACCCTTAAGTATTACATAATCTTTTGAGTGTGATCTTTATTTAATTTCAGATTAATATTAAGATACATATATGTACACAGACATACATAATACAGGTGAAAGAAAAATTGTTCAATAAGACCAAAGTTGCCATTTATATCCCCCAAAGTGAGAGAGTGTGCAGGCCCTAAGGACAAGATTTTACCTACTTGATCAAACTATAGAAAATTTATCCTAGTCTTTCCACTCATTTGTGTCCGTGGTCAATGGCGGACAGGACATGTGTTTTCTGTCCTCATTTAACTAAGTTTGAGTGGGGTTTCTGCCATTTCCAAGAAAAGCTATTCTAATGTCTTTTTTGTTTTGTTTTTAAAGATTTTATTTATTTATGTGACAGAGAGACAGCCAGCGAGAGAGGGAACTTAGCAGGGGAGTGGGAGGGGAAGAAGCAGGCTCCCAGCGGAGGAGCCCGATGTGGGACTCGATCCCACAACGCCGGGATCACGCCCTGAGCCAAAGGCAGACGCCTAACGACTGCGCTACCCAGGCGCCCCAGCCATTCTAATGTCTTACTCAGTTAATTCCTAATGAGTTACATATCTAATCAAATTACAAATCCCATAATAAGTAGTCAACTTCTGATATGATGAGTTGAGCAACAGGATTCTCATTCACATACATGAATATATATGTATATGTATGCATTTTTTCTACCCTGCTAGTAATGTGTATTACTGTTTTATCTAGGGTCATTACACATGTACCACCCACACATGCAGTCATAAGGCTCCTTCCTAATTTAAGGGGATCTTTTTGACGGATTTTCTTTGTTTGTAAAATTCTAAGCCAGGGAGCCATAAATGTGAACTACGTCTATATTTTAAATTTTTCCAAAAGTCACATTTTCAGGAGAAAAAAAAAGTTAATTTTAATAATATACAAATACACAAAGTATTATTTCAACATAAAATTAATTTAAAATTATTAATGGACTATTTAATGTCTTTGAAAACCAATGTGTATTTTACATGCACTGCACTTCTGAAATGGCTCGACAGACTCATGGTATTCGTGGTACCGCACTGCACCGCCCGGGCTGGGACTAATACATGGTTTCCTTCTCCTCTGCCCAACAATATTGACCAATGTATCTTCTTAATGGAAAAAAACGAAAGAGTTGCGCTGAAAATAGCTCTGGAATATACCTGAAAATCTTAATTATTCAACTGAAAATGCTGGTTTAGCAGAATACCTGGGCTTAACAGTAGGGCCGACATTTATTAAGTCAGTTCATCTCTTAAGCTTCTTGTGATACTGCTGAGAAGTAGTTGGATATAATTAATGAACTATAAGTTAAGGGCTTAAGGGCAAAAGAAATATTCCCCTAATGTTTATTTTTATTTAGAAATAAAGGAAAACTGTGCCTAAGAGTGGGTATGGAAACAGATGTAGAAATGAAGCTGCTTCTTTATGTGAAAATATTAAAAACAACTTAATGCATTAAAATGCTGATGTTCTAATATTAAGATCTGAGATTTCCTTTTCCTGTTATTGTAATTATGGCAGACATGAATTCAGAGCATAGTCAAAAGACAACCAAACACCATCCATAAAATTTTGTCTATAAGTACTTAAATAAAGGGTTTGCTAAGTGCTCTCCAGGCAGTAGTTTTAATCCTTCCTGCAACTCCATAAGGTAGTTATTATTATGCTGTGTATATATGACAGAGTCTCAGAGATGTTAAAGTAACTTGTTCAAAGTCAAGAGCTGATAAGATGTGTAACCAAGGTAGACCCTTAATATATTTTCCAACTTTGGAATAGTTCATTGATTTCATGGAGAGACACATGTAATGTTCTAAAGAATATATTAATATATACTGAATATAACATTTATTTTTAAATTTTTATAACTTTTGTCTGGTTACCGTCTGTCACCATACATGGTGACAGCTTTTTTTTATGATAAGACTTTTTAAGATCTCCTCTTTTAGCAACTTTCAAATATACAATAATTATTAACTATAGTCACCATGCTGCACATTACATCCTTATGACTTATTTATTTTATAAATAAGTAAATTTTTATAAATAAGTTAATATTTATCTTATAAATTAAATACTTATTTATTTATTTATAAATTTGTACCTTTTGACTCCCTTCACTTAATATTAAAAGTACTTTTCTTATCTCAGATTCCTTTGAAGTTTTTTTACATCCTCTGTGAGGTAAGACAGAAACAATGGCTTAAGCTTCTAACATAGGCTTAACCAAAGTAGAACCTTCTGTTTTAATATATTATTTTTATATGCATTGTATTAATTTATCTTATGATATTATATTATATAAATACAGGTACATTTAATATTGATGCTTTCCCACTTGCTTCTATTTAATCTTTAAAATAACAGAGCAAGATTGTTATTATCATTCCTACTTTACAGATGAGGACACAGGCTTACAAAGACTCCTGCTTATAGTAGCTAACTGAGATTTTACCATTTTTTTCTTGGTTCCACATCTGTGTTCTTTTCATGACCCCAGTACCCGAAGTTGAGGAAAGTCTTAAATTGAAGACATAAAAGGAAATGTATATAATGGGGAGAAAGGAGAGGCAATGCACTATTTCATTTTCTAAAAAAGAAGAGTGATATTTTTATTCTTGTTTGAGATCATAATAGCATGATTCCAAAAATATAGAAGTAGATATGTGGTACAGTTTTCTTAAAATTTTAGATGTTTTAAATATTACAATACCCTGGACAACAAAGTATAAAGAATGCATCCTTAAAAATTAAAAATAAAACTTTAAATATTTACTCTGTCATAACAATAACAGGGGTTCACACAAATTCTTTCATCGAATAAATTAATTATTTATCAAATATTTTTCAAGTCTATTATGTGTCAGACTCTTTTCTAGATAGTGGAGACATGACGGATATCACAAAATAAAGAACTGCCCTCACAGAACTTGTGTTCTACAGACAACAGGCAGTAGGATTTTGAAGACTGTCAACTTCATGCAAAATTGTGCACATGATTATCCTTATAAAATTTAAGTGACATTATTTAAGTTGTGTATATCTGCTACCACACAGATATTTGGGATTTCAAAGCTGAGAACTGAAATTCTCTGTGTAAAAACCATTATAGGAATTAAGGTAAAGATGTTGATTAAGCTACACTTAAGGATTGCTCTCCAATCAAGTATGTGACGACTTGTTAAATTCTAGCCTCCAAAACAGGAATGTTTAGAAGCTTTCACTTTGCCAATTGCAGATGCAAATTAAGTAATGGCCATTTTCATCCTTCTGTTACAGGTCAATTTGTAACGTTAACTGAAGTGAGGACAGAATAAATACAGCCTTTCTTTTTTTTTTTTTTTCCCAATTTTCTCCCTTTCAGTTCAGAAGTGATAAAAATTGTTTAATACTGCTAATATATTTTGCTAGACGGGTATTTATTTTGGACTTTATCCATAGCTTTTCCTATGAGTTTAGATTCTCTTCTAAATAGTGAAATGATCTGTAATAATAATAGCTAATATATATTGAACACTTACTCTGTACCAGACAGTGTTTGAAGCATTTTACACATACTATCTTCTGTGCTCCTACTGAATTTCTATTTTTGTGCATGATAGCACCAGTCTCTTACTTAGAGAATTATTTTGTTTATATGTGCAACCGGACACCATAATTTGTATACACTTATATCATGCAGTGGGCACTCAAGACGCATCGGTTCCTTTTCTCTTCACTCCTTTATTAAAAGTTGCAGACTGCAATTCAGCAAGAACTACAAGAGGATGAGGTCTGAGGTTTCCTCCTTTGAAAGCAAAACACTGTTATTAGAGCCTAGAATGGTATGAACCCCATGGTAAGCAAGTTTGGAGACAAGGAAAATTCTATTTCAGCTTAAACTGTAATTTTGTTTCCTCAAGTAGTACTGCTTCCTGTGTTATGTGGATCAAAGCAGAGAAAGAAGGGCTGGATATTTGGGGATGCTCTCCTTAATAGAAATGGGTCATATGCATAAGTAAATGCAAACCAAACCCACAGGTGGGCATAGTCTGGTATATTGACTATATATATCATTAGTCATTCTGATTAGCTTAGGTTGGTGGTTTCAAACTTCAGGAGACGTCAGAATCATCTGATTTTTGAGTCCAACCTCCAGAGCTTTAGATTCAGTATGATGGATTTGGGGTCAAAGTATTTGCATTATTAAAAGTTTCCAAGATCCTACTAATGCTGCGGGTCTAAGAACCACAATCTGAGAACCACTGATTTAGATAATGTGCATAAAATTTGGATTAATAGCTGTTGGGGCTGTGGTTTACTTGAACAAAATATGCTATCAATCTAATTTAACCCAGGTACTCTGGCGGCTCTGCATAGGCCACATGAATACAAGGCATTTTATGAGGGACTGGGGAAAAGCAAATGACATGGACACAGTCCTCTTCCTGAAAAATCCCTCAGATTCAAGAAGACCAGAAATCTCTTGTTGAGAATTAGACGGGGAATAAACATAAACCCAAACTGGAAACTAACAAGTGTGAAGTGGCATGTTAAAATTCTATGAATGTGCTGAGCTCTATGGAAGCATACATGGGAGACAATGAGCCCACTCTGGGAGGTCCAGGAATATGTCAAGAATGACAGGATGCTGGAAATGAATCTTGGGGGAATTGTAGAATAAGAAGGCATCACACAGACTAGAAAAAAGGCCGTACACTGAAACACTGTTGCTGACAAATGCCCACATTTGCTGGCAAAGAAAATTAGGTCCGAGATTATAAATGGGATCATCAAAAAAGCCATTCCCATCACTAGAAAAAACAGCTCAAAGTGTATTCTCCATTTACTGACAGCAGGATAGTATTAGTGACCATTTAGCCCTGTATTGGTCCATTTGCCTGTCAGATTTTTCCCAGCACTGTGTATCTTTTTAATCACATCCCTGCAGATGGGCGTTGACATTAAGGTACTCAAGCAATCTCTCATGAATAAAGAAATGGAAGAAAGGATACGAAAAATACACTATTTAAGATAATTCTTGTTTTATAACAATTCCCAAAGCAAAAACAAAACAAGCAAAAAGTACTTATATGTGCATTTCAAATTGGCATCAATTTCTTCTTACTTGAAATGTACTCAAACTGGGGTAAATGAGATGAGGAGGAAAAAATTTGGTCACTCTGCTTTAGGATGTCCTTCAATGATAATTTTAGACGTCTGTGTCTGTCAGATTTCTAATGTTCTACCTATATGTCTGCCTGCTTTAAATTCTGGTGATTTTAAAGTTAGTATAGCTTTGTCATTTTTTGAGGTGGTATTTCTGTACTAACTTCCAATTAAAATGATGAATTAAACATATCATTAGTTTATTAAGCATTCATTTCCACAGAAAGCTATCTATGCATGCATCTGTCCATGCATATATTTACTAATTATATCATCAATCCTAAAGTCAAAGCACAAATGAGACTGTTAAATACCATTTGTAAAGAGTGGCACCATACGATACAGGAGGTGGCTATCCTACTGTCAATCAGTACAGAACTGACCATCATTTGTGTGAGTTTGTCAACTGCCATCTATTTTGATATAGAAATAGCAATCCCTTCTTGATAACTGTTTTTAGGATAAACTTGTAGGAAATTCAAGCTCTTCTTCCAGTAAGAAAGGCCAGAGGTAACTGTAGTAGCTGATCCGTGTTACAGGGAGAGGTACTTCAAGTTCCAAATTATGCATTTTTCTTAACCGAGTAGTACAGATGTGTGCCTCCACAGTAGTGTTAATCTGTTTATTGCTTTGCTAAATCCTCAAGCATTTGCCCAACCACCATAATTCTTCAGAGAAGACAATTTCTTACAAAAACTGCACAAGTGTGAAAATCCAGCACTAGAAAAAAATTATTTTTTAACTATGAAATTCAAACAGATGCTGCCTAAATAATCAAACCAATTTAAAAAAAAAAAAAAAAAACAACAACACCACAAATGGTATCTTAATGGAAAAAAAACTGACTACAACCAGCCTTGTCCTCTTCTCAGCCTGGCCCCACACTGACCATCAAGCTTTAGGTAAAAGAACAACTTTGACATTTCCCCACTCTGATAATGCCTGTCCTGCAACTTCACAGAATTTAACGTGGAGAGTTTTGAAATGGAAAAGATTCAACAGTTCAGTTCACTGAATAGTTATTTAGCACCTTCTATCTGCTGAGCACTGAAACGTCAACAACAAATCAGAGAGCACATTTCCAGTCTGATAGAGATAGACAGACAACTCTTATAGATTGGAATGACCACCTCCCCCCAGCGTGCAAATCCTCAATATATAGAGACAATGTCTGCGGAAAGTGATTAATGCTCTAAGATCTAAAAATGCTAGGATGTGTGAGGGGACAAGGGGGAGAAAGAATAGCTATTTTATTTTTTTAAAGATTTTGTTTATTTATTTGAGAGAGAGAGAGAGGGAGAGAGAGAGAGTGTACAAGCAGGGGTGGGGTACAGAGGGAGAGGGAGGAGCAGACTCCCCGATGAGCAGGGAGCCCAAGGCGGGGCTCAGTCCCAGGACCCCGGGATCATGACCTGAGCCGAAGGCAGCCACTTCACCCACTGAGCCATGCAGGTGCCCCAAGAAGAGCTGTATTAGATCCTGGAGGGCAAAGGAGCCTCCCTTCGTGGTGACACTAAATTAAAAACCTGAATGAAGAGAGTTCCAGGGGAAGAGTTCCCATGCCGGGGAACAAGTGCAGAAGCCTCAAGGTAAGCTCTGAGTGTTGGAAAGAGAGAGGTGGCCACAGAGCCAGGGTGTAGTGAACACAAGAGAGAACAGTACCAGGTAAAACCGGAATGGAAGTCAGGGTCATGTTGCATGCAGTGCTTTGTAGTCCAAGTTAAAACCTGTAAATTTCTATTTTTGTTCAATGGGAAATTCCAGAGTGTTTGAAGCAATGAGTTAGGTATTCTGATTTATGCTTTTGAAAGCATTACGCTTTGGCTTCCATGCAGAAAATGGCTCTCAGGGAGACAAGAGTACAAGTAGGGAGATCAGACAGGAAAGTATCTGGGACTTGAGAGTTGGTGGTGGTGTGGGCACCTGGGGTAGCAGTGGAGAGAGTAAAAAGTGGACAGACAGGGGCGCCTGGTGGCTCACTTGGTTAAGTGTCTGCTTTCGGCTCAGGTCATGATCCCTGGGTCCTGGGATCAAGCCCCACTTTGGGCTCCCTGCTCAGCGGGGAGCCCGCTTCTCCCTCTCCCTTGCCTGCCACTCCCCCTGTTTGCACTCTCTCATTTCTGTCAAATAAATAAATAAAAATCTTAGAAAAGAAAAAAGTGGACAGAGAACCTCCTTATGAGGCAGAACTGTTGAGACCACTGTTCCTGATTACTCCTCGGATCACTCATGTGAACCTAAATGAAAACATCTATGTACATTCCAGAAATTGTACATGCTCAATAATTATTATGACTTTGATTTGTTCAAAGGTAATTTGTAATTGTATGTACAAAGTTGGGCATTGCAATATTTTAATCTTTCCCTCGGCCTACGGGCCCTCTATGTTCAAATTCTTAGAATGCTGCTTGAATAGTCAGGTTTGGTAAATCCAATAGGATGCCTCAAATAATCTCAGGCAGTATTCCCACACATTATTTTATTTCATCTTCCACCCTTCAAAAAAAGATGAGTGTCACATTGTACTTTGGAGAAGGTACAATGAGCCACAGTAATGAATCATGCTAATATATATAAAACCATTTCTAATAAGGTAAAACAATACCTTCTCACTGTTAAACAGTATCTTCTTATTTAAAAAACTATATAAATATTGGCATAATGAAAGGGAATTTGAAGGAGTTTCAAATGTTTGAAATTGAAGAAAAACAAAACCTAAGAAATAACTGTGAGAGGAACCTAAAGAGGAAAATCATTCTGAAGTGTCAGGTACATTGAGTCTCCCCCTGTGGAGGACTGTGGGTCATTTTTCTCCTTCATGGAGAAAAAAGATTATTTATTTGAAGTTCTTTAAAACTGAAAGTAAATTTTATTTATCCTTTTTGGATTATTGCATGATTTTGTGATACAAGGAAATTATACGGGATTATGCCTCCCAGGGACAAACTCAACAAAATGATTCCAGTATGTGATTAGTATGGTTTAGGGATGAAGAGTGATGTGTTTGAAGTCCGACTTCTTTGGTTCAAGTTCCAGCTCCGTCATTTACTGTCTGTGTGATTATTAGCAAGTCACTTAACCTCTCTGAGCCTGCTATTCTTCCTCAGTAAAGAGGGTCATTGTGCTGTTCCAACATGTTCGCTTATGTACAATACTTAATACATAATTGGCATTAAGAAACTAGAAACAGGGGAGCCTGGGTGGCTCAGTCGGTTGAACAACTGACTCTTGATTTCTGTTCTCCATGATCTCAGGGTCATGGGATCCAGACCCGTGTGGGTCTCCATCCTGAGCTTGGAGTCTGCTGGAGGTTCTCTCTCTCCCTTTGCCCCTCCCCACCCAAATAAATAAATAAATAAATAAATAAATAAATAAAATCTTTAAAAAAAGAAGCTAGAAACATTATTTGCATTACATATAAAGGATAGACAAAGAAATGAAACGAGGAGGAATTTTTAAGACAATCTAGTCACCACAAAAAGTATTAGAGGTCTACTTCACAGCCCTTTCTTGAGAAATACTTATATTTGCTTTCTTTGAAAAATTGTCACTTAATTCATTCTAAGAGAAATACTATAAATAGGCTCAAATAAAATAGAAGAGACCAACATGGCCATCATTAAATATAAAATATATATAAATATAAAATATATAAACATGAAAATTAATTTTGGTAATCAAATATTTTCTCAGAAAAACACACACTTAAATATAAATTTCTTTCTGTTAAAAAATACTTTGAATATGTATACATATTGGAGAAAATGTACCAAGCATTCGTTACAAAGTAGCTAATGTACTCGGACGGTCTGATTTCATTTTAAACTTGAAGAGAGCTCCTGAGCTCCTCAGCTTTGTCATCATCCTCAAATCATACAAACATGTACCATTGCCATTAATCAATATTTTATAACTAGAGATGGATTTCTCAAAATAAATTTAAAAATATGGCTGGAGAACAGGAAAATATGTAATGTCCTCTATCCTGTGGAAATAAATCACCATTTGCTACTTTTTTGTGTGGCAAGCAATAAATTTCACAGTGAAAAGGTAAAGAAGAAAGCAGAGTCCCCACGATCCTTTCTCTAGTCCTCACCAATCCTTAGCTAAGGGCTCATTCTTTGGGAATGATTCATATGACAGCCAAAAACCAACAGACAAAATCTGTTTCTTTTCAATTCCTGCCAGCAATGCACCAATGAAAATAACACAACCCTGCATGAAACTGAGTATCACGGATCTGCTCACATTTTCGTTTGCATTGGTAGGCTAGAACGATGTAAATTTTCCATATAATAAATCCATCTAAATAAACGTAGACCTAATGAGAAAGCCAAGGTTTATTGTTCCATTAGATCATTTGTACAATTAAGAGCCTTTACAGAACACATTTAATCCAAATTGTGCAAAACACTTAAAATACAGTATATTGGTTAAATGTGTTGCCTTATTTTGCATCAAAAACTGGTGGATTAATTATTACAATCTCCCTTCTATAGAGTGAAAGCTACATTATAAATTATTTGAGATCAGAGGAGTTAGACCTGGCATTGGCTTTACTTTAAGTGCAAATGTCTCATAAAAGTAGCATCACCTGCGTGAATATGCATAGGCCCCTCTGTGATATGCCCCGATTTGTATCATCATCTTTTGAAAAATGATATTTTAAAAGGACATTTGGCAGCTCTAGTAAGAAAATTCATAAGAAAACAAATCTTATTTTGCCTACTTGTCAATCTTAAATGTAGGAACAATTTAAAAGGTTAAAGTGAAAGACATTTTAAATCTGTTTACTATGATTTGTTCAAAGATACTGGCAGGGTTTTTGAGTTGGAATAAAACTGAAGAGTTATATTGAGCCAGAATTTTAAAGTAAAACATTTGAAAATCATAGTAACATTATATGTACATAAATTCAGTGTCTAAATAAGAGTTTTATAACCCATGATCTTAAAATTATGCAGGATTATTATTAGTAGTAGTTTTGTGGTGGTGGTGGTGGTGGTTGTTTTTTAGGGATAGACAGGATCATAAAAGAGACCCAGTACAACTTTACTTCTTTCAGGAGGATCTCCTCTTTAACAGGTGGTTTACAAGTTCTAGAAAAACTCATTCTATCAAGGATTGACAATTCCATACTTACACTATTCCAGCATTACAAATCCTTCTTTGCATTTTGTCTAAAGCTGTTTCCTTTTGGTTCCAGTTCTCTCTTCAGGGTAATAAAATAATCTGTCTATATGCTCCCTTCCATGTGGCCAATCTTGAAAATTTTTTAGAATTATCCCCTTTACACTAAAGCTCTTCTTTTCTAGGTCAAATATCCTTAGGCCCCTCACCTCTTTCTCAAGTGACTAAGAAACAGAAAACTCACTCTCCTGTTTGTGCTCAGGTTCTTAATATTCCTCTCATTATGAGTGGTGGAGCAAGCCAAAAGTGTAATTGTGGTTTATCATTTCCCTTAACCAGTGGAAGTTAGAAGACCAAATTTACAATAAATATAATTGATTAGCGCTTTGAAAATTGTAAAGCATTATAAAAATGTGGAGTAAACATGTTATTATTTTTCAGTATTTTCTTACAGATTAATTCAGTCTTTTTTTATTATGTCTGGCTGAGTATTTACTTTTTACTTATGAACTATTGTCACATGAAATATAATAGTACAAATTATTATTTAGTATCTAGTAAGTCCCAAGCACCATATTGGCGCTTGACCTCTAACACTTTATTTAATTGACACAACTTTATGGAAGTAGTACAATTAACTCTATTTTATATATCAGAGATTTCCCATCCTGTACTCATGCAAGATTATACATGCATATTCTTACTAAATTTCCCTTGGTAGTTTCAGATTACTGTTATCTGGACCAGGGGATTTTATTGATTTATTTTTAATTTTTTTAAATTTAAATTTTAAATTTTAATTTTAAATTTCAACAAGTGGGGCGCCTGGGTGGCACAGCGGTTAATCGTCTGCCTTCAGCTCAGGGCGTGATCCCGGTGTTCGGGGATCAAGTCCCACATCAGGCTCTTCCGCTACGAGCCTGCTTCTTCCTCTCCCACTCCCCCTGCTTGTGTTCCCTCTCTCGCTGGCTGTCTCTATCTCTGTCAAATAAATAAATAAAATCTTTAAAAAAAAAAAAAAAAATTTCAACAAGTGCCCTCCTTAATCCCCATCCCTGCACCCACCTCCCCTCTGTAACCATCAGTTTGTTCTCTATAGTTAAGTGTATGTTTCTTGATTTGCCTTTCTCTCTCTCTCTTTTTCCCCTTTGCTCATATGTTTTGTTTGAATCCATGGATTTTTAATATTTTTTATTGCAACTCCTTATTTGTTAAAAATAATTGAGGAAACTTTCAATAAATGTGTATATTTTTGTTTATAAATTAAATTTATAGGTACTAATATATTAACATATGCATTAGTAAAGTTAGCAATTTAGAAGGATGATTTAAATTTAAATGGAAGTTAAAAACTTTCGGGGATGAGTTAGCCCAGTGATGGGTATTAAGGAGGGCACGTATTGCATGGAGCACTGAGTGTTGTATGCAAACAATGAATCATGGAACACTACATCAAAAGCTAATGATGTACTGTATGGTGACTAACATAACATAATAATAAAAAAATTCCCCCGCCCCAGTGGATATCCTGTTTGTCTACAGATTATAGGCAACATGCTTTAAAAATCCCTACCCTATGGAATATTACTGAGCCATCAAATAAAATCTTGCCATTTGCAGCGATATGGATGGAGCTGGAGAGTATTATGCTGAGAGAAACAGATCAGTCAGAGGAAGACAAATACCATATGATTTCAGCTCATAGTGGAATTTAAGAAAGATAACAAATGAACATGGGGGAAAAATGAGAGAGGGGGGCAAACCAAGAAACAGACTCTTTTAACTATAGAGAACAAACTGAGGGTTTCTGGAGAGGAGGTGGTTAAAGAGATGAGTTAAATAGATGATGGGTATTGAGGAGGGCACTTGTTGTGGTGAAGACTGGGTGTTCTATGTAAGTGATGAATCACTAAATTCTATACCTGAAACTAATATTACACCATATGTTTACTAACTGGAATTTAAATAAAAACTTGAAACTACAAAAATAAAATAAAATAAATAAAATTTAAAAAAATCCCTACTTTTGTTCTATATCAGAGGTTGGCAAACTAAGGTCCATGGGCCAAATCTGGCCCATGGCTTATTTTTGTACAGTGCATGAACTATTAATTTCTGTACTGTCAAGTAGCTGAGATAACTCAAAGAAGAATACTATTTTGTAATACATGAACATTATATGAAATTCGAATTTTGTTTTTTAATTTTTTTAATAGAACCAGCTCTTACTATTGTAAAGATTATTTATTTCTTTATTTATCTGTCAGAGCTAGCGAGCAAGAGAGAGAGCACAAGTAGAGGGAGCAGCAGGCAGAGGGAGAAGCAGGCTTCCCGCTGAGCAGGGACCCCAATGAGAAACTCGATCTCAGGATCCTGGGATCCTGGCCTGCGCAGAAGACAGACGGTTACCCAACTAAGCCACCCGGGCACCCCTCGAATTATATAAAATTTCATTGCAACACAGCCCTACTCATTTTTTGTGTGTGTGTCTTGTCTATGGCTGCTTTCACGCTACAACTATAGAAATGAATGCTTGTGGCAAAGATCGTGTGGTCCAGAAGCTTAAAACATTTACTATCTGGCATTTAAAAGAACAAACTTGTGACCCCTGCCATAGACCAGAGAAATAAGTATCAGAAATATGGCAACAGTCATTGGAAATACAACCTTGTGTAGCCAGGGCAATGGCCTCAGAGTTTGAGACTTAGGCTCCTACTTCTGGCTCTTACTAGCTACATGCGCCTTGGAAATTATCTTCAGTTTCTGGTCCTCTGATTCTAGATTTGTAAAATAATGACATTGCATTGAATGAGCCCTTTATGCTCCAAAGTTCAGTTTTACAACTCCTGCAATGTGCCATGAATATACAAATGCATCACAATGAGCACCAGACTCGTGGTTCAAAGAATCTTTCTAGACCTGATGGAATAACTAACTATAGTAATAATAAAAATAAATCTTAGCACTGATAAAACAGTTGGCATCATTTAGTGTAGGGCTAAGAAGTGCATTTTCAAATTGTTATGCTTGAAAGGACAGAACGGCAATTTAGGAAAACGAACACTTCAGCATAAATAAATTATGACCTCCAAGACCATAAAATGTAAATCCAAATTTAATGAGGAATTAAATATCCTAGGATTTACCATTAAGTCAACAATTTGATCTTGATATTATAAAGTTTATTTCACCTTTTAGAGAGTCCTACAAGTTCCCCCCCAAAGCTTTCTAGTTTACTATCCGCTTCACCCATTCAGTGTTGCTTTTACTCTGAAAAATAATTAAGACTAAAATAGTTGTATAAGCAAGTGCAGTATGAGACACATTTTAAAAAGCTAACTATTTAAAAAGAGATCTGCATTTTTCTTTGAATAAATAGGAATAAATTCCTTGTCTTTTTAGTAAGTAGGTGTGCTAATTTCAACGTCTGAAGTATTTATCTCGATTGTTTCATTCACAGTGGCAACGAATATTGTGGAAAGCATGTAACGGTGATTAAGAAATTTTTTCACCCAGAGCAGTTACAGCTTGTAAAAGTATTACAGGAAAAGTATGCCAAATAACAGAGGGAGGTTTTCCAGATGCCTAGGAAATCCCCCCTCTGTGTGAAAAGCATTTGGAATCTAAATAAATTCTTTGAGGACAATAGGTTACCAGTTTCTCTCCTGCCTGAGAGTCCTTGTCTGACTACAGTTTGTTGGTGATAATGAAGGAGCACGACATTCTCAGACATTGAGATTGTGACTCTATTTGTGTAGTGACCTAATTTCAGAAGAAAAAAATTAGCATGCAGGTTCTAACAAGTACTGCCACATTTAAGAACACAGGGAGGAAGATATTCAGTGCCAGGCGTGTCCCAGAAAATCCAAGATGTGCAATTGCAACATCTAGGGGAAGCATAAAAAATGAATCTTAAAAATGAGCATACCAATGCACAGATGAGTTTATATCACCAACGAATATTCTAGGGCTTGCTGTTGAACAATTCATTGCTTGCCATCAAACACCAAAATATTGAGACTGAGAGAGCTGACACAAGTTCCAACTTCCGGAGTAAAAGCTAGTCTGCTAGAATACTAACGCACAACTCGAGGGTGCAGCTTTACTTTTTTCTACCTTTGTGTCCCTCTAGATATGCCTCTAGAAGCATGACTGGCTTGCAGCAGGCACTCTGTGTTGCAGGATTTCTTTTCCTTTAGTGCCCACGGTTCTTGGTCACACTGCTTCGAAGAATGAAGAGGTGGACCAGATGAAGAGAAGTGGGCAGCAAAGCGAAGTTTATTGAAAGTAAAACAAAGTTTATTTAGCAATAGTACAAAGCTCCCAAAGAGGGAAGAGACCCGAGAGGGTTGCCAATTTGGTGTTTAAATCTAGAGAGTTTTATGGGCTTTTTGGTGTGGACTGCTTTAATCTGATTAACCTTGCATGCGCCTGTCACCCAATCAGGTTTTTTCCACGCACTCATCTACCTATCAGGTCATTGTTCAGGTGGAAATGGGTGGAGGGCTCCGTCCAAGGTGGTGTTTCCAAGCCTCGGGGACCAAGAGGGCGGAGGCCACCACTGCTGGAAGGCATGCTGGCCAGCCACAGGCCACCAGATCAAGCTCTGTTTAAATATTCCACCGCCTGTTCGGCTGGCCCCCAGGCCTGGGTTAGGACACCCAAGGCCATTCTCTTCCTTTCTGTCACCTACAAGTTTGTATATCCTCCCAGTAGGAAGACTTGAAGCTGAGGCATTGAGTAAATCCTAGAATAACAGGATGGGGTCTTTTCCTTAGGATGGGAGCCCCTTTTCCCTGCCTGCCTTTCTTCCAACTATCCTTCATTATCCGTAAAAAGTTACTGCATAAACACGGGGTGCAGTAGGGACTGGTGCAACATTAGACTCAACTAGCCTCAAAAATCTCCATGTCAGTGTTTTGAAAATGGCCACATTTGCCAGATTGCCTTAAATGATCTTTCCCGGTAACAAAGGTCCTGTTTGAATTAATTAATTCCTAAATAATTTTTGAGTATCAATTATTTGAGAAGTGTTTTTCCAGGCACTGCAGATAAGGCAGTGAACCAGATGTACTCTCTGAACTCATGGATCTTATATTCTAGTGGGGAAAGTCAGGAGATAAATAAAGAATAAAATATCACCCTAATGTAAACTGTTGACATAGGGTAACAACAATGTGTCAATCAGGTTAATCAGTTGTAACCAGTGTACCTTCTGGTGTGGGGATATTAACAGTGGGGCAGGCTGTGCATATTGCGGGGGTGGGGGGGGGAGGAAAGGGTACATAGGAACTCTGTATTTTCCATTCAGTTTTGCTGCGAATGTAAAACTGTTCTTAAAATAAAATCTATTAAAAACATATTGTTAAGTTAGACTGTGATAAGTACACTGGAGGAAAAAGAACAGGATAAGGAGAATAGGATGTACTGGGAGGATATTTAAAAAGTACATTATGATTGCAAAAATTAGCCTGAGAGTTCTTATATATTTTCCTTTTTTTTTTTTTAAGCTTATTTATTTATTTGAGAGAGAGAGAGAGCCAGGGGAGAGGGGAGGGACAGAGGGAAACAGACTCCTCAAGCAGACTCCCCACTGAGCATGGAGGCAGATGCAGAGCTCAATCCCAGGACTCTGAAATCATGACCTGATCCAAAATCAAGAGTCAGTCGCTTAAGCAACTGAGCCACCCAGGCTCCTCTCCTTTCTTTTTGATTATTGTTGTTTTCTTACCATTTAATCCCTGCCCTATGAAATGCCTTTGATTGGAAGCACACACGTTAGCCAAGTTCATAGCATAAATCCTTATTAATTATCAAGCCTTAAATGACTGCCTCTCACACAGTCCTCATATCCACAAGGTCCTGTATGATCTGCATCCCACCCATCCCCCACTCCAGCCTCACATTATCCTCCCCCCTTCCTCCACCTTGCCAACTCCTTCCGCCCACACTGTCCTCAGGGCTGCTTTACCAACACACCAAACACCTGCACATCTCAGACGTTTGCCCTTGTGGTTTCCTAGACCTGGCATGTTTCAGTCATGTTTAAACACAGAATCCAGAAATAGCTGCCTGAGTTTAATCTTGCTAACAGCCTACAACCTTGGATAAATGGCAGTCTTCTCTGCGCCTCAGTTTCTCCTCTGTAAAACAGAGTTATTACCTAGCTCACAAGCTCAATGTGAGAATTAAATGTGTTCATGGATGCAAAGCTTTATATAGTTCCTGGTACATGATAAATTTATGTAAGTCTTTCCAGACCGGCACACAACTCTCCTCCTTTTGCCTTCTTTTTTACATAAAGAGGCCAACCGTGACCTTCTCCTATAATATTCCAGGCTCCCCACCACTTCTTATCTGCGTTTCTATCTTTTATAGTATTTCATAAGTCCTGTTCCCATCTAACATATTATCTGTTTTTTCTTCTTTGGTGTTAACTCTTCTCTACAACTAAAATATTAGATCCATGATGGTAGGACTTCTGCCTGGGTGACTGTTATGTCCCAGTGGCCTGGCCAGTAGTTGGCGCTCAACAAATCTATGTTTAATAATGGAACAAATGTATGTATGAGTGAGCACACTCAGCAGAGTGGACCTGAAAATGTTTACACATACCCAAAGATATACTGAAAAACATTAGTAGGTTAAAAGGTCTGTGGCATCCAAATAATCCTTTCAACTTTGAAACAAATCTTTAATTCACTTATTTTCTGCTACATAAGGGGGAAAAAAAGCAAAATTGTTTTCTCCTTTATCTTACTAAAGTTGGTGGGTCTGCCTTTATAAATTAAAAGTTAAAAAAAGTTAAAGAAACCATCTTAGAAGTATCAGAATTCAAAAGATATTTAAGATTTTTAGTACCAATTCACTAAGTATAGTACTTTTATAATCATTTTCTATATTTATATGTCATACCACAGAAAAAAATGTTTACTCAAGAAACTCATACCAGGGAATGCTGGAATCATATAGATATAGAAATGATCTCGAAATGGCTTTCTTATGACAATACTCTATCAAAATGTATATAGAATATTTATTTAACCAAATTAAATATAAGGCAAATAATATGATTTTATAGCCATATAATATGCTAAAATATTTGCTGTAACTTTTAAATTATAAAACAATAAAGGGATGTTATTCCAGAGAAAAGAATATAAATCTTCATAATTATTTCAATAAATTATTATATTAAAAGGATTTTAATACAATCAAGAAACACTACAAGTTTCTTTCTACACTAGAAAAATGATCTGTTATTAGTTAATAGTTTGAATAAATAGCTTATAAAATATAAGGAAATGGTAGTCTATGATGTTATCAGAAAAATTGTAATAAAAAATTAATTGAGTTCTACATGTAAAAAGGTCAAAATCAACTATAATTATCAATTTGGATTGTTTTCAGTACTTTACAATTTAAAATTCATTGAATTTCTAACAATCAACAAAACAAAAAGACAACTGACTGAATGGGATATTTGCAAGTGATATATTTGATAAGGGGTTAGTATCCAAAATATGTAAAGAACTCATACAACTCAACACCAGAAAACCAAATAATCCAATTAAAATATGGGCAGAACACATAAACAGACATTCCTCCAAAGAAGACACTTATATGGCCAATAAACATACATATGGCCAATAAACACATGAAGAGATGCTCGATATCACTAATCATTAGGGAAATGGAAATTTTAAAAAATCAATGAATATCCCCTCACACGTGTCAAAATGGCTAAAATAAAAAACACAAAAAAACAAGCGTTGGCAAGGATATGGAGAAAAAGGAACCCTTGTGCACTATTGGTGGGAATGCAAACTGGTGCAGCCACTGTGGAAAACAGTATGAAGTTTCCTCAAAAACCTAAAAATAGATATAACATATGATCCAGTAATTTCAGTATTTACCCAAAGAACAGGAAAACACTAATTGGAAAGAATACGTGTACCCTATGTTTATTGTAGCATTACTTACAATAGCCAAAATATGGAAGCAACCCAAGTATCCATCGATAGATGAATGCATAAAGATGATGTGGTATATATACACAAAGGAATATTACTCAGCCATAAAAAAGAATGAAAGCTTGCCATTTGCAAAAGCCTGGATGGATCCAGAGGGTATAATGGTAAGTGAAATAGGTCAGTCAGAGAAAGACAAATACCATATGATTTAATACATATGTAGAATTCAAGATACAAAACAAATAAAGAACAGAAGAAAAATGTACAAACTGGTAGTCACCAGAAGGGAGGAGGGTGGGGGATGGGTGAAATAGGCAAAAGGGTTTAAGAGTACACTTATTGTGATGAGCACTGACTAATGCATGGAATTACTGAATCACTATATTGTACACCTGAAACTAATATAACACTGAACATTAATTATACTGAGATTTTTTAAAAAGTTTTAAAAAATAAAACGAAATTTGCTGAGTTTCTAATTTTATCCAATTAAAAATGGCAGTAATTCTTGATGGTATTTATTATCTGTTGATTTTGAATTTTGATTAAGTAATTTTAAACCAACATAGCAGTAAATTTACTTATGAAATTCAGGCATAAATTATACAGATGACTACCTTTAAAGATTGCATTTAATATTCTTTTGCCTCTGTCAAACAGAACCAGTCATGTTTTCAAAATAGATTTATTTTACTCTCAAGAATAATTCTCGGAAAATTGCCAACTTCATTCCTGAAACTGCCTATTTGCTCACTGTTATATCACTTTATCACACATAATATGATCACTTTGCACAAAATATTTGCCTATTTCTAATTTTTCTTGCCAGAAAGCATGTCACCTAATTACTAGATCTGGAGTTAACTATACAGTTTCAAGGTATGCTTTAATTTTAGTTTAAAGTAATTTAATAAATATGAGGACGACCTTTGGTGAGTGACATTAAGGCAAATGTTATGTGAATACAAAATTATAAAGTCTGTCTTTGTGCCAAGAGAACTTACTCTCCTCTCTATTGTATTAGTTATACATCAGCTTCACATAGAATGCTGTTACCCAGAAGAGTCTAGATCAGTTTTCCCCTTGAAAATGATGATGATAACACCTCTGTTGAAGTATAAATTACAAAATCCATGTAAAGAACTTGGCTTTTTGTGGGATTCAATAAATAATAATCATTTTTAGCGACCTTCCGGAGGAACTAAAAATATACTAGTCAAGATTAAACATTACAGAAGATTCTATAAAATAATGAGATAAAATTTAAATATTGTATCTTAAGTTGATTATATTAGGAGGCAGTGAATAAATTAACATAATTTGAACAGTTACTCTTTGAGGATTATCTCCTTAGGATAAGCATGACAAAAAAAATCAGTATCATCTCTATAAGCATACCTTATGCTTGCCCATGAATGATGTTATATTGTTTGTTCAACTTATTTACAATGCATATCACTAATATCATTTAATATTTCCTGAATTTTGGCAAAAATTACGTTCAGTAGAAAAAACTGAACAACAGCAACAAAAGACAGTAAGGTCACAAGTGATCTTCATGTTGCTGAACTCTGTTTAATTTTGTCCTTGGATCCTTCTCACCCCTTGATACGTCTCTTCACTTGGATGCTAGGACATTTCTCTCTCCTGGTTTTCTCCCTACATTGCTGTCTGCTCTTTTTCAGTCTCATTTCATTTGCCAGTACCTTCTCAACTTCTAAACATATTTTGAACTTCTTTCTTCTACCATTTCTATACCCATTGCCATAATGGTTTCCTCTGGTTTCATGAATTTAAATACCAAGTAAATCTTCTCAAATTTACATATATATGTAAGATATGTATATGTATCTTTTTTTAGAGAGCAAGAGAGCATGCAAGAGAGTTTGGCAGGAAAAGAAAAAAAACCCATGTGCTGGGGGTGGGGGTGGTGCAGGCGCAGAGGGAGAGAGAGAATCTTAGGCAGACTTCCCACCCAGCATGGAACTCGGTTGCGGGGCTCGATCTCACCACCTGAGCCAAAATCAAGAACCGGCTTCTTAACTGACTGAGCCACCCAGGCACCTCTCAAATTTACATTTCCATTTAGATTTCCCACCTGAACTCCACACTGTGGTGTGCAACTAACAAGCTGACATATCCATTTGCAGCTAATAATCATCTCAATTTCACAATATTCAAAAACATCCCTGATTTTACATCCCTACAGCCTTTCTCTTCTCGGTAATAGGCAGCTCCATTCATCTTGCCATTCAGGCCCCAAACTCTGAAACCTTGCATCATCTCTCTCATCCTACATACAAGCTGCCAATTTAACAACAAATACATTGATTATATCTCCAAAAGTTGCCTAGATCCTTCACACTTCTCACTCTTTCTACTGCTACCTCCAAGACTGGAGCCATTCTCTCATAGCTGGTTTACTATAATAGCTTCTGGGTAGTTCTCTCTGCTTCAATCCTTGTTCTTCTTTCCTCTCTTCTCAACACACAGAAACAGTGATCATCTTTAAATGCAAGTCAGCTCGTCATGCTCTTCTCCTCCAAGTGTGTTTCACTGTAAGTAAAAACCAAAATGCTGCTTGTAGACCATAAAGCCTTCTTGAACTTCCCCAGTCCTCTTACATCTCCGACTTCGTGTGCCTCTTCTTTCCCTTACTCATTCTTCTTCAGCCACTCGGGCCTCCTTGCTTTTTCACAAAAACGTCAGCAATGCACCTGTGTGCCACAGTCTTCACACTCACTGTGAACACACACTCACTCTCTCCCCATGCATGCATGTGCTCAGTGGTCTTGCGCCCTAGTCAACAAATATGGAATCACAATGTAATCCTACCCTGCCTGGGGACACCCCCATTTCTCTTTTCTGCTTGATTTTTCTCTTTGGCACTTACCAAAATCTGACATATTACATGTTACTTTTTACTTTTGTATTGTCCATATTCTCCCACTCAAATGTTAAGCTTTTTGAGGGGCACCTGGATGGCTCATTCAGTTAGGCATCTGTCTTTGGCTCAGGTCATGATCCCAGGGTTCTGGGATCGAGTCCCACATCGGGTTCCTGCTCAGCGGGAACCTCTCCCTCTGTGGTTCCTTTTTTCTTTCTTTCTTTCTTTCTTTCTTTCTTTCTTTCTTTCTTTCTTTTTCTTTTCTTTCTTTCTTCTTTCTTTTCTTTCTTTCTTTCTTTCTTTCTTTCTTTCTTTCTTTCTTTTTCTGATTTTATTTATTTATTTGACAGAGAGAGAGACAGCCAGCGAGAGAGGGAACACAAGCAGGGGGAGTGGAAGAGGAAGAAGCAGGCTGCCCAGCGGAGGAACCTGATGTGGGGCTCGATCCCAGGACCCCAGGATCACGCCCTGAGCTGAAGGCAGACGCTTAACGACTGAGCCACCCAGGCGCCCTTATGGTTCTCTTTGTGTGTCAAATCAAGTCCTAAAAAAATAATAAAATGTTAAGCTTTTTGAGGGCCAAGATTTTTGTCTGTTTATTGCTGTACCCTTGATCAATGTCCACGCTCAACCTCTAGAAGGGGCTCAGAAATATCTGTTATATAAGTGAATAAATAAAGTTTACAAGTTGTATAGTTATTTAGGGAACATATCTTGATCCCTCTTTTGTGTCTTTACCACTGTGGTCTCTCTAGGTCTAGAATACATCTTGTTCTTGGCTGACTTTTAATTCTCTCCAATGACTTTGATCTTATAATTTAATGAGAGGCCCATCTAACTCCAAATCTATACATTCTAGTTTCTTGATTCCCTGCATCTTGGACCCACCAGCTTGGCAGGGAGGACAGCCTGTCTGCTCTGGGGGTCTTGCATGAAGTCACTTGCTGTCCCCCAAGCAATGTCTATCACTTGAGTTTCTCAACACCAATTTACACGAGTCTGGCTGGACTTTTCGCCATCACCTTAATGGACTTCTCTATCTTGCATCTGGTTGCACCCCAAAAGATAGTATCTGCCTCACCCCCAAAGGCATGTCTGATTCCATTTCTCTGTTCTTTCCAGCCTGCTTCATTCTGTTGCAATCTTCCCTAGCTATTTTGCAAGATCCGAGCTTGTGAAGTGCCTGATTCCTGTTTTTGTGATCTTCCTTTCACTTTCTCAGGTACAAGCCAGTTCAGGTGAACTTGGATCTTGGCCTGAATAAGGAAAAAGAAGACTTCTGGAGCTCAAAAATTCATGTTACCAGGAAAAGGCAAATGTGAGACCTCTGGGTTCAGGGTAGCTGTGACTGTGGGTTGTAGTTCTAAGAGTCTGACAGACTCCCTTGAGCGTGCACCTCATGATGGTTTGTCTTGCCTCTCTTCACCTTAAGAGAGAGGAAATCTCTCCTCTTAGGATGTTAAGAAGAAAATTTCAGTCAGGTATGTACCTTTGCACCACCTTTCACTATGTACTTCCTATTTCTTAGACACTAGGAATGCAAAGTTGTTTTTCTTTTCTTTAAAGGCCAGGTCTTGTGGGGGAAAATATAGATATAAATGCTTTTCATGAAATCTGCGAAGTGTTATAATTGAAGTGTGAACAGGAAGTATATTGGAGTTTGGCAGGAAAAGAAAAAAAAAAAAACCATGTGCAAACCAAAGAAGGCTAGCAAAATCTAGTATTTCTGGGTGACTTCTGGAGTTCAGCACGGCTGATATAGAGTGAATACAGGGAAGTCATTATTAGACATAATACGAAAGATTGAAGCAGAGTTGATGAGACCATTCCTAGATAGAGAGTCCAAAATGGCTCTGAAGTATTTTAGAGGATGCACTGATTCCTTAGTAATTATATAAACGCAAGGAAAATCACAATGTGATATCATAATATACCCATTCAATTAATAAAATTTGGAGATAGGTAAACCCAAGTATTGGTGAGGACATGGAAAATCGGTAACTCTTATGAATTCCTAACACATAGAACCATTTGGAAATAAATCTGGGTGCACTGAATGAATTAGGTATGCATTGCAGCATGTCACCGGAATGGAATTTCTGGTAGAAGTGTTTTTGCTCCATAGGCTCAGGAAATGACTGCTTTGAAGAGGCCAATAGTTGGTTGGGTGTAGCAGCTATTCCTAGAAAATAATAAAATGAATGTCCATGTGCTACCAAAAGTTCTTCTGGGAAGGATTTAGATTAATTTGGATAGGCAACTGAGGCTTTGCTTTCCTGTTGCATTTCCACTGTACTTGTCACCACAATCATTTCACATCTTAGAATGTGAAATGATTACCTTATTTTTACCTTATTTTACCTTATTTACCTATTTTACCTTATTCTTACCTTATTTTTCTCCATTCATTCATTTCCTACTGGCTCTCTCTGTCTTCTTGTCTCACTGTAGTGTTTACTCAAACCACTGCACTTATATTCAACTTTTAACCCATTTATTTTTAATACTTTGTGGCACCTACTTTTCCATGAAAATTCTGATTGATACTTTTATTGCAGTAATCCTTTGTTTTTATAACTGGAAAGATAACATACCATTCCTCCTTTATAATATTAGAGGCTTCTTTTGTTATTGCTACCCATTGAAATTATAGTCCAGCTTGTTAATTTTTATTCAGTCAGCATAACAATTAGGTGGAAAAATTTAATCAAGGAATTTTCCTGAAGTAGGTGAGTTGGGAGCAAATGTATTTATTCCACGTTGGGTAAAATGAACAGGAGAGCATTCCAACTGATGGGAAACTCAAAGTCACACAAATAAGCAGCATGGAAGAATGGAAAGTTGGCTAGATTTAGCTAGAGGGGAGAGTCAGTCTGTAGTGGGAAAAGATAAAATTAGAGAGGTACAAAAGTGCCAGTTGACAGAAGACCTTGAATTAAAAGCCAAGAGTTTAGACTTGATATAGTAGGAGTAGCTGATTCTTGAGCAGGAAGGTGGTGTGATAAAAATGGCATTTGCAGGAGATTATTTCAGCAGCTTACAAAGGCATAATTGTAGCAAAGGAGACAGGAATTAGGCAGCAAAGAAATTATTGTGACCTTTGTTTGAAAAAAATCAGCCTGAAGCCATAGGAAAAAAAAAAAAAAAAAGGCCAAAATGGTGACTATGTCAGATGCTAAAAGGCAGGAGGTTTCAAATCTTGGTTCTTGGGTCACCTATTTCAGAATCACCTGGAACATTTGTTAAAAATTCATATTTCTACACTACATGCCCAAATTTTTTTTAAAATAATAGTTTGTTATTATATTAGTTACCATACAGTATATCCTTAGTTTTTGATGTACTGTTCCATGTTTCATTGTTTGCATATAACACCCAGTGCACCATGCAATACGTGCCCTCCTTACTAGCCATCACCGGCCTATCCCAGGGGAGGAAAGGGAATGGGCATCTTAACAAGTTGCCTGTGTGATTCTTCTGCTTCACATGGGAGTTTGAGATGCTCCGCTCTAGAAGAATTCAGAGAACATGGTAACTCTACTGGGGGTGCAGAGGGGGAGAGAGTACAATGATTACACGGCAGCCAGTCTAGGACTCAGGAAACATGATAAGGCAATTAATAGAAAAAAAAATTAATAGATCTTATTTTTTAGAGGAGTTTTAGGTCTACCACAAAAGTGAGCAGAAGGTACACAGAGTTCACATATACCCCCTGCTCCTACATACCCACAGCCTCCCCCGTTATTATTCCCCACAAAGCAGTGCACTTGTTTCAATTGGTGAGCCTACCTTGATACATCCTTATCACCCAAGATCCATACGTGACACTGGTCTCACTGTTGGTGTTGTACATAATATGGGTTTAGAAAGATTTATGATGATATATGTCCACCACTCTAGTAACATACAGAGTTGGCTAGCCTCACAAATCCTCTGTGCTTTACTTATTCACCCCTTCCTCTTCCTGAACTCCTAGCAACCACTGATATTTTACTGTCCCCAAAGTTTTGCCTTTTCCAGAGTGTCATATAGTTGCAATCATACAGTATGCAGCCATTTCAGCTTGGCTTGTTGCACTTAGTAATATGCATTTAAGAATGGATATCTCATTTCTTTTAGGTGCTGAATAATATTCTATTGTCTGGATATACTACAGTTTATTTATTACTCCTTTACATAAGGGTACCTTGGTTGCTTCCAAATTTTGGAAACTTTGAATAAAGCTGCTATAAACATACATGCACAGGTTTTGTTTGGATATATGTTTTCAAATCCTTTGGGTAAATACTAAGGAGCACGACTGCTGGATTACATGGTAAAAATGTTTCCTTTTTTAAGAAACCACCAAGCTGTCCTCCAGAGTGAAGGCATCATTTTGCATTCCCACTAGCAATGAATGACAATAGAAATTTAAAGTAAACTTCTACCAAAAAAAAAAAAATAATAACCTTCTATCATAATAGAAATCATGGTAGAAAAGCATTCATGGTAGAAAAGATATCAGATTGTGTTGTCAACATGTTAGAATCAAAATGAACAAAAATCCTCATAGAAACAGACTTGAGACAAGTGGGAGTTCAACATTAAACACAAATATTTTGAAAATATTGCACTATTGATGACATCTGAAACCATTAAATACTGGATGTTGCTTTACACAAAAGTATAGGGTCTAAGACATAGGTATCCCCACATTAAGTGGAAAGAAGTGCGGAAGACATAGTTGTTGTTTCTGTTTGTTTGTTTGTTTGTTTGTTTGTTTTGTTTTGTTTCCCCAGACTTGACTTGGGACAGTGAAACCTTGGAGTGCTTATTAAAAAACTCAGATTTCCAGGTCCCAATCCAGAACTGACTCAGAATATCTAGGAGAAAAATGCAGGAATTGATATTTGGCAAATTTCTCAGGTGATTTTTATGATTGCTCAGAGGCTAATTGTCTCCTATTGAGATTCATAATTCTAAAACAGTCCACAGAGGGATGGATGTGGTATATGTTGAGATAATACAGATGTAAAATATAGGTAGACCTGTTTCTAGGCATGGCTAAATGACATTACATTAGGGGCAGACAGAAGTACTCTCCTAGATTAAAAGAACAATGGTTCTTAGTCTGAAGTGATTTTGCCCCCAGAGGACAGGTGGTAACGTCAGGAGACAATCTGATTGTTACAAACTGGGGCAGGGGGAAGTACTATCTGCATCTAGTGGGTATAATGCAGTAATGCTGCTATACATCCCACAATGCAGAGGATAGCCCTCACCTTCCCACAGCAAAGAATTATTGGCCCAATACATTGATGGTACTCAGACAGAAACCACAAAATACAAAGGAATAATAGTTAAATGCAATAAGTGAATCTAGTTTGGATTATAATTTAAAATTAAAAATAACATTGGCAGCAGCTATAAAAGGTCTTCTCAGGACACTTTTGGGCAATTTGTGCATGGGCTAGCCAGTATATAACAGAATCATTGTTATTTTTCTAAGGTGTGATCTTATTATGGTTAGAAAAATGAAAGGCTTTATTTAGGATATGCATGTTGAAGTCTGAACCTAGTTTCAAATGATAGAGCAAAGAAAATAATGTCACACATATGCATATATAACTTTAAAGAGAGATGACATAATTATGGTAAAATATTAAAAATTTTAATATAGGAAGAAGAACATAAATGTTCATTTATTGTTCTTTCAATTTTTTGGTATGTTTGAAATTTGTTCATAAAAAAAGTGTGGAAAGTATTTTAAGTATTCTAAGTATTTTAACAGTGTATATTTGGGATTTGGGCCAATTGGTTCCTTATGGTTTGTTTGATCATGAAATCGTTTTTGGCCGCCATCTTTCTACTGCATGAGACTATACCCATTACTTCCTGTTTTTAGTCATTCAAAGTCCCTGTGAGGCGTCTGCTGACTGAAACAGAGGTTTAAATAGCTGACGTGTGACTCAATGAAGAATCTGACAGCTAGGGCCAGTCTTCTCTTATTTCACTTCTCTTCCCTCTTTGTTTCATCTAGAAGACTTTTGCTCTCTGGGGGCAAGGACTCCAGACTGCCTCACTAGAGCAAAGTCTCACTTCTGCTGTTGGGTCTAATTACCTGCCTGGTACCGGTGAATAGGAGGCTACTCAGTAGCTTTCAAAACCCGTCCCTTCAGGCACACAAAATAGGAAAAGAGATAAAGACCCACACCGTTTTGCTTTCACTGGAATTATCTAAACCCTACCACAGCCACTTCCTAATCGTGAGATGATAACTCGAGTGACCGCATTCCAACTGTGGCAAGGCTGTAACCTCTCTGGCTGTCTCCTTGCCCTGCCATACATTCCAAGGCCATCAGCAATTTTGCTGAAACGAGTCTTTCCCTTTTGGACAGTTTATAAGCTGTTGCCACTTTTATTAAGGTTACTGTTGCTTTTTCACTGTTATTAAACATCTACCAATCTTTTTCAGTGTTTCATAGGGCCTGGCATTCTGGGGCACTTTGTAGATACTTGATGATTTAATACAGCACAGGTTTGAAATACGGTAGATTCTACGACTGGCGGGAATATTCAAATACTAATGAGAAGTTAAGATGGGGGGGTTCATTTGGAATTAGGTCAAGAATAATTTTTGAGAAGAGCCTAATTAAAGTCAGTTTCACATTCCCCAAATCCTAGATAAATAGATGCACTGATAGAAATTTGTTGCATTTACTTTCTTGTCTTTGATGTAAATGGCTATATGTTGGTTACTATTTACATTCACAAAGAAATACAGTCATCTGATTTTTGAGTTAAAATTATAATACACTTCTACAAAATAGGGCTGATGGTGGCTTAATGAAAGTGGCTTCAGATGATGACAAAACTATGGGTATATCTTTCTGACCAAAACAAAGGGCTCTCTAAATGCTGTTTTCTCATAGTTTCAATTTCTTAGAGGTCTGAAACCTCAGTAGGATGAATAGAAGTATGTTGGAATTGCTTTTGAATTCTGCTGCTATGATGAGGTAGAAAATTATGTCTTAAACAGGCGGGCTAGTTCTCAGTATCACTTTATATGACTTATCAAAACCTGAAGCACTTTTTTTAACTCTTCAAAAAAGTCCTATTTCTTTCTCTTATGTCTGAACACATATGCTTTGAACAGTAGTCTACATAAATGCTTAACATCTAAGTAAATATTTCTAGACTTTTTTTTTTTCTGTGTGAGATCAAATCATTTCTTATAAGTTTTACAAAGTTATGTGAGCATCAACTTTCTAAATGAGGTCTGACTCTTTAAATAAAATTTCCAAAGTTAAAAGGTTTCCAATCTAAAGCCTTATTTCTTAAAAAGAGCTACACAAATATGTTCACCATCTTAGATCACTGATCCATATCATTAAAAAATTATCATTTTGCAAAATGAAACATATTCTAGAATCATATGCACATTTATTGTATTAATGATTATTTTGAATAATTATTCAGAAAGAAGAGCTGGGTTACACTTTACAGTTAGAGTTGAAACAGTTTTCTAGTAGATACTTTATTTGCAGCTGTGGTCATTATGAAATTTAAGTTGTAGACAGTCAAAATACTCAATTTAATTTAATGTTTTCTTGGAATTCATAATATGGTGATGAGTAAAAAAAAAATTCCACAAAATAATTATGGGTTGTTTTTTTTGTTTTTGCTTTTTTTTTTTTTGCAGCAAAAGTATGTGTGGATGTGTAGTCTTATAGATAAATAGATACAGACAGATAAACACACAGACGTCTCAAAAGGAAGATACCCCAAACTTTAACAATATTTTTATTCTAGGATTAATAATACAGAAGGGATAGATGGGTGTTGTAATTCTTCTTTTGTTTTTAGTTTTATTTTCTAAATATTTAGATAAACATACATTAAATAGTACACTGAACACTTACACTGCTTGATATTAGGATTCTGTGGAAAACCTAAACTTCTCTAATATGTCAACGTGTTTGTTGGACTTAAAATACCTCTGATGACAGTCAAGGTCAAGTATTAGCCTGCATGCAGCACAGTCTAAATTACCCTCTCAACAAACTGTACCAAATAGCGATGATGTGATAGGTAAAGAATACCTTTTGGTCACTAAATTAATAAAGGATTTAACTTCTAAGTGACATCTGACATGTCAAATAATTTCAATATATTCAACTATAGACAGTAAATGGCAACATAGTATTATTGGCAAAAACATTTTGGAACCTTTGCGGAGGAGACAAGATGAGAGAATACCCTGCCAAGGGGCGATCTATGGGAGCCACAACAAGCAGAAGCAGACAATGGCTTCCAAGTCTTGCTAAAGTGTAATAATAAACGTAGCATATAACATTCCCATGTCAAGGAAGAAAAGCAGTTGGCCCACTCACCTGAGCACGCCAATAGGAAATAAAGACGTTGCTTTTCAACAAAGGTACTGAGTGAACCATGAGCTTAAAACCAAATGTAGTAGATTGTGAGTAGAGGGTTCGGGAGGGAAGAGTGGGGACTATATTTTTGTTACATTGAGATATGCATAGTTCATAACACAAATATCAGAAACATCTTTTATCATGGCCATAAAGATAATAAATTGTGTCAACATGAAAATGTATGCATTTGTTTGTACTTGTTACCTGTGAGGTAAAGTTTTCCTTCCAAACATCCAGTCATTTTTTTTTTTTTTTTTGTAGGTGGGGAAGGCAGATAGGAAACACAACAGTAGAAAAAGTGTCATAATACAAGTGTGCACATAGTAATTTGGAAGCAGAGGACTAATGAAGTAATTCTTGGGGCTTGGAGAAGGCATCCCATTGGAGGTCATGTTTGTTCTGGATTTTGAATTATAAACAGTTTTGTATCTCTAATGACAACCATCTCAGACAGGCATTTGGCTGATACTGTATGGCATGTTTGTCAGCAAAAGTTACCAGTGAGTCCTATATTTTATGTGTTTGCAAGGGGAAAAGAGACAAATACTTTAGAAACTTCATGTGCATATGGCAAAGCTAATGTTTGTATGTTTCCTCCCATTTCCAAAGGGACAGAACACAGGAGACTTATAACCAAAGTTCCAAGTCTCTTCTCCAAAACAGGCCTGGTTATGACTAAATAATAATTCAATTTAAACCCCAAAGTCTCATTGGAAAAACCGTATCAATTGAGTCTAAATATTAACATTCCACTGCTTTAATAACATGCAAACAACATACTGTATAGCACAATAGCTGGCCAACAACCTACCGAAATCTCTGTCTTGATTTCCTAACGTTTCAGATTCTGACTGTCCTTGAGAAGGTAACACTGAAAAACCTTTGTAGAAGAAAGTAAAACACTCTAACTCATTCTATGAGGTTAGCATAACTCTGATACCTAAAACCAGACTACCAGACTAAGACATCATAAGAAAGGAAAATCACAAATGAACATCTCTTATAAAAGTAGATGTGAAAATCTTCAGCAAAATGCTAGCAAACTGAATCCAGGAACACACCAAGAAAGAAGAAGCTGCAGCAGCAGCAGAAACAGAAGCAGCACCATAACTAAATGGGATTTATCTCAGGACTGCAAGGTTCGTTTAGCATCCAAAAAACAATTAATGTAATATAACATATAAACGGGACAAAACAAACAAACATAAAACAACCATGATCACGTCTATAGACACAGAAAAAGCATTTGAACAAAATCAACACTCTTTCACGATAAAAAAATGAAAACAATAGGAACAGAAAAGAGTTCTTCAAACTGATGAAGGACATCCACAAAAATATCCACATCATGATTAATAGTGAAAGGCTGAGTGCTTTCTTCCTAAGACCAGAAAAAAGAAAAACATGTCTGCTCTCTTCACTTCTATTCAACAATGTCATGGAGGTTCCGGCCAGGACATCTACATAAGAAAAAGAAATCCAAGGCATCCAGATTGAAAAGGAAGATACAAAATTATCCTATTTATAGTTGATATGATCTCATATACAGAAAATCCTAAGCAAGCCACTAAAAAATGATTAGAAGTAAGTGACTTCAGTAAACCTGCAGAATACAAGACCAATACACAAAACCCAATTCTGTTCCTATACAATTACAATAAATCCAAAAATGAAATTAAGAAAATATTTCATTTACATTGAAAAATCAATTTAGAAATGCATTTAACAAAAGGAGTGTAAAACTTATACTCTAGCAAGGTTCCTTTTCTTGACTCCGTGAGATAAGCACCTGAGCAACTCAGTTGGTTAGGCCACCGACTCTTGATTTCAGATCAGGTCATGATCTAGGGGTGGTGGAATGGAGCCCCACCTCCAGTTCCCCACTCAGCGGAGAGTCTGCTGGATATTCTCTCTCTCTCCCTTGCTCCAACCACCCTCTGCCTAGCACACGCCACCATGCTCTCTCTCTAAAATAAATATTTTTTTTAAAAAAAGGAATAAAGTACAGATACATACTACAATATGAACTTTGAAACCATGATGTTAAGAGAAAGAAAGAGGCTAGCCACACACACACACACACACACACACACACAACAAAACCATTATTTTAAGATTGAATTTATATGAAATATCCAGAATAGGCAATTCTATGGAGACAGAAAGTACATCGGTGATTATTTCAGACTGGTGGGATTAGAAAACAGATGTGTCATGGCTAAAGGACATAGGAATTTTTTTTTGAAGTTATGAAAATGTTCTCAATTGATCAAGGTAAAAGTGGCACACGAGTATTCTAAAAATCACTGAAAACTATACACTTCAGACGGGTGAAGTACAAGGTATATGAATTACATCTCAAAAAACCTCTTAAAAGTGCTATTTGAGGCCTCTACCAGACAAATGGAAATTGTGGTTAAATAAAATAATTTTGCTTTACGGTTTTATATTGCCTTGGGCATTTCAAATAATGATCTCAAGTGATCTTAAAGACAACCCTGAGAAGTAAAATTAAACTAGGTGAAGTAGTTTTGGAGCCACCAATGATCACTCAACTTTGTGGAGTGGTTTACTTTAAAAGATCAACTGTAAAGGGAGGGCTCGGCCAACTGCAGGAGGGACAGCAAGCCCAGAGAGTGGCGCCTGGGTCTGGCGCCAAGCCTGAGTCCGAGGGACCGGAGGTGGACCCGCCCCAGGCCTAGCCTCGGCCCCTCCTCTACAGCATGGCCAGCCAGACTTGCTGGCCTAGACCCAGAGCCTGGCCGAGGATGACATCTAGAAGCTGATAGTGACCATCGAGGAGGTCTGGGAATGGGAGAAGCGCTGGGGGACTCTGGGCGACATTTCCCTTCATATATGTTCAAGTGGGTGCCAGTGGCAGACCCCCACGAGGAGGAGTGACAAAGGGGAGGTGGCAGGACAGAGAGATCCCGAGGCCTGGAGGGGAAGGGCAGGGTGCCAGTCCCTAAGGGGGTGGCCTTCTCATCCTGCTGGATCTCAATGACAAGAACAGTAACTAGAGTTTCCATTTGGAAGGCTCCCTGCAGAAATGCAACCAGCCCAGCCATGGGGGCACCCCCCTACCCAGCCACCCCGTGTTACCTGTGGGACCATTGGAAGACGTCTCACTGGGTTCTCAGCCCCCGAGGCTGGGCCAAGAGAGAGATCCTGGGCTCCCAAGTGCAGGTAGCAGCGATGAACTCCCAGTGCTGACCAAAGAGGAGCCTGTTCTAGAACACCTGGAGGCTGAGGCCCCTGAAGCTTACCCCATCTTTGAGCCAGTGCCACCTGTCCTGGAAACAGCCCAGGTTGACACAGAGGACTCATCACCTCATCACATGTGCCCAAATGTCCCTGACCTCTGAGAAGCTGGCCTGCCTGTCCTATTGCCCCAGAGGCCACTTCGGCTTTTTTCATATAAAGACCCTTTTGTGGGAAAAAAACCCAAAAAACTATAAATTAAAAAAAAACAAAAGATCAACTGCACAAATTTATATTCTTTTAAATGTCAAAATCTCACTCAAATTTAATCACCTATATGGTGGACAGTAATTAAGCAGCCATAGATTTCTGGCTAAGCTCCTCACATTAAGCAAAAGCCTTTTTGTTGTTGCTGTTTTTAATTTGCTTGTTTGATTTTGAATAATGGTAAAGTGAAGGCGAAAAAGAGATTTTACTCTTACAAAATCAAGTTTTTGGTTCCTTTAAATTCCTAATTATTTTAGGATAACATTTCTCATAGTTTTTTTCCATATACAATTTTTGGTGAGTATTCATTTCATTCCTGTTCAGCTGTTTGAATACAAGGTCTATTTTTATGACATCTTGACTTATTTTTTGCAATGAAAGACAAAGCTATATAAAAGCTAACTAACTATCCAGTGATTATTTCTAATTAAAGGGATCTGATTTAAAAAAAAAAAAAAAAAGAAAAAACTTGTGGAAAATTAAAAGGAGGGTATGGTGTGCCCTTTGCATGCATGTCTGTACAAGTTCCCATTGCCGGGAAAATGATTTAAAGTACAGTATGTGCAACCTGTTTTTCTGGTAATTACAAATCAAGACATATGTCTTTGCAACAAGAAGCAGCTAGCTGCCATTTTAAGCATTCCTCTGCCCCTGCTGAGTTAATTCCATTACACAAAAATCCCAACGAAGGTAATTTTGAACAGAGCATCCTCCTGCTTAAATCTTCCTTTTGCTGCATTTCTTCCTTTTGAATTGCAGGACTGCTAACTAGAAATGGAAGTATCCCATTAAACTGTTAGGTTTACTTTCCTTTAATACTCTAATCATGCCAGAAAGTCAAAGAGGAAAAAAAAAATCTGCACCATGTCTAGACAAATCATATTTCCCTTTTCTGTTCTCTTACCTTTACCAAGTAATTCATCAAATAAAAAGATTTATGGATACTCATTGCTTATAAATTTGACAGATTAATTTCACATTTATACACGTTTTAAATTCAAATACACGGAACATAACGATTGAAGAGAACTGAAGCTATTTCTAAATTAGTCAATCTACTGAAATTGTACTATGCAGAAAGAGTTAAGAATCAATATTAACTTTTCAGCTTGTACCACTGAATAACATAAGTTGGCAGTTTTTTTTTTTTTTTTTTTTTACCGTTGAACTATTTTCCTACGTGTCTATCTATAACAAAAGTTTGAGGGAAAAAAATGTGAGACCAGAGCAAAAGGACATTGAGACAATCTAGCTAACTGAATGTGTTTTCTTTATGTTCAGACTGTAGCATTGTTGATATTAGCTAGTTGATATTAGATACGAAGTACTGTTCCGAGTCCTTGAGAGAAGTTGTTAAGGATTTAGTGGGAGAGACAGCCAAATTGCTCAGTTCTAGGAGAAACGCTATAGTAGATACATGATTAAAGTAGACATAAAGAGGAAGGGAAATTAATTCTGACTAGTTGAATCTGAAAGAATTAATTTCACAGAGAAGAATATGCAAGCATACACACCACGTATCAATGCACACAGGCACACAAAATAATTTTCGATCTGAGAAACCATACTTGGAGTAGTCACGTGATCGCTTACTCTATTATGAAGTGATGGGAAGTGCCAATACCGTTGTGTCTGATGATCTTTTACCTGCTTAATCCCTCAATTAACGTGTGTGGACACAGAACTGTGAGGGTAAAGGCAGAGGGTTCTTTTATACCCAGTTGAATAATTCTGACTTATTCAATCAATAGGAAGCCCAGAGAGGTTTTAGGGAGAGGGTTATGGTGGCAGTGTGGGGAAGGCACCAGAAGTTAAGTTCTAAAGGAAGAAAAAATCGGTTATTGCCATAGTCTAGGAAAGGCACTACCATACCTGTTGCTGCCCCAACCTCTGTTTACTACTATTGCTCCTACGACGACAACCACCACCACTAGTGGATAAAATTGAGTGAATACTTACCATCTGCCAGGGACTCCTCTACACTTTTAACAGGTACAATCAGACTTGATCCTCACCACAGTTTATATGGCAAGGAGAATGACAGGGAACAGTTAGCACTTCTTATTTTCCTCATTCTTTTCTGCACCCTGTACTGCCTGCCACTTGATCTTATCCAGATATCCAAGCTCTTGCCCTCTTCATCTTATCTCAGTCAACTTCCTCCAGACCTTTTCTGATCCCCTGCCTTCCAGAGGCCTGATCTACCACCTGTACTGCTCTCATACCAGTATCCTTGATTACTCTGCATCTCTGTCATTCCACTAGAGCCGCCTAGTAGCATCTCAACATTAGATCAGTGCTAAATCCCCCATCTCTGCTCTGCAATTTATACAGCTGAGTATGCTGGCTTATATCACTTAAATATGTTGACTGGCACAATAACAATTCAAGGTTTCCAATCATAGCAGTGCTTTCAGCACCGCTGACCACCCTTTATACCTTTGTCATCAGCTCTGCCTCTTACTTCCTGGACTGTTTTGACGCATTTGCAATAACTCATGAGTCATCTACTCCAACAGATAATGGACAGCACTGCAACAGAGTGAATTTTGGAGTCATTGGCATATAGATCCCCGTGGAAAGCATGTGAGTGAGTGGAATCACCATTTTCATAAATGTATTTTATTTTCAAAAACACTACCCACAAATAGCATTTCCATAAATACTCCCCATCAGAGTAGTATTGCACAGGTTCAGTTCTACACTTTAAATTTAAGAGTTCAGAAAATCCATTTCCCACTCATTCAACATCCACAGTATTTAAATTTTAATTTAATGGGGAGAAGATGTTTATCATCTCAGAAGAAATGCTCATAAAATTAATCTTTTGATCTCAGGATTAAACCATTGCTAGACATGATTCGTTAATAGAGTAGGTTTTAATACAAAGACCTAACATCTTTTTGAAAAGCATTAGATGCTTTTATGAAAATGCAAACATCACCCTCTTACTACTCACCTTATTTTTAGCATGGGCTTTTCAACCATAAATGTATTCTCCTTGGGGTTTAGTCCTTCTTAGGAATATAAAAGACTCATAAGTTAGCAGAAGGTTGACAGCATAGAATTCACCCAAGGAAAATAATATATTTTCCACTGTAGATGTCTTGGGAGACTCATGATTCAGTATCACCCAACTTTTTTAACCTCTCATGTCACTGTTTCTCCTCGTCATTTGTGTCCTTGTATATACCAATATCTGAATTTGCCTCTATTTTTCTAATTCTTACATTTCCTAGTCAATGTGCTAGTCTGTAGGTTTGTCTTTCCATTTGTAAAGGAAATCAATGACCAGGAGAGAGTTTAAGGGCATTCAGGGCAGTTGCCTTAGACCAACCAGAAAACTAGAATTTCTCTGAGTAATAGAATTTTTCAAGACTCCTCTATTTGCACTCTGGCTTCAGGCCATTTTTTTTTTTTTTTCTGGATTAATACAAAGGGTTCTTTGTTCCTAGGTACTTTCAATTTTGGCCAAAAGGAACCGATTTCTTTTCTCATGTATTCCCATGAGTTGGGCAATCAGGAAGCCATGATCTGGTGGTGGATCTGTTAAATTTCTAGATTCATTAATTTTTCCCTTTCATACCTGCTTCTGGAGGAGTTTGTCTGCATGATCCTCAATATCAGATCAGAACACTACATAGAATGAATGAGGAATTTTACCTTCAAAATTTAAGAAAATTCTATAGCCTAAAGAATAACCTTCAAACACATGTTCTATTTGTCTTCTTTCCTTGCCTCTAACAGGTAGTGAAAGTACATACTTAAATGATGTTACTTTGGGTTTATAAAGGGATGACAATAAGCTTTCAGAACCCACAGTTTATAAGTCAAGAGGCTTCTATATCTACTTAAGAGACGAACAAGTCTGTTGGGCATACATCCCATGAACGATTGCAATATACGTTTCATGGCAGAAAGTTAATGGAAATGCCTCAGGTAGTAAGCTAAAAAGTGAATCATTATGTCAATTAAAAACATTAATTGAGGTAATTACAAGGAGATCATAGTTTATACAGAATTTAGTTATAATTTATACAATTATCCTCAGTTACACAGAAAAAATAATGAAGCTGTTTACTGTATTTACCTAACTGAAAATTGCGACTACTGAGAGGCTACGTTTACACAGTCAAAATACCAATTTGAACTCAACCTGCCACAAGCCTACTTGTAAGGTAATGAATTCCCCGAGGACAAGGTGGTTTGGAGAGAATACAAGACTTCTAAAAACTCGACACTTTGCCAAATCAGATTCCTTAATTTTGACTTTGTTTGAAACGAGCCTCCTTTAAGTGTAATTGCTAACACCCAGCGCTCACCTCCTCTGGTTGTGGAGCCAGAAGGCATTTCTGTACATATAAAATATGAGATCTGGTTCCTGATTTTCTAAAGCTGAATAAGTGGACTCAAATTTCACTTATAGATCAATGCAAGCAAGGAATAAAACACGAAATTAAAAGGAGGAGATAGCATTCTGCACACAAACTTCTTTGGTTTCTTCTTTGCATTCACAGAGCAAATATAAATAAGATTAGGATCTGTTTGCTAGTGTGTTTTGGTGGTTTCAAATATTCCCTTTGAGCAGTCTCTAGAACAGATTTCCTTGGTTTGAATTCTGGCTGTATCACTTAGACAGCTGTGTGATCTTCGTCATAATGGTTATTCTCTTTGCCTCAGTTTGTCTATCTGTAAAATGTGATTGTGAAAATAATATCATCCATGTGAACATTATAAAGTTAAGTGTTCTAATAGCTGTAAAACACTAAGAACAGTGTTTGGCACAAACCAAGCACTATAGAAGTGCCAACTGTTAGTATTGGTATGGGAAAATGAAATATAATTCAGGAGTAAGCATTAGTCATCAGGGGGTCCAAAGGAATAAGCAAAGGTCAGAAAAAAGATTCTACTTGACTACAGTCTCTCTCCACTTTGCATCTGGTTTCAGAAGACTGATATCCCAAGGGGGTCATAACTGGTTATCCTAGGAGCATTTGAAGCCAATAGTGTTTTGTGACTGGGGAAGCTCCCCTTAATTTGCTGATTCTCCAGATAATGTTTTTTGTTTCTGTAAATCTGTCTTGGGATTTCAACACATAAATTGGAATCCAAGGTGTGCCTGGGTATGCTTTACTTACAGTTTCCCATGATAGAAGTCTCACTATACATTTAATAGTACTTGCATATTTGAGACCTAGTTTCCACTTCAAAAAAGGAGACAAACTTCAGAAATTTAGGAATTTACATAAAATATCTCCTTTTTTCAAACCTGATCTATAATTTTTAGGATGGAATAGTAGTCTTCCTGCATATGGAAAGGCACAAATGATTATATAATATTATACCCATTTGCACATTTTGCCATTATAAATTAGTAATTTATTGCACTATTTAACATGTATTTTATTGCCTTCAACCGTTTTTGGCCATGTAAATTGAAAAATACTGCATGTTTTGACATGTCATCGTTAAACATCAAGCTAGAGCCCTTTCTTCCCCCTACAAATATCCATTTATATATCAATGAATTGCAATTTAAAATGTATTTCTTCAGACACCAGTCATACCATGTCCTCTGTGTTACTATAAGATTACCTCTTTATTTATCCGTGCTGCTAAGTTAATTATAAAAATGCTTGCAGTGAGCAAACATTTTGCTTGCCTAGTCAGCATCTTAAACTAGATTAATCTTCTAGCAACACTTAATGGAAACTAAATCACACATCAACGTGCTATAACAATATAACGAAACAGCAAATGAATCACTCAATTAACTCCTTGATAAATATCAAAAACATACTTTGCTCCTATAATTTATAAAGTCAAAATAAGACTTTCTACTTTCTTTTTGCGTTTTAAAAATGGCTAAATTCTGGAAAATAAACATCAAGAAATGTATTTGGTTGTACACAGTTTTTTGTTTTTTTTTTTTAAAGCTACTTAATTCAATGATTGGTTAGGGGTGCCTGGGTGGCTCAGTTGGTTGGCTCAGGTCATGATCTTAGGGTTGTGAGATCAAGCCCCATATCGGGCTCCTTGCTCAGCTGGGAGTCTGCTTGAGATTCTCTCTCTCCTGCTCCCTCTGCCCCCCCCCCCACAGCTTGCACACGCTGTCTCTCTCAAATAAATAAATCTTTTAAAAAACTCAATAACTGGTTAAACTTCCAAACCAAGAGGGCACCATATTTGATATATGACATCATATCACACGTAACATCACAGAAAATATATAGTCAATCATTAAAATTATATAGCTACAAATACATATACATACATAAATTGAAGTTGGTTCATTTTTGGTCTGCATGTGAATTGTTTCCAAAATAGTTTTTGTTATTACTGGATTGGTGGTTAATGTTGACCTTATTTCAAGGGTTCTAATTATCAAATATCCATGATCCTGATGGTTCAAATTTTGTTTCATCCTAAATGCCAGACTTGCTCACTTTTTGCCCAACCTATCAAGTAAACTATGAAAACGATTATCCAAGCCCCAGTTATTTTAATAACCTAGAATTTGCCAGTTTTATTAATATAAACATATCTAGCTAGAGTTATAAAAAGATCCTAAAAAATTATTCTGTGTGTGTGTGACAATTTTTTATTTACATTGCTGTTAGTTAACATATAGTATAATTGGTTTCAAGAGTAGAATTTAGTGATTCATCACTTACATACAACACCCAGTTCTCATCACAACAAGTGCCCTCCTTAATACTCATCACCCATCTAGCCTAAAAAATTCTTACCAATATGATAATTTTTTATTAAAAAGCGCATTATACTGGGGCTAGAAATACCAAGTTACATCAGTCATGGCTTTTTGTTCTTAATAAGTGTACTGGGATGTCACAGCTACATATAACGATCTTAAATAACACTGTAAAGTAGGATATCTTAAGAGACCTACACATGGTGGGAGTGAGAGCCTTCAGAATAAGTGGATTGGGGGCCCGCTGAGGATTTCTGCAGTTGGTGATACTTGAGCTAAGCCTGGAGGAAGAGGGGAACCTTAATCACCAGATTAAAAAAAGAAAGATAATTTCAGGCAAATTGTGGGATACTCTTTGGATTCCATTTATGGTAGTGACACCCAAGACAATAGTATGCGATATTGTAATGTATGTGCTCTGAAAAAGTTTGGGATGGAATCCAAACATTTCCAACTTCAGGTTTCAGTAAGTTTTACTTACTAATTTCTTCTTTTAAGAAGAGTTTAGTTATGTCTTAATTACATATTGACCCAATGTCTTGATGATCATATGAGAATGTAAATCCTTAAGACATGAAATATATTTACTTTTTAAAAATTTTTATAAATGGGAGTTCTGAGCAAATCTTAAATGACAGTGGGAAAAAAAAGAAAGAAAAAGACATGAAATCAATTCTTGACTATCCATAAATGAATTTTCTGTGACCAATTTTCTACTAACTCCAGAAGCATGTGAAAGAGTTTATATTTTGTGTGTTTTTAAAATTGTTACCTCATTTTCCCCAACCTTGTCTGTTTAAACTTTAATCCATGTGACTCTCACCCAAAGTACAAATTAAAATATAACACAAATAAATAAAATAAAAATAAATGTAGCAAAAGTAAATTTATTACAAACTTATAGCTTATCAACATATAGAGCAGCTATATGTCTGCAACAGTACTAATGATAATAATAACGATGATAATAATAACAGTACTGATGATAATAATAACAGTTTTCCTCTATTGAGGACTAAGTTTCCATCATTTTACATGGATTAGACCTATTATTCCTCAGGATGACCTCATTTAACAGGGATACTCTTAATATTATCATTATAATCATCAAGAAGCCTGAAGCATAGCGCTGTAAGTAACTTGCTTTAGGCCACAGAGATAACACGGAGAAATGGGGGGAGCAAGCTGGCTCTAGATTCCAGAGTGCTAAACCGCAGTGCAGGATATTTAAATAAGATGGTGTTCTTGAATCACACCTCCTCTTTGAAGTCCAGTAGTTCTTATCTCTCTGCTTGCATCCCAGAGCAGTCTTTAAGCTTTTAACCACTACAGATGGCCATGCTCCCAACCAACAGTTTCTGATTTAATAAATAGATCTGTGGTGGAGATTGTGTTTCTATCCTTTTAAGAAGTTCCACAGGTAATTTTGATGCACACTTCTAGGGTTTAGAACCTTGATATAGATTCTTTCTTTAGTCTGAAGCATTGTGGTATCTAATGGACACTTCTTACCCTAAGCTAATTTGCTATATCGTATTTACCAGCCTTCATTACTCCAACATGAGGGCAAATTAAGGTTGAACCAAGACAAGTATTTCCAGTATTTCTTTTGATATACTGAACAGTGAATCTTAATTTGAAGGGGATAAAATGTCTGTCTTTTAAAAATGACAGCATTTTCTTCTTAGGCATCTTCATCTTAGATAAAAATTAACTTCCTATCTAAAAAGTAATCCCAATTGAACCAAAAAATTCAGGCAAACAGGACAGAAGCAAACAATCATATGAGATTTGTTATAGGTAGTTAAAGGAGAAAAAGCAAGCAAATATCTTCTCTAAAAAGAAGTTGATAGTCACACTTGCATAACCAGAGTCTATTAAATATCTTAAAAATTTAACTCTTGGATCAGTAGTTACTTTAAACCAGGAGAAAGAAATGCGTAACTTTTTAGAAGATACTAATAAAAACTGGCAAGGCTGAAAATGTTTAAATTCAATGTTGAACTCTACTTTCTCGACATAAACTATAAAGCTGGAGGGATTAAAAATGTTAGTATAGAAAAGAGCAGTACTCATTTGCTGTTTGATATCTTAACTTTTATGGTTGCTCTAAGCAATATCAGATATTTGTGAATACTAAAACTCATTGCAAACTTAAAAGCTTATTGGTTAAGAAAGGTGATATAGTTCTTGATTAAAAAAAAAATAATTGTTCTCAATTAGGCAAGTGTCCTTAGCAGCTTCCAAAGGCAGATCAGTGCCATCTAGTGGCAAAACTAGTTCACAGATTATCCCCCCCCCCCCCACCGCCCCGTTAAGATTATCTTTTCTGATCAAGTTCAGTAGAGGGTAGAGGATGCCAATGATACAAATCTGTATCATACACACACACACACACACACACACACACACACACGGTATCATATTTATGTATGGATAGCATACACACACACATATAGGTATAAATTTTAAAATGCAAATTTACTTCCTCAAGAGATTTAGTTCAGTGTATAATAATGCGACAAACATGCAATACTTACACTAAAAGTTTAATAGTTAACCATTTAGTAAAGAATGAGGAGTTATGTGTATCTAAGACATAGACAATCAATGTGTGAAATATGTAAGAAGGTAGCTTTAATGGATAAACAAGACCTTATATGGAGAAAGGGTTATCAGTTTTTAAAAACAGTTGAATGAAGTATGCTTTCAGTGTCAAGAGTATGCTTAAGGTTATCATAAATAAGATGGCTAATAATTCACAATAAAAACGACAATTTGTTTTATGTCTGGGAGAGACTAGACAAAAATTTGACAGAATTTCAAACATGATTATTTAAGCTGGAGAAAAGAAGTTATAGAGCAAAATATTGAAACCATGAGACTTCATGAAAAGCTATATAATTTCTCTCACTGTAGATCCTGAGTAATAGATAAAAATGTATCCCTCTAGAAATGCTCATGAACTCTCTTAACATGAGGAAAAAAGAATGGACTAGATGAAATTAAGTTTCCTTTCAGGCTTTAATTGTGTTAAAAGCCAAGTATCCTCCCTTATAATTCATCTTTTTGGTTTTGAGATAATATGCCTGTTTGACCCCACTGAAGTTCTGCCTTTTGTTAGTTCTCTTCCTGAGACTCCAATTAACTTTACAAAATTTCTCTTCAGTGAAGAAAATCTAGGCAAAAGGATTAATTTAGCTAACAATGCTGTAATATAAAAATCTCCGTAGGAGCTTTTTCTGACCTATTCCAGGGACTCAGCCAACTCAAATGCCGTGATGATGAAAGAGCTCTTCATAGCCCAGGAGACAAGGGGAAAAAACCCATTGCATCAGATCCAATTGCTCTTAGAGGAATTCAAAAGAATCCAAAATAGTCTTAATGCCTAAAAATGCCACATTTTCTATCTAGAGACTAGGATCCAAAAGGGTACAGAAGGTTGACTTATCAGTGATGTAATTTTCTCAACCTGATGAAGAAGGCTTTTATATGTTCCAAATGAGCTATCCGAAAAGGGGAGAGCCATTCTTTTCCTCAGCCACTCAGAGGAAACAATATGGTTATGTGAAACACAGAGCCATGAATAAGACCACTCAGGCAGCTTCTCTCGCCCCAATCTTAACCGCGATGACTTTCCTTGGTCTGCCTCTGAAACACAGAAGCAGCTGCAATTTCTTTCCTTTTCAAAAAATACTCTCTTCAGTTAGGCCCTTTTTTCCTTTCTTGCCTTGTATTCAATGTGACCGTGACATATAAAGAAAGAAAGAAATGTGGGGAACTGTGGTAATGTTGTCGTTTTAAAGTAAAATAATTGTGCATCTCCTCATTACTGATATCAACGGTTTTATAACTTTTTGTGAAGCTACTTTTATGTGGACAATCTTAAGATTACACCTCATGAATCAGGCACAAATCAGAGTTACATGGTTAGGGTTATCGACAAATTTTACCTGCAAGACCATATAAATAAAATGTGTATAATTAATTCAGGACTGCTAATTCTTTACAGAGAATGATACCAGAGGGCCTACAAATAGACACGCGCACACACGTACACTAGGCATACACACGTGCTCCTGTTCATGCCCACATGTGAACGCCTATGCATACATAAGCACACACACACATATTGCCCCTCATATCCCTTCTTCCTTCTGACATACAAGCTGAAAGCCCCAATACCAAGTTCACAATAAAAATAATCATCATTTGAGTGATCATCTTCCAAGAAGCAATTTTCACCATATGGACCATGGTTCAAATTCTGAAGGATCAGAATATAATGAAAGTTAAAAAATAGAGTTTAAGTTCAATTTAAATATGGTGAATTATTACATTCTAGAAAGCATAAATTTTAAGTCATTGCTAATTACTCTGTCATAATTTAAATTATATGGTCACAATTGGCAGGGATTACTCAATCCAGTTTTTGTATAGTTTTGGCTCTTAACCAAGCGTTTTTCTTTTTTACTTAAAATACTTTCATTATCAAAAACTTACTGACATCAAAAACTCATACAAAACATTTTTTACAGCTACTCATGTTAAGCACATGTCAGAAAACTTTAGTTTTAACATGTTAATAAGCATGGATATCTCTTGAATGCATACTCCTTTTCCAAGGAATTGGCTGAGGACATACTGTGGTACTGATGTATCTCTGAAGCCATGAGAGTAAATATTCTTAGAAATCGTACCCTGTAGGGGCTATCTTCTCTCCTAAAACGTGAAGGCAATTTCCATTCTGGCTGAGTTCTGAAATAAAAAGTTCAATCATGCTTCACTGTAACTACAGACTCAAATGTTTCAGTTCTCTCACTCAATTCCCGAACATATCTAAATATGGACTGCATCAGAAGTTCCAGTCCTTAGAATCTTCTACTTCCATCTTTTCTATAGGCTCTCTCCTTGCTTCACTTCCTCTCCTCTCATGATTAAAGTCTAAGGTTCATCTATGATCATAACCAGACTGTACCAGTATTCTTGCTCTCCCTGTGCCATTAATCTCCTTTGTCACTTGCTTGGCAAAGCGACAACTGTATATCCGTCCAACTCGTGGCCTTCACATTTGCACATCCATACTAAACTCATTGTCAATAACCTATACTTGGTCCTGAAGGAGAACAAGCAAATGCAGTTCTGTAGTAGTGCCCTCTTCTCTTCCCAGTGGTTGAGACTATAGACTATTTTCCACTCAGTCTGAAATCTTAGCTCCTTTATCTCTCTGTTCTATCATCAGAGCACCTTTAACCTAGAGAGAAGTAGAAACCATCACATGAAAATATCACTGACTTCCTCCATTGAATCCATCAACTTGTATCTATACTTCTACTTTAAATTCTCCCTTCTTTTAAAATGGTACTGCTTTGCTTTAGATGATTGAGTCTTCTCTCTCCCCTTCTCCATTGGATTACATCTACTCCAGACTTCCAGGGACCTGGAGCTTTTGATTATAAGCTCTCATCCTTTTATGTTTAACTCTACCTATTGAAAAGCTGCTTATGCTGACTCTGAATCAGACCTGGCGCTCTTTATAGACTTGTTGCTTACTAGCTAGCAATCCAGGGTAAGATATTTAACTTCTTCAACCTCAGTTTCTTCACCTGTGCAATGGGATAATAGTAGCAAATACCTCACAGGGTTGGAGTGATGAATAAATGAAAATAATGGATCAGGTAAAAATTTGGCATGAATGCTTTGGATAAAATCTTGCTATCACTGTATTTCCCAACTCGATTTGAATAAACCAGTCCCATTGGGGGTGTGGGAGGAGAGCAGTCTCCCTTAAGTTCCTCCCCTCTTTTCAATTATTATCTGATTCCACTCTTGTGCTTCACTATGAAACTTCTTAAAAGAAATGGTTTCTCCCTTTCACCTCTAACTTGCCTCGCAAGCTATTCCTTCTGGCTTTGACATTCACCACCCTACTGCAAAGTCCCATAAAAGTCACCAACATCAGGTCGCTGTAGAAAGACCCTTATCTTCGTTGTTCTCTTGATAAGATAATGCGGGGACATGCCCTGTTGACTCATCCTCTCTCTTTTCTTGGCTCCCTTAGACTCTGTTCTCTATAGGATGTCCAGCACTCAGCTGGAACAGCACATGACTCATAATAGCCACCGATAAATGTATGTTGCATGACTTAACAATTAACACACGAATGAGAGCTCCAGGGTCAAAGTCACCATTTATTTCTACAGTTTTCTGACATTGGAATGGTCATTCTACTCAAGAAACAGCTGGAGTTCTGAATTCCTTCTGAGGCACTTTATTTCATATTAGATTTCTGGGAAGAGGCTAAAACCACATTAGTCTCTTAAGAATACTCTATACTAAGAATGTCCTAGAAAGAGAGAAGCCCTGAAGTTTACATTATGTAGCTTTCAAAGCTGTTGCACTTGGTCAGAAATAGGAAACCAAAATGGTGAGATAGTTTCATGAAGGTTCAAATTACACAATTTTGCAAAGTTTAAAATTTGCCCATCATTATCCATAAATTGCAGCTATACATTATAATTATTTAATCTACATTTCTTGTTAAACACTTAAATTATGTTACTTCACCAATTTACAGAAATTATGTGATTAGGTGTAATTATACTAAATAGCTGAACACAATTAAAAAATCTTACACGCAGGAAGTGTCATCTACGGTAATTTTTTTTTCCCCCTCTTGACTCACTATCCTTGGTCTCTATCACAAGGAGATAAAGGCTGGCTCAGTCTGAATGGGATAAGAGAATTTCCAGCTTTCAGGTGACTTCTGGCTCAGGGGCCACCTACAGCGAGGCTCTCCTTCCGGGAAGCATATTTTCAGACGACGTCTGCAGTTCGAGTCCCTGAGCTTATAACCAATAATATCACCTGCAGGGATGCTGACTCTGGTACTTTGTACAGCTTGAGCGTCAAGGCGACCTACGTAAGACTGAGAGGTGGAAGCTGATCTCCAGATTTCTCTGCTTTGGAGACCTGTCGGAGTGCTGTGTGTCCCTCCTCAGCGGCGAGGAGCAGCGTGCCGCGGTTAAGCAAGTGCACTGAAGCCGGGATACCGGGTTTACATTCGCGGCTTGCTAAACCGTGCGCCGGGACGTTCGTTCCACCTCTCAGCAACTTGGTTTTTTCCACTCTAAGATACAGATAGATGATGATCACAGTCAAGGACTGTGGATCATAGCAGCACCTCCTGGGGTAGATTTGAGTACATACTACTATTTCAATCTTAGATTAAATATGGCTTCCTCGGAAGCCTTCCCTGATCAACACTTAACCACTCTTCTTACAATTCGTAATTGAGTGTTATGGGTTTATTAGTTCAATGTTACTCTGTTGTACGAGGCTATGTGCATTTCATGAAAAGTGGACAGGGATGATGTTTGCTTTGTGCTGACACACTGCCTGGCACATAGAGAATGCCGAATGGATGAACAAATGATGAATGAACGATTTCTTTTCTGCGCTTGTCTCTTTGCCTCTCCTTTGTCTTTTCCCAAACCAGACAGTCAAGTGTGGCTTCGAAAGGTACCTGATAAACTCATTCAATACTGAAGTCCTAGAGCCTCTTTGCCAGGATCACAAGCGTGACTTTGTGGGAAATCACTTTCTAAAAATACCTGCACATTATTATGCAAGTGATGGATAGATACTATTACTACCATCTGCACGTTGAAAGAGAATAGACTGCATTTGCAATCTGTGGAAACTGAAACTCAGTGGGCTCAGGGGTTGGTGATGGAGTTTTCTGGGGGCTCAGAGCTCCCACAAACCAACCTCCTAAAATTTTGCCAGGTGTGAGGCTGTTATGCTTGAGAACCAGGCTTGCCCTCGCTAACCACAGGAACGTGTTCTGTTGCTGCAAACATCCACTTCCCTTTCTCCCCCAGGCACCCTCTGCAGCTTGTCTGTCTGCTGTCCTCACTCCTCCCCCACATCCGACTCAGATTGCAGCCTGTGGTTTAAACTACCTGTTCTGATTTTGGCCATTTAAATCCACTTCCACTGTTTTTGCTCCCGTCTCACCCAGAAAGAAATTACTAAATATAGGCAAGCCATACTTTCAGTCACTTAGATACCTCCCAAACAGATAAAAATATTGGTAAATATTTTATACCATTAAAAGTTTGATTTTTTTTCAGAGAACTCAGAGCAATACCTTAAGTAATACTAGCCCCTCTGTGCTTTTTTTAATCTGATTTAACTAATTCATGTTTAATTTACACAAAACTTTGCAAGAACACATCATTTTTTTTTAAACTAATACCTTCAAATACCTTGTGAATTCATACCATAACATTCATGGAAGTGAGTTTACACAATCTATAAGGCCATCTGAATAGTGGGAAGCAAATTAGAAAATCTTTTTTTGTGCATACATCACCAAAATTAATGTGTCTTAAACCAATTGCACTCGTTAATGAAAAGACATAAGAGATCCACAAAACCCCATTTAGGAATATACTGTCTTTTTCTCCTCCCTGCTTTAAAATACGGCAAGCTGTGGAAAATCTGCAAATCCTTAGTCACATAGAAATCTAAACTCCCCATGTAGAAAGACTATAATATGGGAAAACCCAAATAAGTTCCATGTGTGAAGTCCCTTTGGCCCACTTACACAAGCAACTTCCCTTACACATTTTAGGAAAAGTCAGCTCATAGCACTTACTGAATACCAAGCTTCCAGTCTAAGTGTTACTCTCAATATATTTCAACACAAAGAAGATCCCTGGATTTTGCCTACCAAAATCCACAAAAAAGCAGAAAATAAGTGGTAGTGGCTCTTTCCCTTTCCTGACTCTCCCTTTTCTGACCTCATACAATTCTCACAAAGGTAGTTTAGATATAATCCCTTGCTTTGATTTTTGCAAGCACAATGAGAACACACCTATTTTCCATTTGCTACATTGTTCTGCCATCTGTAGGTCAGTGAGCAAACTTCTCAGAAAAATCTTTCATTGTACAATTACATTGTGTTGAATATACAACCATTTGCATGGTTCCTTCTTGCAAATTTTAGTTTTTTAAGAGGGTAGGCAGGGTCTTAAATGCATGTGCAGATTTCTGGTGTATTTCTAATATTATGCCATTGTAGAAATGACACTGTAATATGAAAAAGTATGTCACTTATATTCCTTAAATTTGTTCAAGTAAAACTGAACTCTTTACTAAAAATAATTCATCCAATTGTCAGTTCTAAACATTTTACATAGTTGCTAAATTTAAAAGTTAGGTGAAAATACAGGTAAAATATAAGTTACAAATATGAGAAAATTTCAAAACTTGATAGAAGTGGGAGAGAATCCTGCTATACTTTTTGAATGCATACAAGTTCATATTCTATACTTTTCTTGTTTATATTTCTTTTGAAGAAAAGGAAAAAATATATGAAACCTGTTCCTATGCTTAACTGCTTCCCTGAATAATAACCAACTTTTGTGTGGTATTTTTCATATGCATTGTTTCTTTTTATCCTTGCAACAACCCTGTGCATGGGTAGGACAACTATTATAAAATGTCCATATTTTTGTGAAATGGACACAGAAATTTGGTGGGTGGGCTCAATGACCAGCCCAAGATCACACATCCACAAAGTGTCAAACCTAACATTGAAAACCAAGTCTTGCCAATGTACTATGTTAATTTCTTCTCACCTCCTCTATTTCTTCAACAGAATGTTAAGATTTACATTCAGTGACAATAAATATTTAACCAACCTGCAAGATATGTCTTCTGGAAACATATTTGAATATCTATTTCCATGAAGATAGAATTTCAAGTTTCAAATGAATATAAACTAGTGTATCCTTTGGAGAATCTAAAGACATGTAAAAGAAGTTAAGATACTGTGCAGATATATTCCATTTATGTAGAAGATAGAAAATGATGTACAAGAGAAAAATGAAGCAGATAAGAAAAAGCCATGATAATTCCTAATAAATATAAATCTGGTTTAGGAAAGCTTAAATTCATATGAAGGTATCGAATACCAAAATACAAATGCACAAATATAAACAAAATATGTTGGATTTTGAAGGAATATGCGGAAGAAGGGCTAATACATAAACACTGAAGATTGAGAAGTTACGTGAGAACTAAATTATTTATTTTGAGGCTGTTATGAACTGAAGGTTTGTGTCCCCTCCAAAGTCATACGTTGAACCACAAGCGCCAGGGGCTGTACTTGGAGATGGGGCTTCTGAGGAAGTAAGGTTAAATGAGATCTTACAGGTCAGGCCCTGATCCAACACCCTTACAGAAAAAGAGAGCAGAGGGGCACCTTGGGTGGCTCAGTCAGTTAAGTGTCTGCCTTGGGCTCAGGTGGTGGTCCCAGGGTCCTGGGGTCTGAGTCCAACTTCAGGGCTCCCTGCTCAACGGGGAGTCTGTTTCTCCCTCTCCCTCTGCCCCTTCCCCCTGTTTGTGCTCTCTCTATGCGCACTCTCTCTCTTAAATAAATAAATAAAATTTAAAAAAGAAAAAGACAGCAGAGAGCTCTCTCTCTGCCTCCTGATTGCACACAGAGAAGAAGGCGGTCATCTGCAAACCAGGAAGCGAACTATCACTAGAAACTGAATTTGCCAGCGCCTTGATCATGGACTTCCCAGTCTCCAGACAGTGAAGAAATAAGGATCTGTTGTTTAAACTGCCCAGTCTGTGGTATTTTGTCATAGCAGCATGAACAGACTAAAGCAGAGGCTGAAGTTAGGTTTAATACTAAGGTTTAGGGTTTTTCTTAATAGACAAGGAAATCCTAACTCCTTTACCTTTATTAAAACAAAAAAAAAAACTTCAATATTTGTAATTAGCAAGAGGCAAAGCTAAGTGTCTGCTTCAATTTGCTTCATACTTCAAGTATTGTATTTCATTGTTAAAATATAATTTTTTTCCTCCTATATGTAAGCTATATGTCTTTTGACTGGGTCCCCTGTCTACCCTTTATTCTTTTATTTTGCCTTACTTCTGACCCAGAATACAGATGGCAAATGATCTATGGATTATGATCTCTTTTACAACACTTGAGAGACTGTGTTATTAATTTTGAATAGCTTACAGAGAAGGGGAATAACAGATCACAAATGTTTCTCTATTGTCAAAGCTTGCGAGCATAGCTAGTCAGGGGAGCTGTATCATCCTGCAGTCTACAGAAATACACAGAATGACTACAGTTCTACAGAGAACAATAAATAAATTGTCAAATATTGAGCCACTGAAATTCTGCCATTTCCCTAAAATTGTGGCTTTGTATCTGATCTTTAGAATTTTATAATGGGGCAGCCTCCAGCTTATTTGACAAGATCTTCTAAAGTGAATTTATTGTGTGCAATTTATTGCAGACCCTGACTGAATTAACTTACTTTTGAGTCTTCCCTGGATGTGAAGCCAAGAGAGAACATAGCCTTCTAAGGATCTTTTAGTTCAATAAAAGCTCCCAAATGCAAAATTCAGCATTCTAGGCCACTCTGTGGATTTAAAACATCCCCTGGGGAACTTTGATCTATAAACCAATCAACTGATTACCGTTATCCATTTATACTATTTTCTCTCATGCATCACTTCCATCTGGGGTTTTAATTGGCTTTTTATCTCATATTGACTCTTTAATAGGACCATCATTCTTATTTTTTTATTTAGTAATTATGCCATACATTATATTAAAAGCAAAAGCAAGTCTTAGTAACAATTGAAGAACTACATAAAAAAGTGATGGGGATGGAAAGGGTTTTTTAAAAAGTGGAACTCAAAAAGAAAAAGAAGTATCAGTCATGGAGCCACTTAGGGGTGAAGTTTGGAACTTGTTCCTTCAGGGTATAGAGGCTAATGTTTCAGCTGAATTTAATTTATCACCCTAGTCCAATGACAGTTCCAAATATGTTAGTCCCTTGTGGAATATGTAAATGACTGTCATGTTAAGATTCTGAAAATAATTTCACAGACACCTGGATAAAAAATATTAAAATAAATAATCTTACAGCTCCGACATTCTTTCACATGGATATGTTTAAACATAAAATGATGAATACATGTTTTAAAATGTAAGACTCTCTCCTTTAGAAAGAGGATACCTATCCCCAAGCTACTTAGTGACATTGACCAATGAAAATAAGCAATTAATTTTTAAAAAGAAGGAAAATATCATATTTCACTTTTTGGGGAGGGGCAGTCATTAAAATATAAACAATTTTGGTCTAATTTGATATTATTCTGAATCTTAAGATATGTGCATATTTTAAATGGCCATGCATAAAATGATTGGTTGTCTTAGAAGCTGGCTTTGATACACAAGCACTGACCATTTGTAAAATACTTTAATGGTATCACTGTTGAATTGCAGTATTTAGTCTTACATAGGAATGCAGCACCTCAAGCTCAAGATTTTTTTAAAAATTTTTTCCATCTTGAAAATTTGACGTTGTAAAAGTTAATTTGAACCCAACTTTTGGTTGGAATAATGATTTGGCATGTATCCCATTTTTCCTATTCATATTAATAGAAGGGATGCCTAATGTGTTTTTGGGGGGCTTTACTTGGTAGTCAAAAATGGTTTAAATTCAATCCCTGGAGACAATCTGTCATCCTCTCCAATAGCTTTTACTGAACCAACATTTTAAGGTCATATGCAACCAGGAGAATTAAAATATACCAAGAAATTAATTTTAGGCAGTAAACTTTTGCCTTATGGTTCTTCATTCTTACTGAAGAGATTCATATTTAAGGAGTATGTTCAACATAATTTATTCATTCATTCACTCTCTGATTCATTTACTCAACATTTATTTATTCAGTGCTAACTATATTTAAAACATAGTCCCAAACATCGCAGGATGAAAAAATTTGTGTCTTCAAATCTATTATGGAAATTCAAATAGTCAACAAATGCATTGTAAAGTGGTGTAAACGGGATACGAATCTAGAGTGTAGATATGTGAAAGATGCCTCTTAGTTGGAGGGTCAGGGAACTTCATGCTATCCTATGGGTTGTTAAGGCTCAAAACAGTTGGCAACTCCATAGTCTGATGAAAGCAAGATAGACAGGTTTGAGGAGGTAAGGGAAGGCAAGCGGGTGGTGCTGGAGGGAGGGAGCCTACTGTGATGGCCTCCAAGCAGCAGAGTGATCTATGGCCCAATGCGGTGAACTGAAATCCCTACCTCTTTTTTTTTTCTTTTTTTAAGATTTTATTTATTTGAAAGAGAAAGAGAGAGCACGTGCACTAGGAGGGGGGAAGAAGGAGAAGCAGTCTCCCCACCAAGCAGGGAGCCTGACGTGGGGCTGGATCCAAAGACCCCAGGATTGTGACCTAAACCAAAGGCAGATGCCTAACCGACTGAGCCACCCAGGCGCCCCTGAAATTCCTACTTCTTAACAATGGGATTGTGACCGTTCATTAGTCAGAAGAGAGCACCTCCCTGCCAGTTCCAGGACAAGGGCAAAAAGTCCAGTAACAGAAACATCTACACTTCAGTTCTAGGGCTCAGAGTTGAAATAGTCACCAGCCAGTGGCCCTGATGATAATGGCACGGTCTATTCCCTTGAGAGAAATTCCATGCTTCTTAGGTGCCCCCAGGGCTGCAGTTCAGGTTGGGACTAGGACAGAAGTTTCTAAGAGGAAACTTCGGTGAACTGGGAATAATAACACCAGAAGAAGAAAAGCTGATGTCCGTAGATGGTTAAATGGAATAGCATTGGTCTTCAGTCTCCACAGCACTGACAGTGGTAACATTTTGCAGATTAAGAAGCTAGAGCTAGAACAAGGCAAGAGGTTACCATCAAAGAACCAGGAAATGATACAACCAGACCGTAAACCCAAGTCTTCTATTTCCCAAATCCTGTTTCGTTCCAAATACAGTAGCATGTTGGAAACCAACTAATGTGAAACAACTCTGTTAGAATACTAGAAGTTTAGATCAAATGATCTATTTATGTAAAGCTGCCATTGGAATAGCTTGAAAGATCTGATAGGGCTTTGAGCAGAGGACCACTAACAGGCACGTGCCTATTAAATCAGCATTTTTCACCCACACTGAGAGTGTCTGAGACATGAAGCAACAGCTGGCCACTGAAAAACTCAGAGATTTAATTAAGTGCCTAGAGCTGAAAACTGATGGACATCAGAGATGCTTCTCTTCAGTTCCGCTAGATGATAATAGTATTATGAATTTTATTTAGAAAGACAGGGATTTGTACCTTTACAAAAAGGACTACTGAAAAATGTGAAACTATGATATTTTTGCTTGTTTTTGAGGCTAAATACATATGAAAGAATTAAGAGCTTTCTCAGAAGTGCACAGCAAGTACACATTGTATTATAGATCAGGTTTGGGCCAGAGTGCCGTGAATTTTCACAGAAGTTAGAGGTGAGGTGACATCAGAAGGTCTGAAGGGTTTGTCTTCTCTGAAAAATGTCTATTCGGGTCATCTCATTTTTGAAGTGTTTTTTTGTTTTTTTTTTGTTTTTTTTGGTGTCGAATTGTATAAGTTCTGTATATATTTTTGATATTAACCCCTTAACAGGCATATCATTTGCAAATATCTCCTCCCATTCAGTAAGTTGCCTTTTTATTTTGTTGATGGTTTCTTTTGCCGTGAAAAGCTTTTTATTTTGATATAGTCCCAATAGCTTATTTTTGCTTTCGTTTCCCTTGCCTTAGGAGACATATCTAGAAAAATGTTCTGATGGCCCATGTCAGAGCAATTCTGCCTATGCTCAGAATCCTCCAGGGTTTTTATGATTTCAGGTCTCACACTGAGGTCTTTAATCCATTTTGAGTTTATTTTTGTGTATGGTGTTCAACGGCCAACAGACACATAAAAAGATGTTTAACATCACTGATGAGAGTATCAGGGAAACGCAAATTAAAACCGCAATGAGATATCACTGTATACTTGTCACAATGGTTTAAATAAAAAAGACAAGAAATAAGAATAATTGGCAAGGATGTGGAGGAAAAGGAACCCTCATACACTATTGCTGAGAATATAAATTGTGACAACAACTGTGGAAAACAGTATGTGGTTCCTCAAATTATCAAAAATAGAAATACCTTATGACGCAATAATTCTGCTCCTGGATATTTACCCAAAGAAAATGAAAACACAAATTTGAAAAAGGTACATGCATTCCTATGTTTGTTGCAGAATTATTTAAAATAGCCAAGATATGGAAACAGCCTGTGTCCATCAATAGACAAATGGATAAGGAAGATATCGCGCACACACATACACACACACAAACGGAAATATTACGCAGTCGTAAAACAGGATGAGATCCTGCCATTTGCAACACCATGGATGGACCTAGAGGGTATGATGCTAAGTGAAATAAGTCAGATTGAGAAAGACAAATACCAAACGATTTCACTCATACATGGCATCTAAAAAAACAAATGAATAAACAAAAAGAATCAGACTGATAAATACAGAGAACAAACTGATGGTTGCCAGAGGAGAAGGGGTGAGAAATGGGCAAAACGAGTGAAGGGGGTGGGAGATACTGGCTTCCAGTTACGGAGTGAATAATTCACCAGAAAGAAAGGCTCAGCATGAAGAATACAGTCAGTGATAGTGCAATACCCTTGCACACGGACAGCTGGGAGCTACACTTGCAGCGAGCACAGCATAATGTATAAACTTGTGGAATTATTAGGTTGTACACCTGAAACTAATGCAACATTTTTCAACTATACTCAATTAAAAAAATGTTCTGGAGGGTTATTTTTTCTCTGGTAATCAGTATCTATATTGTACATCATTTCCAATCCGTGTAACTTGACTATTTTAAGCTTCAATAACGAGAGGATGCTATTTTAATATATTTCTGCACTCTTACACTTCTTACACTTCTCCAAGACTGCACTTAATTCATTTTTGAGACTCTCAAACTATTGGAAATCATGTGGAAACTACACAGTTCTTCTTTTTTCCCAAACCCCTGTATTGTATATAACACTGCTCACATCTAGTTACTAATGAAGGGTCCATCAGAAGCCAATGTTATGACTTAGGTACCTATAACGCTTGCTTTCAGAAGCTTTTATCAGAAGCTCTTCTTAAGATATGTTTATTGATACCTCAAGTTCTAGAATTTAAATTCATCCATTTACTTCATATTAAAATGGCAATATGTAATGTGTAGTGTTTTAAACTTATTAGTTTAATAGCTATTTATTATGAGCTTAGTAGTTATTATTCAAACTTATGAAGAAGCCTGGTTAGAAAAGAACAGATGAAGGGATTATCTCAAAGGAAATAAAGAACAGGAAGCCAAGATAATTTATCAAATGGCAGAAACACCTATAGTCAACAACTGTGTTGTTTGGGGAAAATAAAAATACACGATTAGTTCATTAAGCAAAATACATAGCAGAGCCCTAAAATGGTAAGATAATTAAGAAGCCAACCCGCTGAGACAAGCAAGTTTTTCAATATACTGAGAAACACCTGATGGCTGATTATTGTATTTGCTGTCTTTTAAAAAATATATTCTTTCCATCTTTATGTGGTGACAGCCATAATTTAATAAAAAGAGGAAAAAATACACAACTCTTTCAAATAAATGTCAAGCCATATTTAAAGATGTTATTTAATCTCTTGCCAAGGTATTAAAAAGTTCATTTTCCTGACACCTAACACGTTCTGGCAGAAATTAAAATTTTAACAGCTTTTCTCCAATAATTTCTTGACAGAATATAACATTGTACAAATAATCCAATCCTGCCAAATATCTTTAAGGAAACAGCAAGGGTATTTAGATAATGTTTCTACTTATACAATTATTCTAATACAAAATGATTTTTAGTAGTAGTTGGGGACCTAATTGAGCAATGAGCAGAAAAACCACTGCAGAACCACTTTGCATTAGAACTGTACTACTTTTATTTTAAAATATCACTACCTATTTCTGATTAATTTATTAGATGTAGTTTTTGCTCCACATGCATGTTTATCCTCTTCATTATCTCGGTGTCATATATTATTTTGTCCCATGTATCACTCAGTAATTCATCATAGTTTGCACTAATGAAGAAAGGTGGTCATTAAGAACAGCTAAGTGCGTTTCCCTTGATATCCTCTGGCTCATTAGAGCCCAACTGCTCTGGTCCTGTGTGCTCCAGCCACCCTTTCCTGTTCTCTTAACTTCATATGGAGCGATGTGTTCTTGCTAGCACATCAGAGAAGATAAACCTGAGCAACATTTCAAAGGTTTAAAATTTGATAATCCCAACAGTATAGACCGAGGACTTGACTATTTTAACAAAGCAGATTAGTGGGGATTCCGTAACAAGGTAAAAACAGTGATTAATTGGAAGGATGGTTCTGATGTCCTCTCTCCCACGCAGCAACCTCAGTGCCTGCCTAACCNNNNCCCACATTACCGCATTGCCTCTGACATGCACTTACAGTTTTGATTGCCGAGAAAGTAAATATTTAATATGCTTTTAAGTTATATATTTGTTTAAAGCACATATGGAATCAACCTCCCCCCTATTTGTCCCTCCCTTCCTCCTTCTCTCTCTCTCTCTCTCTCTCATACACACACACACACACACACACACACACACACACACATCATGAAGCTCTGTCCACTTTAGCCCCTCATCTGGGCTTGCCTTAGAACCATCCAGAAGTGAGTAACTAGTCTGGGAAATCTCTTTTCCCATGCCCCGAGCCTTGTCCAAGGTCTTGGTGTCCTGTGCACCCCATTGCAGCACCCTCAACAGGCATGCCTTCCTAGCAACACTTCCTAATCCGCACTGGGTTTTTCTGTTTTTCAAGGTTTTATTTATTTATTTGTCAGAGAGAGAGATAGAGAAAGAGCACAAGCAGGGGGAGGGTCAGAGGCAGAGGGAGGAACAGGCTTCCTGCTGAGCAAGGAGCCTGATGCAGGACGCTGGGATCATGACCTGAACTGAAGTCAGACGCTTAGCTGACTGAGCCACCCAGGCGTCCCTCTAATCTGCCCTGTTATCCCCGACCCCATCCAAACTTCCCATTTTGTCCCTGAATTCCTCAACGTCCTGCTCTGTGTTCATCTCACATGTAAGCTCATGCAGTGGGGTGAAGAACCTCCGATTGATTCAGAGAATACATAAATTCTTCTCGTATTCTCTTTTCCACAAAATGTTCCAAATTTTATTCTAAAAACTGATTAATAAGGCATTTCATCCAGCTATTTTAATCTCTTTCTCTGTGGAATTCTTACTTACTGCAATTAATCAGATGCTGCCGTGGGAGACCTGTTTTATTATTTTCTTATTTTTTAAATTGCATGCATTCAGTTTGATAATTTCATGCCTTTACACTTTCTATTCTCAGAAGAAAAGTAAAACTCTTGCAGAAACAACTATTTGTCATACTGTTGCATCCTCAATGCAATGCGGCATGATACTCTGGGGCACAGTACCATAAGAAGAGCAAAGGAGCAGGGAAAGGCCTGAACTCTATCTAGCTGCAGCTCTCTCTCTTCCTGTGCGAACTTGAATGCCTTTAATCTGGACTGGCCTTTTGACTCTTACTTTAACAAAAACAATGTGCCGTGTGCCAGGGCTGTGTCAAGGCTTTAAGAAGCCTTGAGCACTTCTGCTCATTGCCTTTTGAAATGATGGCCCTACTATAATAATAAGACAAAGACAGCCTGCCTGAGACTGAGAGGCTAAGGGGAGCTAGGACAGATTTTCCAACAAGGCCTGGCTAGACTAGCCAGTCTTCGGCTGACCCTGCATTCGATTGTGCATGCATGAATGAGCTCAGCTGAGGTCTGGTGAGTGTGGCCTCCATCAGCAGAGACACCCAGATGACTCTAGACCTTTGTGAAATAATAAATTTCGGTTACTATAAACCATAAATTTTAGCATGATTTGTTTTTTTGAAAGATTTTATTTATTTATTTATTTATTTATTTATTTATTTATTTAGAGTGTGAGCATGAGTTGGTGGGGGGCGGGCAGAGGGAGAATGAGAGGGAAAGAATCTCCAGCAGACTCCCCAATGAATGAGGAACCTGACTCAGGGCTTGATCCCAGGACCCTGAAATCATGGCCTGCGCTGAAATCAAGAGTGGGTTACTTCACCAAGTGAGCCACCCAGGCGCCCCTGTTACGATTTGTGATATAATAGTTAACTGATACAAAAGTAGAAGGTTTCGGGTTTTTTTGTTTTTGTTTTTTTTATAGCGTAATTCTTGGCTGTAGGTGTCACCATCACTGTTTCACCCTCCTTACTAACTGTGCCAATTTATCCTGAAGGTATTCAACTGCCACTTCTATTTTAATATCACTTTATAGTATTATCTTTAGCTCTAATGTCTTACTTAATCTCTAGTCTCAAAGGATGGAAGTGCATTCAGATCATGACCGGGGCCAATAACAGGACTTGAGGCAAAATCGCGAAGTATCAAAATCATACTTGAAGCTTTATTCTTTTGCCTATACATAGAAGAATTCATGGCTTTATATATGAAACCCTATATGTTAATGTATTTGTCATCAAGAATACATGTACCAAACGTAGTTTTGTACATCTCTTCAAATTTAATATGTTCAAATAGAACTCATTGTTTCTCCATATGATCTAGCCGTCTGCCCACAGCCATATTTTCTCGTGTTTCACAACCATTTCTTAATCCTTAATTCATCTCTTATATTGACTTTGATATCTTTAATCTCCATTTCTACTATCACCAGTTTAGTTTAATTCTTATCACTTCATACCTGAATCACTGCATCTTTCAACCGGCATGGAGACAGAAAGAACAGAGCCATCAAATCAGATCTCACGTTAAGTTGGAGAGATAGGGAGCACTTTGAATGACACAATCAGGAAGCCATACCCCTTCTCTTTCTCCTAAATATTGAAAAGTTGGAGTAATGATTAAAACTATCAAAAGTAAACTTTATCAGGAATATATTTGGAAAGCAGTGCACTTAATAATAACAATGTACTTACTGTATAATTTAGAATCAATGACTTTTGGCAAGAAGAAATAAATAGAGGTAGGAATAATGATAGAGGTATACTTCAAGAAAAATCAGTAGACTCATTTGGCTAAGATAGATTTGTCTAGGAAAAGATTTGGGACATAAATTTTGAAAGTTGTGATAGGACCAGATTTTCAAAGGTTTTGAATACAGGGCTTAAGATGCTGCACACATTAAGATACTATAAACTAATAGATGCTGTGAATTGAACAATTTTCTTATAGAATAATTTGATAATATTGAATATAGCCCCAGGATATAAGGAGAGATTTAATGTTTCCTAGGCCAGATGTTATTAACGATTAACTTGAAGGTATGATTCTTTTTTTATAAAGGTATGATTCTTAATAAGGCTGATACTGATATTTTCCTAGCATTTTCTCTTAGACATGTGAACCAAGTTTCATCACAGTCTCAATTTATATTCTTAAATTTCTTGATTAACAACTGGTCTTTCTTGGTGTATGATGTCTGTTTCTCTAAAACAATGACATCTAATTCCTGTGGTTTTTCAAATCTTATTATATTCCTTCTACTCTAATTCCTTTTAATCAATTCTTAGTTGACAAGGTGCATAGGCAATGAGATACGTATTCAGATGCTGGGATTTTCCAGTAGGGCTTTGTATTTCAACTATTTTCCCCTTACACAGAATCTATCTCCTAAGAAACAGAAAGAGGAGACGGCTCTGTGGAGGACTCATGTAATAGAAGACACCAAGGACAGCTGAAAGAATTGATGCTAATATACTATGGAAGACAGAGTTCACATTAAAAAATAGGAGTCCTCGATGGGCTGCTAGAGAGAAAAGGAATTACCTATTAGCAATTCAAAAAGAGCTTCCTATTATACAAATCTTTATATGTAGGTTAATTGCCTGCCAAGATTTCCTTTTAAATCAAAGTTAAAGTATGCAAGATCAATGCCATACAATGAAATGTCATTATTTTTGACTACTTCGAATGCTGCATAGAGCTTTTGTACTGATTTTTTCCACTTGGGAGCTCTAAGTATTCTTATTTATTTATTTATTTGCTTATTTATTTATTTATTTATTTATTTATTTATTTATTTCTGTATCTGGGTACACACACATTTAACTCTGAAAGGTTGATAATAGAATGGGAAAAGAATTTCTGTAAGATAGCCCATGTTTAACAATGTGAGAATAAGTAATTTCATCTACTTTTTCTAACTGAAATGCAGTAAGTAGCATCAAACAGCTAGAAACCAAGTAAACAATGGACAAGGTGGCTCAGTTTAATGTGGTTCTTAGAGATGGTATATTATAAACACGTCCTGATAGTCAGACTCATCTCTTTGTTCCTTTCAGCCCTGCTTTTCTTTAAGAGCTGGAAATAAGCCACATTTTTCCCCTTCTCTTCCTTGGCCAAACTTTCTCCAGAAAGAAACGTTTTCTAGTCTATTAACCTATAGCAAACCTGGAAAGGAAAAGCAGGCATGGAAGTTGCCAGTCTCTTTCGAAATCCATGTACTCAGCTAGCCCATGTCTCATTTAGTTTTTATACCAGTAATTTCCCCTTCTTTCACATGTTAAGTTTCATTAAATGAATTGCCAGTACAGACGAGGCAGGTCAGCTCACTGCCACTTTATCTGTGAGTAGCTGTGGTTCTTTGTGATTTACAATATAAATGCTTAGTTATCACGTTTTTTTGTTTTTGTTTTTTTTAAAGATTAGCCAATACACCAAAGTAATAGTTTGTGCCATATGCCTTATATATTTATTTAGTTGTTTATTTTGAGGTTTGTTGGTCTAATATAGAGATAATTTCAATTTTTTTTTCATAACAGATGGACTGGATCTATCACATATGCAGTACATCAAAACATCTTATCTCCTTAAAAACAAGCTATTGGGAGCAATCAACTGCTGCCAAAAAAGAAAATATTGGTGGGTTAACTAGCAATTTAATAATATTCCGGAGCTAGAGAAAATATACTCTTACTATTTTGTTTTTAAAGCTAAGACTATTTCTATAACTCATGATTAGTTAGTTGAATGTGTTATTCCTCAGTTTTTTTTTTTTTTTAAAGATTGTATTTATTTATTTGACAGAGACAGCCAGCGAGAGAGGGAACACAAGCAAGGGGAGTGGGAGAGGAAGAAGCAGGCTCCCAGTGGAGGAGCCTGATGTGGGGCTCGATCCCAGAACACCGGGATCACTCCCTGAGCCGAAGGCAGATGCTTAATGACTGCGCCACCCAGGTGCCCTATTCTTCAGTTTTTATCACATTGTGTCTTCTCGGTTTAAAATTCTATTTTTGAATTCTACATATGCATAGAAAACATAACGTTCAAAATTATTTTCTGAAACTCTGTCTTAAAATACATAGAAAAAACAAATATAAAACATATACCAAAGCAAATATGCACAGAGATGAAAACAATATATAAATAGCCATTCATCTAGAAGTTTATGTCATGGAGTAAAGGCCAATTACATAAGAATTGGAAAAAACTAAGAAATTATGAGGAAGAGAGCACATAAATCTGAGAAAATTCAATTAGGCACTGAACAGAAAAGACTTTTTAAATTATTGTATTACGAGCTATACAAGAGTTTATCACCAAATAATAAAGCTGAGTTTGATTTTGAATACTTCCTTCTAAGGCTTACTTGCCTAATCCCTTTTAGCAAGTCAAATATGACATTAAGTCCTACTGTTGCTTTAAGATCTATGTGTGTTTAGGTTATGGAAAATTACACATGCACACACATTTTTTTCAAGCATCTACGGACATATACATGATTACATGGAAGTATGCGTTACGCATCTGTTAAATTAAGAATAAGATGGTCTCATAATACCTATTTTAAGAAGAGAAGGTAGGAGCTTTAGTCATTACTTGGGAAACCTTGTCTGATACAGGAAAATTCAGTATCTTCTCTTGCTTTCTTTCACAGCGAGGGTGAAACAGAAACTGCTGTATTAAATTTTATTGACAGAATATTTTCAATTTGATGATACTGAGACAATCACAATAGTGTTGCTCTGAAATAAAGGTCAGCTACTCTGAAATGAAGGGTGCCTAAAAAAGCTTGTTTGTCTCCAGTCCTATGATCAGAAAGATCTATCCCAACCATGAGTGAGTGAGAATAATTTTCACTCATTAGGGCTTCGGCTGTTCGTGTTTCTTAAATTTTGGCACTTGAAGTTAAGTTTGAATTAAAAAAGACAAAAAACCCAATGCATACTCATCAATATTAGATGGTTTCAGTTATTTTCAAGTTTTCTGTATATATCTAAATCCTAAATCCAATGTCTCCTTATGTGCAAGTGTTGTCACAAATGTTTGGAAAAATGCTTTTTTTAGGACTGCAAATTCAAGAAGTTTATGGCCATGGCGCCTGGAGCTGAAGAGCATAGGGACTGGTATTTGGTGAAGATAAAGTCCCGCTAAACAGGATTTTTTTAATAAGTAGTATCATCATTGTAATGTTAGCCGGCTGCATAGAATATCTCCGCGTCTTCATGGGTTATCTTTCCACAAGACCAGCTAATCCTAAAGGCGACATAAAGTTTGCTGGATAAAAATGTGAAACCCGCAACTCTCATGCGATAATCAGTCATGAGCTTGTAACTCCTTGTGAAACCTCCCTGGGTTGGACACTGAACTTCTGTAAAAGAAAGAATCTCATTTGGTCCTTGTGAATGAGTTGGTAGATGTTAAAAGACAGAATAAATAAAAATGACTTAACTGGAAGATGAAAGAACAAACAAATAAACAAACAAAAAACAGATATAAAAATTTTCTAGCAAAGAAATAGAAAACTTCAAGGAGATAGCTTCCAGAAGTACAGATCTTCAAGTGATACAAGCTATAATAAGGAGTCAGCACCCATAGCACAGATGTACCAATAATTAAAATGCTCTTTACAAATTAAATTTTTAATTATTTTCTTTTGTAAGATAATTGAACAGGGCATGATATTGAATCCAATGTGCCAATGTGAATTTCTTGTTTCTGACATTTTTAGGAAAATAGTTGAAGACTCCCAGTATCGAAATGCCTGGATACTATAACTTTACAGTAATTTTTACCCATGATTAGTGCCTAAAATTGCTTTTCACATGAGCTACTGGGGGAGATTTTAATGAGAAAGAAACACAGCACATCAGAATGTGTGATTTACCTAAAAATATATAGAAAAAAAATCCTGCTATAAACATCAGTTTATAAGAATTCCAGAGACTGCGTTCACCTACTGATTCATTTATCCAAATACTTTCTATTTTATATAAACTTACCATATAATGGAGAATTAAAAAAAAAAAACAGGGAAGAGAAAAAAAAGAAATTTTATGGATATAATGGTAATACTGAGGTTGACCCATTCATGAATGGAAGAAGAAATAGCAAATAGGAGGGTAAAAAGCTCACTAATTTGAAATTATGGAGGTCTTACTATCAACCAATACAGTAAGGTCAAGAGTGAGTTCTTAATGGAGTCTGTGTTCTTTGTCCACGATTGTGCTAGATACGTGGCAGTGAAACCCAACTGAGAGGTGCTCACTCTTCTCCCATCACAACTGACGGGTCATTCAAGTGGAGGCCGAACGTGAATCAAAGCACAGAGGCAGAGGAGGCTGGCCGGTCATGAGATGGGGAGCAATCCTTCCAAATAACTACTGCCTGGATGAAGATGACTAGATTAGAGTCCTGTCACAGAGAATTCTGAAGCCGGATAAAGGACTTTGGGCTTAAATCTCCGTGTGATAGAATACACACATCTTACAGAGTAGGAAAGGTGATGTTTTGGGGTAATAAGGTAAAAAAAAAAAATAATAATGGACCTATATTTTTTTTTCTGGTATAAGTAAACCAGAAAATAGCAGTGGAAACAATGGTAGTATTGTTTCCACTGCTGTTATTATGATAGCATTATAGTATATCTCATGATCTAGTATTAATAATAGTAGTAACTTGTTAATACTAATATTAGTATTAATATTATTAATTAGGATTATTAATACTAATAGTTTACTACTAATAGTTACTAATAATTAACTAATAGCTACTACCATTATTAATACTTGACTGAGTTCTTCATCGATCACATTACTGAGTAAAAACAATTGCTTTCTAAAAATCAAAAGAAGATTCTGTGCAGACTGCTATTTAAAATACTTTACCTGCATGTATGTATGTATGTATGTGTACATATGTATATTGCCTTCAAATATTATATATCCTTCAAATATTAGCTAATTATAGTAAAATACCATCATGGTTGACAGGATATTTTTAGATGACTTATTTCATGTTGATCCCATTTTTTATCTCATTATTTTTTTCTCTATTGTTTGTGTATATTTTACTATGCCCAGTAGCACAAGGATATATATAGGTATTTTACAAATAAAAAACAAAAGTACAATGGGAAGTGCTCAAACTTGAAAAAAAAAGTATTTATAAGATGATATAATACTTGTTTTAGACTATATCTAGAAAATGGAAAGCCACTATAACTTTTCAAGTAAAAGAACCAAATGTTCAAAACTTTGCATTAGCCACATTATTCCGGTTGCAGTGTGCAGGATAAATCAGGAGTAGGATAATGGCTTTGGAAGTTGATGTCCAAGCACAGTCCATGTGACCTATTATATGGATAGTCTTACACTTCTATGCAAGCAGATGCTATTTTTTTGCCTAATATCTGTATGCCCAGTGATTCCCATAGTGCCGTGAACCCACACCATGTGGTATGTACAGGCCTATTGGCGTGGCTGATACATACTTGTTAAACTGAATGAAATATTCCCAAACTCATTTCTTGGTTAACCTCTTAAAGAAACCACTGTTAACAGCATCTTTTGACTGATCCTTCATACTCAAATTAAAATCTTTTCTCTCTTCTCCAGAACACGTGATATTTCTACAGTCCGTGTACTGTTCTGCCTTATGCTATAATTAGCCATGTAACACACGATTAAGTTTTAGATAAACTTAAAATGTAAACTCTCTGAGAGGGGAATATATAATATTAATATAACTACCTAAATGAGACTTCATATGTTTGTATTACTAAATAGGGATAGAGATATCTGTAGAGATAGATGGATCCAGGGACTCTAGTACATTGGTATCTCTCTCTCTCTCTCTCTCTCCCACATCCTCTAATCAGCTTCTCTGGGGGGAGGTGTGAGAGGGGCAGGTGGAGAGGAAAACATGTCTGTCGGAATTATCTTCACTTTTAAGACAGCTCTGTGATAGAAAACAGATTATTGCCTAAGACTGTGAGTTTGAAAGAATCTAAACAAAGGACCACTAGTAAAGAATATAGGCTACTTCTGGAAAAATCACTCAGGTCAGGAGAATGATTGACTGTGTAATGAACTCCAAAAGGGAGGTACTATTAAGCCCACTTTACACTAAGCTAAATGAAATCCATATGCACAGGTAAAATGGGGGGAAAGGAACCTAAGTTCAATCTCTGAATTTGTTATGTGTATATACAGAGAGAAATTCTATCATCTGTAATGGCTAATATTCCCCTACATTTGGACTAACCATTATACTAATTATAATTGCAGATATCTGATACAGAGAAACAATAAATAGCAAAAACTTCATTCATAATGGCAAATATTCTGTATCACAGTTAGAACAAAAGATCAGAAAAATATCAAGAATTTTTTTAAAAGACACATTTGTTGATGCCAGCATAATTTAAAGAGAAAAAGGACAAGAAACTTCTGAAAGTACAACAGTGGGAGAATTGGTAAGTTTTAACTAAAAGATTAGTAATCATATGTTTGCCATGATTTCTAAGATACTAGAATTGGGATGGGAGCAAGTTTTCTTTGAGCATAACTTTTGAATTATGTGCTATTTAAGTGTTTTCCATATTCAGAAACAGTATTCAATAAAAAAGAATGAAAAGCTACTCTTAAACTTGAATTGAAATTATCAACAAATGAATGTAACTGTATGTCAAGCAGGTAATACAACCACAGAGAAAAAGAATTTATGGAACTTCTGAACACAGAGTCCTGACCGGACACCTTCGACAACACAGAATCTCAGGACAAAAAGAACTGCAAAGAAATGAGAACTGCTCTTGGTAGGTTTGTCGTTGTTAGTAGATGTTTTGTGTGTATTGTAGGGTAGAACAAATAAATGCATATATTAGTGTGGCTGGGGACCAGGATTCTCACTACGGAAGATGGAGCTACAAATATGGAATTGGGGTTAGGGGGCACAGAAAATAAATAAGAAAACAGAAACACATAATTTAATTTCCAATAGCAATAAGATCTAATGTGAAAACAAAACAGAGTCACATGATAATAAGTAAGGCAATATTACCACCAGGAAAGGTCACCTTGAAAAAAGGCAACTTTGGAGGTGAGCTCTAAATATCTAAGTAGAGCCATCTGCGATCCAGTTTCAGAGATGAGCACCCTGAACAGTGGAAATAGTGAATACGAAGGCCCTGAGATGAGACCAGACTTGTGAGGTGAGCGGGTGCTGTGTGTCTAGTTCGTAGGACAGCAGTGGAAGCTGGATTCAGAGCAGTAGGCGTGGTCAGATTAGGAAGAATCCTGAGGCCAAAAGAGGAATTTGGATTTTCATCTGAGTGAAATAAGTAGGCTCTTGGACAGCTCTTGGACAGCTTTAAGTAGGGGAGGGATGTGATTTTATTTAGGTTTTATAAAAAATCATTTTGTTTTTGTGTGAGAAACAGATTGTAGGAGTACAAACACAGATTAGAATGATAATAGTGGAGATGGAGAGAGGTCGATTAATTTAGGGTATATTTTGGAAATAGAGTCATACAAGGGCTGCTGACATTTGGATGGAGGAGAGTAAGAAGTATCAAAGATAAACTAAATACTTTTCACTTAAGCTACTGGATGAATGGAAGTCCTGAATGTTGGGATGGAAGAGAGGAAGGGCCGGGCTGAGAAGGAGTGGAAGAAGAATCAAAAATTTTATTTTGGCTGCATAGTGTTTGTGATGTCTACTTTACATTCAATTGGAGAGATCTGGAACATAGCTGGATATAAGATAACAGAGCTCAAACAAACAAAAAGGAATACAGAATAAAAAAGGAAAGAAGGAAGGAACGTAGGAAGGAAGGAAGGGTTGGAAAGAGGAAAGGAGGAAAGAAGAGAGGGAGGAAGAAAGAAAGTCAGTCCAGAGTTAGAGACAAAAAACTGGGAATTACAAACACGTACAATGATATTTATGAGCAGGTGACGACTATAAGAGATCTTTTAGAGAAAGACTGTAAAGAAGAAGAAACAACCTCCAAACCTGTGGTCACTCCAACATTTAGATTCAGGAAGAGAAGAAACATGGGAAGGAGACTGAGCGAGAATAGTGGACAAGGTAGGAAGGCATGACAACTAGGTGTGTATGGTGTCGTAGAAGCCAAGAGATGCAAACGTTTTAAAGAGAAGTGGATAACTGTCAAAGGATGCTAAGAAGTCATGGTAAGATGAGAAGTGATGATCATATTTGACAATATGTTGAAGGCAGATGTTTTGAGTAGAACTGGTTTCAGTGAAGTGCTTAGCGTTGGCACCTATCAGATATGAATAGGAGAGGCTGTAGTGAGGAAGGGGCAGAGGACACAGAAACAGCTCTTAAGAAGTTCTGCTGGAAAGAGACCATGGAGAGAGACCTCATTCTAAGAGAGACTTTTTTTTTTTCCTTTTTAAAGGGAGGATGCTAGAGCATGGCAAGAATGATCCTTTTGAAAGAGAGATATTAATGATGTTGGAAAAACATGACTAAAGAAAACATATTCTCGTATAAGTACCACGCGCTAACCAATTGTGCCACTGGAGCTCCAGAAAACATATTCTCATTCAGGTAAGAGACGATCAGTCCAGAGCAATGTAGCTTTCAAAACAGAGAGTTGTACTGTTGTGGGTGGAAAGGAGGAAGGGAGAGAACATGGATGAAATACGGATACAGCTGAGATCTATATGGAGGTACTTCAGCAGATTAGGCAATGGCAAGATGAAAATCATTCCTACTGATTACTTTTCAAAGTAGGAGAGTGTATACATCCATTGCACACATGCCTCAGGCAGGGGCAATGGTGAAGGGAGGTTTTGGAGGCCTGTGGAGAGAAAAGAGAGTGGGAACATGGAAAATGAAACCAGAACAAAAAGCAATAGGACTGGCAGCCAATTTTCAGTACATATTTGCCTGACTCACAAAGCAATACTTTTAGTTCTGATATGTGCAGGGAATGGATGGTAGTATCATAGTATCATAGCTGGGCAGCTGTGTTGTGACACATGCAAAGATGGAAAAGGAGAAAGACATTTTTAAGACTACCCCAAAGCACTTCTTTAAGGATAGAGGATAGTTCTTATTGAATTACTAAAAATAGCAGCAAGAGACCATAGCATAAGTCTTACTTTGGTCCCCTAATCCAATGATAAAGTGAGGAATGATGTCTTTTGATCATACACTGATGTTTTCAGCCAATGAATTTCCAGAACGTCCCACTCCCCCATTCTTACCCCAGGGTGGCAGTCCATTGTAATAGCTCCTCTTAGCAAATGTAGAAAGAACTGAAGAGAACTGAAATTTTCACTATAATTTGCAGAGATACTTATTTATATAAACCATATATGGTATTCTTCTAAATTAGTTTGAGGCATGACCTTTTGAGGAGTGAAGGTCATTGCTGATGTTATCCCTAGAAGCATAAGAGGGACAGAGAGATACGTCATTAAGGCCACAAGATGTAACTGAGAATCACTTAGGAAGGATTATTTTAATTGTTCTGTATGCTTAGCTATCATGTTTGCAAACTGATACTTCAGTTTGGGTTTAAACAAAGTATGACAAGATGAAAGAGAAATCAACAATCAAATGAAACTGTGGCTTCCAGAAGGCAAACCAAAAAGTATCATTTTCCCCTTAATCTTTATCCAAATTGGCTTCCCAGTTGGTGTGTCCACACATAAAGGTGTGTTACCTCCGATCTTAAGGCTGAATCACTACAAAGCAGTCAAGAACACTACACCAGAAACCCGGGTTTCTATTCCTCAGAACTCCCCCTGAAAGGGCGAAAACAAAGTAGAGCCAAAAAAAAAAGTGGTCCATTTCTTGTTTATCACCCAAGGAATTGATCCTCTGAGAAAGTACCACAGAAACAATCCCAGAATGAGCACCCAAAAATCTGGCACAGGCCTACCAATCATCAAAATGGATAATTTTAATCTTCCCCTCGTGGCTTTGCCACATTGGTTGGACAAACAGATCTTGGTCAAAGAAACCATTTGTGTCTTCCTAGAAGAATAAAGCTTCCAGAACAAGTTACTTTTAGGAAGAAATAATTACAGTTTTGGAGAGAATGCTATAAGCCACGTAATTACAAGGTCAGATGAATCTGTTGCTGCTTTAAATTTCTCTTGACAGCACTTCAAGAAAAAGACATTAAAGTAGGAAGAATAGGAACAATATGGAGGAGATTATTTGAATGGGTTGTAACTTCAGGGAGAAAATATTCCAAAAGTGGGTGGCACTGTTTTACAACAGGCAATGTACTAATGGCATTTCTGCTTATCAGATGTAAAAATATGCTTCTATAGCATGACTAAATAAAAGATCTCTCGTGAAACTTCAAACACCATGACCCATTTCACTTCCCAATCAATATTTTCATGTGGTTTTCCCCCAGGCAATTATAGGACTTTTGGGAGGGGGTTTGGTTTTTTGTTTTTGTTTTTTTACACAGAGAGTATATCATCAAATACAATAATGCAAAGCCTAAGCAAATATTTTAAACTATTTTTAAAAAGTTACAACTGGAAGACACATTACAGATCAAACTTCTCATTTTACAAACAAAAAAACTGAGACTGAAAAATTAAATGACTTGCTCAAGGTCACAAATTATGAACAGCTGTCAGCATCAAACCTAACGTAGTCAAGACTGAAAAAGTTTCTTCCTTTCCCTTTGAAACATAATCTGCTCCAGTCTTCCTAGTGGACTGTTTCTCTTTCCTACCCTTTCAGTGTCTACCCCTGACAAATTACTCAAGACCTTTCTTCTCTGCCCAGAAGTCACTTCCATGTTTAGCCTGTCTTCCATCCTTGTCCCATAAATCATGGGTTACAGGTAGAATTAATATGCTTTTCCAATGCCCTTGTGCGTCTCTGACACAGTAAATTGGAAACTGAGAGATGTTGGTGTAGAACACTAGAGTTTTTCTATTTTGAGGGATACAGGAATTTTGACAGTCACCTTCTAAGGAGAGGATGACTTTCTAACAATTCAAGGGAATAGTGGGAATCTTGAGCATAGTCTCTTAACTGCTGTGTGTTGGTTCCTCTTAATGGATAAGAAAATAGCCAATACTCAGTGGTTAAAAGAATAGGTTCTAAAATAGTCTGTGCGGTTTGAATCTAGGCTCCACTTTTTACTAGCAGTGATCTTGGGCAACTACTGCTTCACAAGGACAGTTTGAGGATTATGTGAGAATATTTATGTAAAGCACTTACAATAAGAATAAGCACATAACAAAAGGTAAATTTTAGGTTGTTAATAACATATTTACTGGGCATTATTCAAGTCCCTAATCTGTTGTCATCCTGTTAAAATCTGGCTTCTTCTGTGTCATTCCACTAAACCGCTCTTGTAAAGGTCACTAATGACCATCTATTTTTTTTTTTAAGATTTTATTTGTTTATTGACAGAGAGAGAGAGCATGCAAGTAGGCAGAGCAGCAGGCAGAGGGAGAAAGAGAAGCAGGCTCCGCACGGAGCAAGGAGCCTGATGGGAGGCTCGATTCCAGGACCCTGGGATCATGACCTGAGCCCAAGGCAGATGCTTAACCAACTGAGCCACCTAGGTGCCCCACTAATGGCCATCTAAATGACAAATTCAGTGGCCCATTTTTAATACCTCTTCTATATCAATACTCCAAACAGGGACACCTGGGTGACTCAGTCGGTTAAGCATCTGCCTTCGGCTCAGGTCATGATCCCAGGGTCCTGGGCTCGAGGTCCCCATCAGGCTCCTTGCTCAGTGGGGAGCCTGCTTCTCCCTCTGCCTGCCGCTCGCCCTGCTTGTGCTCTCTCTCAGAAACAAATAAAATCTTTAAAACAGACAATCAAACAAACAACGCTCCAAACACTTGATGCTGCTTATTTTTCTGAGTGTCTTCAAATTCTGTCCTCTTTCGACTTCTGTGAACCCCCGCTCTCCACAGCACTTTATGTATTAGACCATCGTTTTCTATCCTCTCTACCCTTTTTCCTGATGATACACTTTATTTCAAAGCTTGCAACCACCCAGTATGCCAGGGATTCTGGTGTACATTTCTAGTATTTAACTAATCCAGAGATAGTGATAGGCCTAATTTCAAACTGCCTTATGCATATTTTTATTTTAATGCCTGAGACCAGAAAACAGAACTCAATACATCTTCCTGGAACTATCTTCCCTAGATTCCCTATCTTTAGAAATTTTATCTCCATCTATGCCACTGAAATTCTCAAAGGCTTCTTTGATTCTTCCCTTCCAGCATGACTTGAATGACAATTCATTCCTGTTTGCTCGGGACGGTTCCAATTGATACCTGCCATTTCGTCTCCATTATTAATAGAAGTCTCTTTTACTCTCAAAAGTGTTATGATGTGGGTGATAAATTATATGATTATCCTAATCATGTTAGGCACCCAATCTACTTCACAATTGTCATCAGTCTTGATATTTCATTCTGTCCTCTGTAGCACAGGCATTTTTTTTCTTCCTTTCTGGACAATGTCAACAGTCTCTTTGAGGATCTCCAAATGGCCACTAAAATGATCTTCCTAAAAACAAGCCTGGTATTGTTATTCACCTTCATAAAAATTTTCATTCTTTCTCAGTTTTCTACAACACAGAGTCCAACAGTCTTCTAACTATTTTCCATTTTTGCATCCCTCTTCCCTGCTACCTTTAGGTAAAAGCAGGGTAATGACTTAACATTAGAGAATGTAAGTTAAATAAAGAGTAGACATGGAGTATTGGTTTTCTACAATATTACTGATGAAATAAATGTTAGTGGACTTCACCATTTCTTGACACTATCTAGCACCTCTCATTAAGGCACCTGTAAAACTCAAATGTGATCATGTGAGCATGTTTCAATCACCATATAATGTGTGTGACTATTGTTTTTCTTACTATTTTTCTCTCTCCTACCCAATTAATTTATTATTAATAAATGTTTTGGTCAAGAATAGAAATATCCAAATGAATGTCTGCTATTCAAAGGAGGAGAAAATATACTCTCCAAAAAATAAATTTTGTGAAAATTCCAGTATTGAAATTTTCTTTCTTCTATATAAAGCTATATATTTAGTACTTACAGTTTCTCCATTTTTAATAGCAACTGAAATACTTAAAGCTGTAGCCTGTAAAATTTAATATAACCTTTTTAATTATCTACATTTTACAAATTTATAGACAGTATAATTAATTTCCTGATTTTTAAAAGTTTTTATTTAAATTCCAGTTAGTTAACATACCATATAATATTAGTTTCAGGCAAACAGTATAGTGTAGTGATTCAACACTTCCATATAATACCGGGCTCATCACAACAAGTGCCCTCCTTAATCCCCATCACCTAATTCACCCAACCCACCACCCACCTCCCCTCTGGTAACCATCAGTTTGTTCTCTATAGTTAAGAGTCTATTTCTAAAACTATATTTGGGTGGGCCAATATCTCATTAAACCTATATACAAATTTAATCACCACTATCTCTAGAGAGCCATGCATGTGGAGTATATTAAGTGCAGTCCTTACCCTCTAACATTGGCAATACAGGACTAAGGATGGACATAAACAGAAGATACAAAGATCAATAAAAACATTAAAATGCAAAATCAGTAAAACATTATGTGTGTGTGTATATATATATACACATATATATAATATATTAATTCTATACTCCAAAATACAAATCTGAATATTTTTGTACTTTTATTCTTACCCTTTTAGGTATTTATATCTAAATTATATATAACTTATATACATAAGTTGGATTTTAGGGGTTATTGACCAGGCACTTATACATGAATTATGTTGAACTATTCAAAATTGCCTTTTTAAAAAAGGTTAGTTGAATATCAAGTTTCCTATGGTTCAATTTAATCACAAATGAGAACTTGCTAAGAGCATTTAAATAATTTTACTCATGCATATACAGTCAATTAATTTATGACAAAGGAGCCAAGAATATACAACCAGGAAAGGGCAGTCTCTTCAATAAAAGTGCTGGAAAAACTGGATAGCCACATGCCAAAAATGGAACTGGAATGCTATCTTATACCACATAAAAACTAACTCAAAATGGGTTAAAAACTTGAACATAAGACCTGAAATCATAACAGTTATGGAAGAAAAAAAATTGGCAGTAAGTTTATCATCGATCTTGGCAATAAATTTGGAAGCAAAGGCAACATAAACAAAAATAAACGTGGGGTAAGATCAAACTAAGAAACTTCTGCATAGCAAAGGAAACCACGGGGGGGGGGGAGACAACCTACAGAATGGGAGAAATACTTGCAAATCATAAAGCTGATAAGGGATTAGTGTTCAAAATACATTAAAAAAAAATCACACAACTCAATAGCAAAAAACAAGCAAAAAACTCCAAAACACCCCAATTTAAAAAAAACAGGCAGAGGATCTGAATAGACATTTTTTCAAAGAAAACACAGATGTTCAACACGTACATGAAAAGATTCTCAACATGACTAATCATCAGGGAAATGCAAATCAAAACCACAATGAGATGTCATCTCAACCCTGTTAGAGTGACTTTTATCCAAAAGACAAGAATTAACAAGTGTTGGCAAGGATGTGGAGAAACGGGAACCCTTGTGCACTGTTGGTAGGAATGTAAATTGGCACAACCACTGTGGAAAAGAGTCTGGAGGTTCCTCAAAAAATTAAAAATAGAACTACCCTATGACCAGTGTTCCACCTCTGGGTATTTATCCAAAGGAAACAAAATCACTAACTTGAGAAGATATCTGCACTGCCATGTTTACTGAAACTTCATTTGCCATAGCCAAGACGTGGAAGCAACCTAAGTGTTCATCAGTGAATGAATGGATAAAAAAGATGGAACTATCATGCTTAAAAATTCCATTGTATGTGTGGGTATGTGTATATGTATATTATGAATATAATTCAACCATAAAAAAGAAGGAAACCTTGCCATCTGTGACAACATGCATGGATCTTGAGGACAACAGGCTGAGTGAAGTAAGTCAAAGAAAGAGAAATGCCATATGACTTCACTTATATGCGGAACCTAAGAAACAAAAAAGAAGAAAATTGGTTGCAAGTGGCAGGGGGTGGGGCAAAATGGGTGAAAAGGGTCAAAAGGTACAAACTTCCAGTTATAAAATCAATAAGTCATAGGGATATAAAGTACAACATAGTGACTGACGTTAATAATACTGTATTGTATATTTGAAAGTTCTTAAGAGAGTAAATCTTAAATGTTCTCATCACACACAAAACAATTTTGTAGCTATGTTTGTTGATAGATGCTAACTGGACTTATTGTGATCATTATGCAATATATACAAATATCAAACCATTATGTTGTACACCTGAAACTATGATAATGTTACATGCCAATTATATTTCAATAAAAAATAAAATACTTTTATTTGCAAATTAGAACAACTTGTGTACACTTTAAAATAAAAACCTAGGAGAATTCCATTTTAGGGATAAAGAAGCTAATAAAATATTTAACTGGGAGTACACAACTGGAGAATATAACAGAGCATTATTTGTTAGAGCATTATAATGTTAAGATTCATGTTCATTTCATCTTTGATACATTTGTTTATCTTGGGACAGACTGTCACACAAGGCCATTTAAAATGACTCATTTTGAAATTTAAAATTAGGTTTAAACTTAAGTAAATTATTTGAAACATTCAATTGCATTGCTATGTTTTAAGAAGAAAAGTAGACCCATTTCAGAGACAACAAACTGGGAATTCCTTTCATATTCAGTGTTAATCAATTTTGTGGAATATCTAGTTGAAAAAGTAAGAAATGAATGAAAATATTAGGCTGGAGGAGATCTAAACAGTCAACAGGAGACCCAAGTCTCTTATAGGTAAAGAAACTGAGGTCAAAGGACTTAAAAGAATACTTTGGTCATTAGGAAGCTGAAAGAAAAGAAAAGATAAAAGATAACTGATATATTTATATGACCAAAACTATATCTGCATGGGACCAAGTAGTACTTTTAGAAGAGAATTGTTTGACAGGACACTGACCCTATGAGGCAGGTACTATGTAATGCAATAGATAGACCCAGGAGAATACTATAAATGACAATATCATGATCTTGAAAGGGCAATGGGTGGAGTGATGGTATATATAGCAATATGATACGCATATAAATAGATAAATAGGTGCCAAGGTAATAGAATAATTCTTCAAATTCAATCTGAAATTCTCTTGATGACTGGATTTATTTTTTAACTGATTATATTGGCCTTACGTGGACATAGGCCTTCCACGCCTAGCTTAAAGGGTTTAATGTTTTATTGATACTTATACTTTGAACTTTTTAGATAACGTCGTGCAGATACATAATTTAAGGTCACATTGAACCTAATAACTTTTGCATCTTTCAGAGAGTGGGATCATCTAACTGAAACCTTTCCTGGAGAGAGAGCACACTGACCGGCGAGTGTTTGCCATCACTGTGAGTGTCCACCGCAAATACTGCACCTCCCTTCCAGGACCCAGGAAGGTAGCCTGGTTTTACTTTTTATTTATCTTAAGATTTTATTTATTTATTTTAGAGAGAGAGAGCATGAGCTGAGAAGAGGGGAGGAAAGGGAGAAAGGGAGGGAGAAGGACAAGCAGACTCCGTGCCAAGTGCAATGAGGCGCTGGATCTCAAGACCCTGAAATCATGACCTTGAGATCATAACCTGAGTTGAAACCAAGAGTTGGCGGCTTAACTGACTGAGCCACCCAGGTTCCCTGGTAGTTTGATTTTTAAAGGGTGGAGGTTAAAAAGTAAGATCTTAGGACTTCTATAGTAATGTTCTAATTCTCAAACTATTTTTCTTATTTCAAAGACGAGACCTTATTTTTTGAATAGCCCTTTGTGTGTGATTTTTTAGCTCTCTGATAATTCTACATTTGGCATCAAGTTGTGTCTCTCTGAAGTCTCTAAGATATACAGGGTCCTTAGCTCACTACGGTGTAGCACTGGTTATCAGGCAATGTAGCTACTTGTATCTTCAGCAATGAGTTTTAGAGAAAAGAACATGAGATTAAAAGTTACAAGACATGAGTTTAAAGTCAAGTTCAATTATTTACTGTAGGCAAATATGGTATGTGATTATGGATAAGTTATTTAAACTTTTACACTTTCGTTTCCTTATCTGAAAATTAGGATGATAATAATGGCACATATCCATAAGGTTACTACTTTGACAAAGAAATGACCAAGGAGAATTGTACTCATATCCCTTATGAACTCTAATTTGCAAAGTAAACCCTACTGATGCTTTGAGAAAACAAGAAGTTTTATCAAATTAAAAGTCTGACAATTAAAATTATTTTGACAATTATTTTCATATAACCCACAGCTAATGTCCTACATAGCAATATGAGACCACGAATGGAAAATGAGTAAAAATCTGTTCTTTTTAGGGGCGCCTGGGTGGCACAGCAGTTGGGCGTCTGCCTTCGGCTCAGGGCGTGATCCCGGTGCTATGGGATCGAGCCCCACATCAGGCTCCTCCGCTGTGAGCCTGCTTCTTCCTCTCCCACTCCCCCTGCTTGTGTTCCCTCTCTCGCTGGCTGTCTCTATGTCGAATAAATAAATAAAATCTTTAAAAAAAAAATCTGTTCTTTTTAGATGGCAGTTATTATAATTCGGCATATGGCAAGTTTGAATGACATTTAAGCAATAAAAATAAAAATAAGATATTTTGGTTTTCAATTCATTATACAATACACACAATACCATTCTAACGCAATGACTTGTTGTACTAACCTTTTATCTAAAGAGAGAAAATTCCATTGTAGGTCTTATCATGGAATTGACTGATTTATTTATCACAGAGCAAAGAGTTACATTTTAATAAACTTCATTCAAAATTTATTAGAATGTCAAATCTTCAAAAGAACTGATCCATTCTAGTTTCAATAGTTAAAACTCATTTTGACAATTCAATGACTTCCTAATGCAGTTTGAAATTTTAGTCCATGAAGAATTTCTCAATCAGAGAAATTCCTTAATATTTCACTATCTAAAGCCATTTGAAATTTATAGTAACACTGAAATGCCACATAAAGTGATCCATAGCAGCAGTTATGATTATAAGAGAGTCTCAAAATATATCTTATTTGTATTTTCTCTCTCTCTTACAATAAAAGATAATGGGTTGAAAAGTCTTAGTATCACTTGGGAATACTATTTGAATTGATGGAAGGTTTTCTAAGGAACATCATGGTAAAAGGATGAAATCAAAGCACCAAAGAATCATGGTGAATCATTTTACCCGACTGTGGTGACCACAGCGGAGAACTGGACATGTCCGTGATGAGAGATGAGAGGAACAAAAAAGTTTGGAGTAAACTGTTGGCAAACTTGGAAAACCTATTAAATTGGGATTTGTGTATAGTTAGAAAACAATGAAAAGAACAGAAAATATTGTAACTAAGGAAATGATGTATAGAGCAATGCTGTTAAGAAAAGAGAAACAAAAGCCAAAAAGGGACGTGAAAAGAGTTTTTAGGTAGGTCAAGAGAAGGATATTTTAAAGTCCACAAACCTAAGAGAAAGAACATAAGAACAATGCCTATGGTAGCATATAATGCAAACACTATTCAATTAGCGAACAGACACTTTTCCAATGATGACATACAAATGACTAACGGACACATGAAAAAATGTTCAAAATCATTAGCCATCAGGGAAATTCAAATCAAAACCACACTAAGATACCACCTTACGCCAGTTAGAATGGCAAAATTGACAAGGCAAGAAACAATTGCTGGAGAGGATGTGGAGAAAGGGGATCCCTCCTACATTGTTGGTGGGAATGCAAGTTCGTACAGCCACTCTGGAAAACAGTGTGGAGGTCCCTTAAAAAGTTAAAAATTGAGCTACCCTATGACCCAGCCATTGCACTACTGGGTGTTTACCCCAAAGATACAGACGTAGTGAAGAGAAGGGCCATATGCACCCCAATGTTCATAGCAGCATTGTCCACAATAGCTAAATCGTTGAAGGAACTGAGATGCCCTTCAACAGATGACTGGATTAAGAAGTTGTGGTCCATATATACGATGGAATAGTACTCAGCTATCAGAAAGAACGAGTTCTCAACATTTGCTGCAACATGGACGGCATTGGAGGAGATAATGCTAAGTGAAATAAGTCAAGCAGAGAAAGATAACTATCATATGATTTCTCTCATCTATGGAACATAAGAACTAGGAAGATCGGTAGGGGAAGAAAGGGATAAAGAAAGGGGGGGTAATCAGAAGGGGGAATGAAGCATGAGAGACTATGGACTTTGAGAAACAAACTGAGGGCTTCAGAGGGGAAGGGGGTGGGGGAATGGGATAGGCTGGTGATGGGCAGTAAGGAGGGCACGTATTGCATGGTGCACTGGGTGTTATACACAACTAATGAATCATCGAACTTTACATCAAAAACCAGGGATGTACTGTATGGTGACAAACATAATATAATAAAAAAACATTAAAAAAAAACAGCTTAGAGCCGCTTGACATGGAAGAGATATCTGTGGAGAACTGGAAGAAGATTAAAAAATAAACATATTTTGGTTCTTTTTAAAAAAGATTTTATTTATTTGAGAGAGAGCTAGAGAGAGCACAAGAGTTGGGGGGAGGGGCGAAGGGAGAGCCTGACCAGGGCTTGATCCCAGGACCCTGAGATCATGACCTGAGCCCAAGGCAGATGCTTAACTGACCAAGCCACCCAGGCACCCCTAAACATATTTGGTTCTTAAAAAACATTAGTTTGACATTAAATAGAGGTGAGAACTAAAAAACAAATTTGGAAATCTTTACAAGAGAGAATATAGTTAAAATCTTGGGAATTACTGTCAATTATGATGGAGTAGGTATGTATTAAGGAAAGTGATTGTTACAACCTGCCAAGATGTCCATCGCAAATGGTAGGCACAGGAGACCTGATGGGAAAGGAATGGACCCGTACGAAGGGAACTATACTTAAGTGGAGTCTTATTATAAAGAGGATATCTTTTTAACAGGCAATAGATGTGTCTGATAAATGTACTACAATCAGCAAGAAAGGGAAGGGAAATACCAAACGTCAGCCTGGAAGGGGTGGGTAATTGATTTCTGTTGTAGGAAGGTCACTAAAACCTAAACATCTGGATGAAGTGGAGGAACTCTGTGAAGACGCTGCCACAGTTATGATAGAAACTTAAGCAAATAGAAAAAAAAAATCCAAAACCAAAACAAAGCCTTGCAGCTTGTGTAAAACTGAATGCTTTAGGACTTTGCAGGGGAAAGAAATGACAGGGTAATGAACGGGAGTCTGCAAACTCAGATATCTCAGTACGGGGGAAGAGATGAGACGGCTGGGGATACTCGATGAAGCAAATCAAGAGGTTAGACGCAAATAAGATCTCAGTTTTGGTAGAACACCTAGAATTTTGTTGTCGTTTTTGTTGCTTGTTTTAATTAAAAATTTTGGAAGAGACCTGGCTCATAAGTGCAAAATCAGATCAGAAAAGAGTAGAGTAGCTTATATGTACTGAGGAGCTGAGGATGTGTGTATGTCCAGTTAAAATGCTTTCACCATTTGATCTTCCTAGTCACATTTTAAAAAATGCAGTAAGATGAATTAATTTTAACAGAAAGCACAAATAAACTAAGTAAACTTCAGCAAAACACTTAAATACCCTCAAAATATCTAGTTGCTACTACAGGGCTCTTTTAAGAATCAAATGTATTAAATGAAATAACACATTGTATATACTTTCTATATTATATATATGCCATTGGCACACACACACACATGTATTCTTATAAGAATTCATAAGTATATTCTTTGACCTACAACATTCTAGAAATAAGAAAGCAATTATATAAGAAGATATATAAAGTGTTATGTTTTATTTATTATTCATTTTTAATAATGTTGATGAGACACAATAACCTTAATGTCATTCTTTCTTAGTGAACTATATGCAATTACTGTTGGACCTCCTATTCCTGATAGAAATGCTATCTACAAAAGTTAAACTTACCATCATCTTTAAGGATATTAATAGGCAGGTGCTAGTGAGCATTAAAATAACGTAGAATACTTTAAAATTGGACTCACAATCCTAATTAGTTATCGTAACAGATCTGCTAGTATGTATTTTCTAATATATATAAATTCTCCTTTGTTAGCACAATGCACATCTTACGGTGACACAAAATGCAGTTTTACCTACGTTAATCAGTCCGAGAAGAACTTATGGGATCTGCATCAGTAGAATATCATTACTATTTGTGATAGTTAACATAATAAGAAACAAGACTTCAGTGTCTTATATTAGTGTTTTAAAGCAGAAGGGTTTCAATTTTGGCATTACAGATCTCCATATTCTTTTCAGGACCCCATTGGATAAGAATTTTTTGATCTGGTGAGAGGGTAAATGAAAAGAAATACATATGCAGAAATACCTTAAAAGTATTTAACTTTTTTCAAATATGATATTTAATATGCTCATTGTATAAAGTCTCAAGATATGAAGTAGGAAGTAAAACTCTTAAAATTACAATCACTGTTAACATCTATACACAAGTCCTTCAAAATATTTCTTCTATCCTAATCACAGGCATATATTTTATTTATATGGTAGAGAGTACACTAAATAAAAAATTTCATATCTTCTTTCTGGTATCACATAATATGAATTTTTCTGGTACTATTAAGAAAAGAGAAATCTTCATATAAAGTAGTCACTTTACTTGCTATAGGATTCACTAGAATTATGTTCCAATTTATTTAACTAACCCTCTGTCATGAGATATCAATCCATCTGCCTGCCATTCATTCAAAATATTCCCTGATGACCAAAAAGGGAAAAAAAATTCTCTGTGAAAAACAGACTAAAAATGTATCTAATGAAATCCAAATTTATTCGAATATATTATATAAGAATACTTCTAGTTTATAAAACTTTAGAAGGATATTGGAAGACTTAAAGTACATACACATTTGTTGTATTTGTTAATATTATTAGTCAGTAGATTCCAAAGACTACTGCTAAATTTGCAGTTCAGAAGCTAGACACATTCATTAGCTGTCTTGCTGCAATGATCAATACTATTTTTCAGTTGGCAAACATTTCACCATCTGTGATGTTGGACAAACCTTTCCTAGCATACTCTAGTTCTGGAGAAACATCAGAGAAGGATCAGCACACTGGACAGAGAAGATTCACTAAGACCAACTTTAATAAGTGATCAGACACATCCAATGTGACAAAAAATCCTCACTTGTTTATAAAACAGAAATGAGCAACTTAACCTTAAATTCAAAACAAGCAGCCAAAGAAATGAGCAGGCAAAGATTTGGACAAATTAACCATGACCCATGGAATTGGTATGCCTGAGATATTGTGTAAAAACCCAACAAACATTCAGAGGCCAAGGAAGCTTAATACCAGACAAATGACGACGATAAAACTTGAACCAAGACCCTCTTAATTAAATGCCAGCTCTACCACTTCCTACCAATGTGTTTTTCAGCTATGTTACCTAATCTCTCTGTGCCTCATATTCTCTATCTGGAAAATGAGAAAAACCTCCTGGGTTAACTGAAGAATTTAAATAAATTAAAATAGATTAAGTATTTACAACAGGACTTGTCCAGAATGAGCATTTAATAAAATTTAAAATATCATACATAGTTAGCAATTACCAGTTAATATTTAGAAAGGAAACAATTGTTATTTTCTGTATATCACTAGATTTCAATTATTATTATCTTCTGCCAAATTTATATCTGATAGTGCAAGAATAAGATTTTAAAAAAACTTTTCTTCAATTACTTAATTTCTACAGTTTGAAGAATCAAGGGTTGTCTCCCCTGTTCTGTTTCTTCCTTCCAGGTCAGTACACCCTTTCGATTACACTGTTTTTTTGTCCTGAAAATAAAGTATGTAATAAGCTATCATGTAAATTAAAAGAAAAATGAATTCCAGTAAAATCATGTGTATTTCAATATATATTAAAGTCATATACTGAAGGTATAATGAAGTAATCAGATGTTTGCACTGACTATTCATAGAGAAACACTGTGAATATGACAATTGCTGAATCCAACCCGGAAAATGAAACCTTTGTCTGTGATGCGATGATCTATGCAAAATAAAGTAAATCTCTCCTTTCACAAGGTAGTTTTGAAGTAAGACTTAAAAAAAAAAAAAGAATTAACCTCTATACTTGGATAATTTCAGGCAGAACTTTGCCTACAGGAATTCTTAGTGGGATATTTGAAAGTTTTTTATTTGGGAGAACCACCCTAAGCACTGCAGGACATGTAGCAACTCTGGTTTCTACCAGCTGGATGCTGATAGCAATGACTCTTTCATAATTACAAAAACCAAATGTCCATGCAGATTTCCAAACTGTTTTTTTTTTTAATTTATTGTTGCCACCACCCCCATCCCCACCGCCAAGCCTTTTAAACATTTTTATCCTAGTGGTGTTTCCTCAATGAAATTTTAATAGCATAGATATACTGTACTTTCTACATACAAAAGTATGATTTTTTTACATCACGTGATCACATTTCTCCCTCTTGGGGTCAAAATTTTCCCCATAAAGAATGTCTGTCTTAAGAGGACTAGAACACCCCCCATTGAGAACCACAGCTCATGCTGAGAAAGCCAGTACTCTGTAGTGCCAGAGTCCAGTCTGGGCTGCCTACTGGGGTCTTCTGATCAATAACACATTCCTAGGTCTGCAGCTCCCCGACACATGATTAAATAGAGAAATGAGAGATGCCATAATTTTGTGCACATATGTAACCAGAGTGGTCTGTAATGGTGTCAGATCATTTCACTCTTTTGTTCAAACCCTTCCACTGGCTTCCCATTCTATTTAGATTAAAACCTCAAACCTTGACCTTGGCCTATGCAGCTCTACATGATGGATTCCTCCTTTACTCTCCCTCTCATCTCTGAGCACACTCCCATGAACAAGCCATGCACACATTCAATAGTCAATGCTTTGCATTTACTTAGCCCTCTTTTTGGAACATTCTTCCCTCTGATAGGAGCAGAGCTTATTTGCTTACTTCTTCTAGGTCTGTTAATTTGTTTGATGGGTGAATATATACTGATTAAACATATATTTTGAAATCAAAGGTGATTGATTATTCTAGCATGCATACATTTACTTTGAGGACTGCCAGAATACCTTAAAATACTTATAAACTGAAAATGACCACATATCTAGCACTCCATAAAATTTGCCTTTAAAACATCAAGATTGTTTTTAATAGGAAAAAAACCCTGACGATTTCAGGTTGACAGAAGAACACGGGCTCATTGCATTGAGCATAAATGAAAAGGTGTTTCATATTTTTCCACCTGTAGATATTTTCATTTTCTATTTATATAACATTACATGAATGTGACTGTGAAACACTGACATTGTCCTTTATTCTTGAGATTGTGATAGACTTTTTACAGGTGTTTTCCAAACAGGATCCAAAATGACATTAAAGACCTAAGTTGCTGATTCACTCACACTGGATCCTTGTGTTACCAAGCAGAACTCATAATACTTAAGTTTATTGGGTGCACATTTACCCCATTTATATATTTAATTACTTATTCAGAAAAGCTTGGTGTGTGCTGATCAGTTCTCCAAATTATGTCACCAAATGTAAATTTATGTCAAAATATGGTAAATGTGAGTTCTCAGCCAAACTATTAAATTAGAAAAATACTGCAATCAGTTAAAATAAATTCGACAGTTTGCATTATTTCCTATACATAAAAGCCAAAGTGTTAAAATATTTTTCCAAGTTTTTCTATCAATTTCCTGAGTCACTCTATAAGAAATACATCTGTAACAACCCCCACAACACACACACACACACACACACACACACACACCCCAGACTGCATATTTAACAACTGATAACATCAGGGAAACATATGCTCCAATTGCATTTCTTTTGACAAATATCTGATAAAATTTTGTATGTGAATCCCCAAAACTAACCTCACACTTTAGGTTATATAAAAATTATAATGTGAAAATATGTTACTCAACTCCAACACACTAAAATTTTGCACTTCTACTTTGAAGCTTTCACTTTACAAACCTCAAGGCAAACTTTCATAATGAGAGTAATTTTCAATTTTTCCCAAGTTTAATAAGTTAGTATTTAAGAATGAGAACTTGATTTCAAAGCATTTATATTAGAATGCTATATGTCAGTTTATATAGTATGGGTCTCATATGGGCAAAAAATGTCAATTCAAAATAGTATAAATAGATATTTCTTAAAATAAGTATATTATATTGATGGAAACATAAAGTAACTTCTTTTTTTTAAAAAGCCAGTATTGGGGCCCCTGGGTGGCTTAGTCAGTGATCCCAAGGTTCTTGGATCGAGCCCCACATTGGGCTCCATGTCCGTGGGGGAGCCTCCTTCTCCCTCTCCCTCTGCCTGCTGCTCCCCCTGCTTGTGCTCTCTCTCTCTCAAATAAATAAATACAAAATCTTAAAACAAATAAAATATCAGTATTAAAATTTTGGCTAATTATTGTCTAAGTTTCTAAATGGCTGAGTTTCATTTAGTAAGTCAATGATTTGGTAAAGATAAGAGGCGCCTGGGTGGCTCAGTCTTTAAGCGTCTGCCTTCGGCTCAGGGCGTGATCCTGGAGACCTGGGATCGAGCCCCACATCAGGCTCCTCTGCTAGGAGCCTGTTTCTTCCTCTCCCACTCCCCCTGCTTGTGTTCCCTCTCTCGCTGGCTGTCTCTCTCTGTCAAATAAATAAATAAAATCTTAAAAAAAAAAAAAGATAATTCTAACACAGCCTCTTAGTTTTCCTCAAATTTTCTGAATCCACTCATCTTGTAATAATTTTAATTTTATAATTACAGTTTTACAGAAGGAGAAGAAATAGGACTGTTATCAATTATTACTTGCTGAATATTATTGATTCCTTACCAGAGCACGGCTTAAAAGCTGAGGATATATATACCCATATTCAAATTTGAGATAAGGAAGAAATTTCAAAATGGGTTTCAAGTCAAAGGTTAATCACTTGGTTTTCTTTTTTTGTTAAAAGTTAATCACTTGTAAATTACATTTTTTTTAAATTAGTGGCTAGGTTTTAAGAATCAATTTTTTATAATAATTTTTTATTATGTTATGTTAGTCACCATACAGTATATCCTTAGTTTTTGATGTAAAGTTCCATGATTCATTATTTGCGTATAACACCCAGTGCATCATGCAATACGTGCCCTCCTTAATACCCATCACCAGCCTATCCCACTCCCCCACCCCCCTCCCCTCTGAAGTCCTCAGTTTGTTTCCCAGAGTCCATAGTCTAAGAATCAATTTTTTTTTTAAAGCAAGTACCCTAATATCTGCTAATGGTTAATTTATTATTTACTTATTAAGGACCAGTCTCTGAAATGTGTTGCTAAATTGGATTTTAATATGAAGATGCCACAGTTAGCTACAATTTAAAGGCTAAAAGTGTAAGAATTGATACTTATGTTCCTTCTACATGTTCCTAATTGAAGCACTCAAAGTTTTCTGAGAGTAGATATTATAAATGTGAATGGAGTCTGCTTTATTCCTCATAAGGAATGTTTAACAATAGAGGAGGGAAAATTAAGGTCTTTAGCAAACAGCTAATGTTGCCTAGATGAATATTTTAGATAATGAAGAGGAAGAGATAGGATCCCTTATGTTTGAGGTATTTTAATCAATTAGGTTCTGTAAAGAATTTCAGTGACTTTGAATACTCCTATCCCTTCAATGTGTGTTTGTAAACATAAGTATAGACCCATCATGAGTCAGTGATCAGTGAAGTACAGTATACTTTTTAATCATGAATATCAGAAAAAGAAGGGGGGTGATAAATATGGGGACTGTGCAAATAAAACCAAGAGATCTTCAATAATTTCTAGCATATAAAATGAAAATATGTAGCAATAAAAATAAAATGAATTCTTGGCAAAGACTGAACAAATTTCTCTAATTTTTTTCTAGATTTAATCCTGGCATCATTTATGAGAATCTTATGTGATCTTTCAAGCAACTTTTCAGAGAGAAATACTCAGAGATTTTATGTATGTGTGTGTGTGTGTGTGTGTGTGTGTGCACGTATGTGCTATGTTTGCAACATATTTAACTGATTACCAATTTATATTTGTTAAGCACATCTTGACTCTTTTTTCTTTTTACAATTATTTGATATGAAATATCACCTATTTGTCAGTGTGTTTTATATTAAGTTTTGAGAGTGTAGATCTCAAAATACAAGGTAATTGTTTTCCTTAGCGTTTATCCCACAGTACCATATGAATTTATGTGAGAATTAGAGAAAATAAACATAAATAAGATTAAACTTGTAGTTTGATTTGAATTTTATTTTTTTCAGCCTACAGAAAATTTCTTATTGTATTAAAATATATTCTAATTATATTTGTCTCTTGCCAATGTATCTTTTGATGTTACAGACTGTAATAAATATATATCACCCTTCCTTTCACTGACATCTTTATGTTACATTTTCCCACTACATACAGTGATCTGGGTTCTGTACCAACCCAGCAATAGGCTCTCAGGAAACAGCTATCTTCCTGTTGGTAAATATTACAGAGATGAATGTACAACAGATTAATAGGCATTTTTATGAAAAGAAAAATTTAATATTAATAATCATACCAATAATCAATTATAATCACCACAATCAGAATCAGCAGTGTTAGAATATTTATGTCCAAAACATTATGATCAGTGTGGTAAACTTTCACAACTTGTGGGAGAGAACATAGTGTTATCTCCGTTTAACAGAAAAAGAGACTCAGAAAAATCATGCGAGTTCTCACAACCTCTAGGTGGAAGAATGAGATTTGGACCTGGGTATGTCTGTCTCCAGGGTATCTGCTCTTATAGACTCCATACGACATAATGATTTTGAAACATACTGGAGATTTCTTAACTGCTTTCCTCAAAATTAAATTTGGGTTTGCACTGACCATTGTTTTACTCTAACTTATGTATTACTTCTCATGGGAAATGCTTTTGGTAATTATTTTCATAATGACTTCATTTATTGAAGAAACTTCCTTCTTTCATGCAGTGACTGATGAAATGTCAGGTGGTGCTCATAGCCTTCTTGCCCATAAACTTTGTTCAGGTTACCATGCCACTCCAGGATGTTTTAACCATTAAATGGCTCAGGTTAGGGGCACCTGCTGGCTTGGTCAGTTAAGTGTCCGACTCTTGATTTCAGTTTAGGTCATGATCTCAGTATTGTGAGATTGAGCCTTGCCTCGGGCTTTGCAGTGAGTGGGGAGCCTGCTTAACTCTCCCTCTCCTCTGCCCCTCCCCTGCTTGCACTCTCTCATATGAGCAAGCTCTCTTTCTCCCTATCTCAAAACAAAACAAAACAAAAACAAACAAACAAACAAAAAAATGGTTTAAGTTAATGGGCTGCCTAATTGTCTTCACATTATAGCTCACTCTCTCAATCCACTTCTCAATTCTACTTTTTTTAAGAACCACCATCTCTTCCCTCTGTCTCTATTTCTCTCTGATTGTAACAAGGCTAGAGATTTTAATGCTAATAATTTCGTGGATTTTTTTTCTTCACAGAAAAAATGAGAGATGAACCAAGACCATATTACTTTTGAGCATGCTCAGCATTTTCTTACATTAATTAAACAACACCAAAGTGACATATAGTGTGAAAATCTTAATGATGAGAGTGTTAAACAGATTCATAGAAAAAAATGTGGCTACACTGGCAGGGATTTTGGACAAGTTACAGCAATGATATATTCATCACCACATTTCCTTAGGCACACTGTTCTACTTCGTTACACTGTCCAAAACTAACTAAGCTGTAGCACATAAAAAAGTTTAACACTTCTGTAACCTAAGAACAATTTCAAATAGCAAATAATAGGTGGTTGGTTTCTAAGGTCGACTAGTGAACAGTAAAATTTTGAATCTTTCTCTTTTTGAAAATACGTTTTCAAAGACATTATATTCTTAGGTGTGGCTTTATTATACCCTTGGGCTAAATTTTTATGACTTCAAATCTCTAATTTTAAAATCAAAGTCAGTTGGAAAATAGTAGTCAACTGACAGAAATAAGCTACATAGCCAAATTTGTGGGCTCACATTTGTACCATAAGGAAAAAAAATCTTATAGTCTCCCTTTCTTTTAGTCTCTTCAAATTTATTCATAAATATGTTAGAACCAAAACATTATATTTGAAAAAATTACAGAGGGGTTGGTTAAAATCATCATGGTGCCTGGGTGGCACAGCGGTTAACCGTCTGCGTTCGGCTCAGGGCGTGATCCTGGCGTTGTGGGATCGAGCCCCACATCAGGCTCCTCTGCTGGAAGCCTGCTTCTTCCTCTCCCACTCCCCCTGCTTGTGTTCCCTCTCTCGCTGGCTGTCTCTATCTCTGTCAAATAAATACATAAAATCTTTTTTAAAAAAAATCATCATGGTGGAAAGTTTAGGGTAATTTCTCTATGGCAAAGGCCAGGATGAATGTTGGATTTACCAAAACTGAGGTCTCCTCATCCTGTTCACCCTGTTGGATTGCTCACCATTTTATAATATCTGTACACATTTAATTCCTATTACTTGTATCAAAATGAAATCAAAGTTGTTGTTGTTTATTATTTTGAAATTCTGCTTCTGTAGAATTTTAACCTTTCAGTGTGGAACTGTTTGAGAACGGATTACCTGGCAAATTGCTCTTCTATTCATGTGCATGACAGCTGAGTTCAGCTGTTTTCTTAAGAATCTATGAAACAGCTGAGCTCTTTCTCCTGGTCCCCAGATTTGAGACTAAAGGAGCCTGAGGCGACAAAGTTCATTGGAATGCATATGATCAAGGAATTTACTTTCTCTTCATCTGCTACAGCTTTAAGTTATTGACCTCTGTGGCACAACTATGGGTAAAATCATCTATAACTCTCGTTTCCCCACCTTCTCCACATATATATTGGCAACTATCTGCACCATAGGGGTGTGTTAGAGGCTCAGGGCAATACAAAATACAAAATAGGCAAGCTCCAAATTGAAACAGCAGTCTTACAAACTTAACTACGGGTAAAGTCTTTATCTGTCATCTGGTATTTGTATTCATCTTCAGACAACAGGCAAGCAATCTGGAGAAATGGGATGAAACAAAGTTGCTTTTATGTTGCTACAGTCCTTGAGTTCCTCCGGAGTAGATAAAATGATTTGGTGTCAGCCACTGAAGGCCGCTCATATTCTGCCATCAGTTAAACTTGGTTTTCTGAACAAATGGGAAAGGACAGAGGTAGAACAGGCCTGTGGTGCTACATTAATAATTTCATTGTCTATAAAGTCTATTATTGTTTTACTAAAACCAGAGTTCAACGAAATTCTTGGTGTTTTAAAAAATATTATTTTACATATTATTAAAATAATTTATTATTTTTTAAAAAATATTAATTGAGCTTCAGCCCAAATGTATCTCAGCTTCAGCTCAAACATATCTTAAAGAAACAAAGCAATAAAATTGATATGTGTAATCAAATTCATTTTATTTCGTTCTGTTTTAGCCATAACTATTAAAGAAGGCTCACTGTATCTTTCTTCTATTAAAAAATAATAGCTTAAATATCTGAATTACTCTGTATCACCTTGAGTTGAATGGAAAGTGCCTGAATTGTCCCACTGAAATCGTCCCACTGACATAAATCATATTTACTTCAGCTCTAATTTACAAAGAATTAATGATAGAGAACACACTCGTCCTCCAGAAATGCCATACCACAAATGACCGTGGGCATGAACACTATATTGTTCTCCTTAAAACAAAATGTGGCACGCTTTCCAGAGTTTCACTGTGATACACTGCATATTTTTAAAGTATCATGATAAAAGGTCATTCTCTTGAGAAATCATCTCTAGTGCAACTGGTAGTTCACGTGGTTGCAGAAAGGAAGATCTGCTTGCAAAGGAACAGTGTCAGTTATATGTTATGACATCCAGGTCTGCCTATTTATCTTCAAAGAAGCACATTATGCTCTTTCTCTGATAGGGCCCAATCACCCCTGTGGCTCCTCACTGGCAAATCCTATCGGTTTCTCATGTTTCCCAGTTGTCTGCATTCTACTGTCAGTTTCAGCCTGTTGCGGTTTATCTGGGATACTAATCTCTGACTGGAGGTAACTCACTACGTACACTTTAGTTCAACATAAATCTATTGATTTTTTGGTATCAACCTCATTATCTGATCAACATTACAAGAATAATTTCTCTTCGAGTATAAAAAAGAAACAAGAAATAGTAAGATTCTTGGAACTTTGTATTGTGGATTAAAGCTAGATGGTATTTTAACTTGTTGAAATGGTATTTCTTTACAAGAGGGTTTTCTCCAAAGTTCGTAAAATGTGAAGAACTGGGGAAGAAAAGAGACAAAGAATAAATGGCGAAACATTGTTTTTCAGTAGAAAAAATTATAAGCCTATTTAAATGTCTCATAGTTTTACAAAACTAGTAACTCTTAAAGAAGAGTTAGAAACTGTTTTTGCAGCCATAAGCACTTGGGGGATTGTGCTGTATCTGATATTGCCAATAAAGGGGCAAAGATGAACATAAAATTGGAGAAAGAGTAATGGTAGCAAGTTTTGTGTTAAGCTTTTAAGACTTTATTTTAAATGATTGCAGAACATCTCTGAAGGACCCTGCCCTGAATAATCCTAATATTTCAAAATTTTACTGTAATAAACATTTGACCTGTAGCTACTAGTAGAAGAAAAGGAGTAGATGGTTAAAAATAACTCAAAAGAGTTAATTTGAAAATATTCAGATGGGAGGTTAAAGTAAAATATCAAAATAAGAAATGCATTGTGGGGGGGGATGCCTGGGGGGCTAGGTCAGTTAAGCATGTGTCTTCGGCTCAGGTCATGATCCCAGGGTCCTGGGATCGAGCCCAGCATTAGGTTCTCTGCTCAGCGGGGAGCCTGCTTCTTCCTCTCCCTCTGCCCCTCCTCCAGCTTGTGCTCTCTCGCTGGTTCACTCTCTGTCTCTCAAATAAATAAAATCTTAAAAAAAAAAATGCATGATATATTTGGGGGGAATTTTTTTTGTTTTTCCCCTAGAGGATAGAAATTTTGGCAATCTTAAAGAGAAGTTGCAGTGGGCATGCGTGCATGTCTGTATAGCAGAGAGTTCCATAAATGAATGGTACAAATTAAGCTTAAGGGTTTTCAGCCACAGCAAGTTGTTTCTGGAAATATGTGTGTTCGGTTTACAAGTTTAGGGACAAGAATAAAGTTCACACTTGGAGCATTTGTATAAAGATTTTGGGAATTGTCTGATTAAGATAGAGATTTAATAATGTGATCCAGCTCTCTTTTTTCTTTATCCATAATCCTTTTTTCTTTCATTATAGTTTTGTAGAATTCTATCTGCAAATTGGATAGAAACATGAGATTACTAGCACATTTCTTAAAATATGAAATTACAGAATAGAAAGGACAATGTGGATGCTCATATCTCTCACATGGCCATTCAGAGGTGGCAATGAAGAGATGGTATACATAGATTCACAGTTCTGAGGCTTCATCTTTTTGAAAAGCTCCTAGAAACTTTATTTTCCTATAATACATTGAAAGCCTGCCTTTCTAATTTTGGGGGAAAGAATAAATGTTACAAATATGGCACTTATTGTGTTGAGTTCCACTTGTATGAATCTGAACAATAGATATCACTTCCTTAATAAAATTCTTTCCAAGTCATTGTTGCACACTTCATTTCATTCTAGCAATGACTTCCTTTCTGTGTTCTTCCCCGCTTAGACTATTATTTAACACATGCTATTTTAAGAGGTTCAAATTCTTTTCCTAGTAGAGTCTACTACTAAAGTTTTTGTAGTTGTGCTTGTTGGTGGTAGTTTTAGTTTCTACATGGTTTGTTTAGAAAAGATAAACATACTAATAACTCATTCGTTTTTCTTCTTTGCAAAATAGTGGGTATTTATTATGTTTGATTTATTGTTATCTACTTTAAAGACTGAGGAAGCTAGAGATAAGCATATTTTATAAACTAAAATAACTATAAAACTAAAATAACATATATACCATTAAGGTATATATGTTATTAACCATCGATGTACAGTAAAATTAGTGTTTTTTATTACCAATGTTCTATTTCTTTTCCTTGTCATATTGTTGTTGCAGTTCTATGACATAGCGACTTACTTTTTCCTTTATAAAAATATTTGTTAAATTATTCTAAAGGATCAAATCCATCTGTCTATCTATCTATCTATCTATCTATCCTATGACTATGATCCATGGACTTTTCCATGGATAATATGGCTGCTTTAAAAAAGAAAAACAGGGGCGCCTGGGTGGCACAGCGGTTAAGGCGTCTGCCTTCGGCTCAGGGCGTGATCCTGGAGTTCCGGGATCGAGCCCCACATCAGGCTCCTCTACTATGAGCCTGCTTCTTCCTCTCCCACTCCCCCTGCTTGTGTTCCCTCTCTCACTGGCTGTCTCTATCTCTGTCAAATAAATAAATAAAATCTTAAAAAAAAAAAAATAAAAAAAAAATAAATAAAAAAGAAAAACAAGGGACACCTGGGTGGCCCAGGTGGTTAAGCCTTTGCCTTGGCTCGGATCATGATCCCAGAGTCCTGGGATCGAGTCCCACAGCAGGCTCCCTGCTCACCAGGAGATTCTGCCTTTCCCTCTGTCTCTCACCACCCCCCACTAGCTCGTGGTGCTCTCTCACTCGCTTTCTCTCTCTCTCTCTCAAATAAATATATGAAATCTTAAAAAAAAACCAAAACTGATATGTTTATTTTTAAAAATGGTGAGAAAAGCCTTAAAGAGCATTTTATTTATTTATTTTTTTAATTTTATTTATTTATTTGACAGAGAGACACAGCGAGAGAGGGAACACCAGCAGGGGGAATGGAAGAGGAAGAAGCAGGCTCCCAGCAGAGCAGGGAGCCCCATGCGGGGCTCGATCCCAGGACCCTGGGATCACACCCTGAGCTGAAGGCAGACGCTTAACGACTGAGCCACCCAGGGGCCCCTTAAAGAGCATTTTAAAAATAAGTAGAGATTTTACATAATAATAATACCTAATGAAAATTCTCCTTAACTTGGAGCATTTCTTTTTCATTGAATTTCTTTTGAAACATTGTTTAATCAAAAAATATTTGCTGAATAACTGTCTCTCCTACATTCTATATTAAAGCTGAGGAAAGAAACAGTAACAAGAGAGAGTTCTTGGCTTGTTGGAAGTTATATTCTATTAGTGGAGAAAGAAACATAGAAATAAATACATTAAATGAAGTTAGACAGTAAGTGCTATAAAAAAAACCGAACTAGAGGATTGGGAGTTAGATGGCATGTAGTTCTTACTAATCTAAGAAGGCCTATTTGAGTTCCTGTTTTGAATCATAATGTATATAAATCTGTACAGTTTTTCACCAAATGTTACATTCAAGCATTTTTTCTACGCATTATGTCTTAAAACTCACTTTTTAAAAAAGATTTTATTTTTAAGTAATCTCTACACCCAACATGGGGCTCGAACCCACAACCCTGAGATCAAGAGTTGCACACTCCATTGACTGAGCCAGCCAGGCACCCCTCTTAAAATTCACTTTTAATGGCTGAAAATGATTATATTTTACAAGATCTACTACATTTATTTATCTTTCTTTCTATATTTTACATTTTACATTTATTTACTTTTTGTAAACTATTATTTTATAAACTATTTTTTACTTTTTGTCAACTATTATTACCTTTTGTAATAATAGTTTGATGGATATTTTTGCACATAAATACTTTTTGTCAAAGAATAAGACCATATTCAATAATTATTCCTATTCTAAAGAATTTACTTAAATTATATATATATAGAATACTAATTTATATATATAAATTTAATTTATAATATATATATACTAATTTATACACTCAAATTTGATTGGTATGAACCCCCCACAAGAGACTATGGACTCTGGGAAACAAACTGAGGGCTTCAGAGGGGAGGGGGGTGGGGGGATGGGCTAGCCTGGTGATGGGTATTAAGGAGGGCACATATTGCATGGAGCACTGGGTGTTATACACAAACAATGAATCATGGAACACTACATCAAAAACTAATGATGTACTGTATGGTGGCTAACGTAACATTAAAAAAAAAAAAAAGAAGTCAATGAAAAGAATATTACAAAACAATTGCAGTTTCTGACAAAAGCAACAACGAATATAAACATTCTAGGATATTCGGATCCATACCCAAACTTGTGAATTGATGTTCTCTGGAAATAAAAAATTCTGACTGAGATTTCTTACCTTAACTTTCATTGCTGCCATATAAAGTATATAACTCTCAGTTTATTAGAAAATGTAATATCCCTCCAAACATATGTCACTAATTCCCTCAGAAGAGATCTATTTAGTTGAATATAAGCTTTCTATCACAATTTACTTAATGGTGGGAATTAACTGATCTGTATTCTCTTTGCTGAGATACTCTATTAGCTGAAAAATTCTCAACAAATTCCCTCCGCTCTCCTTACCCAAACTATGTAGAGCAAGGGTGCGCTTGGATTATTCAATTTTGTATTTCCCAGTGGTTTATCTAAAAAGTAAAAGGCTACTGGGGATGTACTGTATGGTGACTAATATAACAAAATAAAAATTATATAAAAAAAGAAAGAAACTTAAATAAAAAAATTAAAAGTAAAAGGCTGAAACATAGTTTAGGATTTTGTATTGCCTCCTGTTTTTTTGTTTTATTTTGTTTTGTTTTGTATTTTGGTTTTATTTCTCCTCTCTTTCTTTCTTTTGAAAACTACCATAGTGAAGGCCACAATAGTGATCATAATACAGGAAATTACAGTGTAGGAACCCCCTGAGAAGTCAAACAATCTAAAGACAGAAAAGTGTACCTCTACAGTAAAAATAGTTTATCATAATTCCATCCCCTTTCTTCTGAACCCATCTTCATCCTTAATTTTTCCAAGCATTTTTTCCTTCAAAATGTTTTTTTTTTAACTTTGGAAATTTTCAAAATTGCTATTTGTAGCTTGCTACTGGTCCTATAAAGATATTTATTCATGTCCAACCAGAAAGAAGACTTTGAGAGCGGGGGGACCCAAAGCTCTCTCGGGGTTGGTTATAGGTTTTCCACAGTTAGTTTTTTTTCTGCGGGAGCTTTGCACAATGGACAGGACCCTGAATTAGAGGTCTAAACACTTTGGTTATAGAGTTGTGTCTGTAAGTTAACTGGGTGAATATTCTGGAGCCAGTCATTCAACTTTTTGGTGTATTAATTTCCTCTTCGTTAAATGAAAGTATTTGTATCTATCCTTGCTAATCATGAGATTATTGAATATATATTGTCTTGTAATGGATATGAAAATATTATGAACTTATAAGGCTACCCAGGCAAAAATTATAACAAATATCATGGACCAGAGTGATTGGATTTTAGTCCAAGGTGTGTAGTGAAAGGGGTGAATCTTGGACTTTGGGGAGAAATGAATTCCTCCTGGGGATACACAATTTAGACTCCATGGTCATACCTTAGAACACTGGGAGGAAACATTAAAGCAACTTACATGGGCAGAGAAGAAATGGTCAATAAGACCAATCACTTATTTGTAAATATCAGACCTACAGGTAAGACTTCTCTGAATCACAAGAAGCAGAACGAAGAGACAGATTAAAGGGAAAAAAAGGAGTAAGAGAAAGGAAGACAAAACATCAGTCACAACTGATCACTGAGAAATCTGACTGGAAGCTGAGTCGTTAAATCGGCAACTTTTCCACCTTCAGTGGCTTCCAGTTCCCACTGATCTAGCCATCAGAGCATTCCGACTCCTACTCAACTCAGTAAAACAGAGCCATGAATTGGCCAAAGACACGATTGAAGCAGAAGACATAAGCTTAGCAATTAGCTTTAAGGTTACTTAGAATCTTCTGGAGGGAGTTCCAGTGAAATAAGCTCACTGGCATGCCTCCTCTGAACATTCAGTGACATGGAAGAGAAGGATTCCTCTTCTCCAAACAGATTTCTGGGTCCGTTTCTGTATCTCTTTTTTGAAAAGAGACTTCGAGAAGGGGAAAACTTCTTCTAAAATTGGCGAAGAGGAATGTATCTACATGTCAGCTTTCTACACACACACACACACACAGAGAGAGAGAGAGAGAGAGAGAGAGAGAGAGAGAGAGAAGTGGGACCTCTGGTGGCCAATAGGATTTGGTAAAAGGGAGAAAGGGCAGTGCCTGGGTCTGGCCAATTAGCTCAGACGGAAACAAATATCAACTCCATTTCTCTCTCCTCCAATGATACCAGAAAGAGATTCAGTTCAAAAACTACAATAATAATTTAAACACTATATACCTTAAGTACATGAACAAATTTAATAGTGAAATTGTGGAGGTCTTGCATTTTCATACTGAGAGAATGAAGAACTAAATGTCTCGGCAGAGCGATACATTTATCAACCTGCAACTCCCAACTGTAAAGCAGATTCAACTCTTTAAGTCATTCAAATCAGAGCTCTATGACATTTGCTATTTCTCATTTTCCTTTCTTGTTACCCTCAAAACCAAATGCGTATATGTAAGAATTTTATTACACGGTTAGCACCCAAACCTCCACAAATGTCAGCAACATATTGGAACTTTAGGAAGAGGTGATGTTAATTTACATACGTGGCCTTTGGATCTATTTGCTCCGTCTTTACAAGTGTCAGGAATTGTAAGAGTTAATGAGGAAAGCCAAGCAAAAGTCTTGCAGTGAAATCCAGAACAATATTGCAGATGTGTGGAGCCCACAGAAGGTGGAGCCCATTTATTCTGCATGCATATTTAATGTGTAAAATTATTTTTAAGTCTTAAAACAACCTCTCGGAAATGCTGTGAACTGCAGAGCTAGGCATATCCGATGCATTCTTAAATATAAAGAAGAAAGATAAGAAATGCACCAAGAGTAAAAAAATCCTGGTTACTCACGATTCTTTTCACCTCTCCACCTTGACCCAGCTTTCATTCTGCCCGAGACACCCGCAGGAGAAGTTATTTCTGCCATCGAGAGCAGCAGCGTCAGTAACAGCACAGCCATGCCAGGTAAAAATAACCTCTGTGGAGAGTCCTGTCACAGACGAACCTGAGGCTTTTCCTGGGACTAGAAACCTGGAGCCAATCCTGTCATTTCACTCAGCAGAAATGCAAAAACGCTGTTTTCCCCATAAATTTTGAAAAAGCAGGTATGTTCTCATCAGGCTCTCGATTTGAATTATGCAGGAATGTTAAAAAAAATTAGAAGGGATGTAAACCCTTCCTCTATCCATAAGCAAAATGTCAGGAGAGATAAGCTGACAATTTTCTCTGGTCTCTCTGCAGCTACCAGTTCCTAACCTGCTCCTGCCAACTCTCACTTCTTCCAAGTGTTTGTCAACATTTTTCATAACATGATAACAAGAAGCAGCTGAGATTTCAGCATTTTCCCACCTACCCATTCCTGTACCGCAGATTATAGTACTTGACAAACCTGAATATTTAATTTTGGCACTGCAAACACACCTCATTTCAAACAGCGGTGGTTGTGAAGGAAAGGGGGGAAAAACACTTGTTCTCAAAACTCTATCTAGCGTCTTAAGGAGGGATTAGGTATATAAATATCTGCTGCTAAGACATGATAAAAATACCTCTGAAAAAAGGGAGTGGTAAACAGTCATCTTTCCAACTTAGCTTGCACTGTGTGTGTGTGTGTGTGTGTGTGTGTGTGTGTTATTATTCAGAGAATAACGTCAACAGACAATTGGCCAAAAATATCTCAAATCCATGAAGCAGGGCAAAATAGTCAAGGATCATCTGCATTGTATCATACACACTTGTTTGCTTTGTAAATACATGTTCGTATATTCTGTCTCCCCTGTTTCTTGCAGAGTGATTTTTATCACCTCATAAGCTGAGCAGATTTTTCAGCAAATTATACTTCTCTGTTTTACAATTAAGTTATTTCCTGTGGACAAATTGCAATACTGTGGATTATTTTGCAACTCTGCTGCAATGACATAAAAAGCTTGCCTTCACTTTGGGGCCAAACTTATATTTTTTTAATAATAAAAATAATTTTGTGCCCCTAAGAACATTACAGAATAATAATCTACATATATTTATTTTAACAAGCCTATCAAGCTATTTTGGGATACTGCTAACCACATAATAATATTCTACAACTTGACCTACATCTTCAGTGAAAGAGTTCCAACAGCTGCCAAAACATATTTCTAGAACACATACCTGAGAATGTGCTGTTTACTGTTATCCCCTGCACTGCCGCAAAGGAGAAGGAAGAAAATAAAAGTCTACAGCAACCAAGCAGATAACATAAATCGAGCCAACAGGCTGAGCGGAAGACACGAGGGGAAAGTGAGGATTGGGGCACGTGCAGAGAAAGTCCCGTGAAAGACGGTGGCCGCCACTCAACTTCAATAGCACGTTGCCACCTGCTGGGGTGCCAGGTGTTTCAAAATTTAATGAGATGATAGAAATTCAGATTATGAGGAAGCTCCTGAGTTTTAAAGCAAAAATGACACGACTCTAAACACTTTAACTAGTTACAGAGACAGAGCATTCTGAATTTGGTTCTAACTTAAATTTTCCAGACTCCTCGATTCAAAAAATATTCTTCGAATTTCTATAACATACCAATATAACATTAATACAAAATATTCATATACTAAGCTCACAGTTTAAAGGGAGAGACATATTTTTTGAAATTTATTTGTTTGAGAGAGAGCACAGAGAGAGAGAGCGGGAGGGAGAAGGAGGCTCGCTGCTGAGCAGGGAGCCTGACGTGGGGCTTGATCCCAGGACTCTGGGATCATGACCCCTGCTGAAGGCAGACACTTAACCTCCTGAACCACCCAGGCACCTCTGGGAGAGACATATTTAAGCGAATAATTTTTCATTTGATATGTATGATAAATGCAGTGAAAACTCATATGCAATTTCTGTGGAATCACAGAAGAGAAAATAGTCTGACTGGGGGCATTAAGGAAGGCTTTCTATTTTTTCTCATTCCTGTTATGAGCCATAAAATCTAGCCATACTAGGAAACTCCCTGTTCTCCAAAAGAGCATGAACTTCCAGACTGTCAAGTTTTTTTACATATTATCTTTCTACTTAAAATACCTTTTCCCCATCATTACTTTGTATAATCCTATTAATGTTTAATACCTTAATACAAGTTTATCTTCTCAGACTTTCTCAGGTACAACCGTCCATTTCTCTCATGACTTATTCACCAGGAAGTAGAGATCTCAGCAATTATTTTAAAGGTTAAAAGCACGTGTGTGTGTGTGTGTGTGTGTGTGTGTGTGTTCAATACTAGGTGTATACTTCATTGTGAGCTTGACTGTATTATATTTTCTTTATATCCCTAAATTCAGGAATGATTGCTATACACAGAAGAAACTCACTAAAAGTTTGAACTGATGGTACATTTTCCCATGTTATGGATTTTAATTTGAGTTAGTAAGTTTTAAAATTAAAACATAACTTTTTTTAATTTATTTTTTTATTATGTTCAATTAGCCAACACATAGTACATCATTAGTTTTTGATGTAGTGTTCAATGATTCATTAGTTGCATATAACACCCAGTGCTCATCACCACATGTCCCCTCCTTAACTCTTTAAAACAGCCAGGATAACTTCTTTCATGCTCTGGACATGTGTTTATTTATACGATGTCATTTGCTTTCCTTGGGCATTAGTATTACAAAATATTAGAGATAAATAGGAAACTGTACGTATATGCATTCTCTCTCAATTAAAGTCAATTCTAGGGGCGCCTGCGTGGTTCAGTCAGTTAAGCGTCCGACACTTGATTTCGGCTCAGGTCATGATCTCAGGGTTGTGAGATCGAGCCCCATACTGGCTTAAGATTCTCCCTTTCTCCCTCTTCCTCTGCCCCCCCAAAACAAAACAAAAACAAAACCTTAAAAATAAAAAAATAGTCAATTCTCACCTTAAAATAAAAGCACATCTTAGTCTCCTATGATCTACGCTGCACTAGTAAAAGCTTAAAACTTACATTCTGTATTAACTTTTAGGTGGTGAGAATCAGGAGATCATCAAAAGGGAGCAATATGAATATTCGATACACATTTATTTATATGCTATCATTTGCTTTCCTTGGCCATTAGTGTTACAAGATGTTACAGATAAAAGGAAATCCTAGTTACATTCTAAGACCAGTTTTCTAATCTGCAGACACATTCTAAGACCAGCTTTCAAATATGCAAACTTTTTAACAGAAAGGCACTGAAGATTATCAGCAGATGGGCCTCGTCTGCTCTAAAATTACAAACTGGTACAAAGCCAGTTATTTGGCACTCACATCCTAAATTCCACATGTCCACAGCTATTTCAACTTAAGACATCGAATAGGCAAAGTGCATTTCTGCACCTTCTCCTCCTTCCTTCTCCAAGCACTGCCTCCACTGAGCTATGCAAACACACACTCTGGTCTTAGCCAATGGAGTTGAGCTGTCTCATTCTTCCTAAGTGAAAGTGATCAGTCAACTAACCAAATAAATCAATCCTGACTCAAGGAAGTTAATGGGAGCAGTCAAAAGACTCCTATCATTCATTCATTCAACAAATGTTTTCTGAGCATCCAACATGTGTCAGGTGCTAGGCTAATTACTGAGAAGTTACAATAAATCAATGGCTACGGTCACTGTTCTCATCGAGCTGATATTCTAGTGAGTGGAAATAGACACCACATAATACAATCCCACCAGTAGATACATACTTTTATTTTATTTTTAGGATACAGACTTTAAAATTGCTTCTGCAATGAAGTGAAAAAGAAGATTTCAAAAAGAGATTATAACAGGGAGACTTGAATTAAAGGTTATTTGAAGAAGTAACTCATAAGCAGAGAGAGGACGAATATGCACATACAAGGCAAAAGTTGGAAAAGCAGAAAATAGGTCCAGCCAAACAGAAAGCTTATGCAAAAATTTCTCAGGCATAAAAGAGCTTGGCACATACTAGGGCGAAAGAATAGCTAGGGAGGTAGGGGGAGACCTTTTCAGTTTGGGCCCTGGGAGCTACATTAAGGATTCTGAACATATTCTAAGGTTTTCAGAAAAAACAGATTTTTGCATTAAAAGGTTACTCTCCTTTTAATAGAGAGAATAAGTTGGAGGGTGTCAAGATGGAAGAGGGAGGACTGGTTAGGAGACCATCTCCTTGGTGAGTGATAGCAGTGATAGAAATAAAGAAAAATAAATAGAAAATAAATAGATTAGAAACACATTCTGAAGGCAGGATCAATAAAATTGGCTGGTGAACTGCACACAGAGACTGTGGGAAAAGGGGTTCCAAGGTTGCTGCTGGCTTCTGGGGTGGACTTCTAGGGCTGGAGCTATCTAAGCAGACTTAGGATCAAAGGTGAAGAGAAGGGTCTTTCGAACTTCTGCTCCTCTTCCTCCTACTTCTTTTTGTTAAATAACTTTCCAAAAATGTCACTATCATTTCAAACCAAATAGGGAAGGAATACTGAAAGTTGTGTGAGAAGAAGAAAAACACACACCAGTATAAAAAACTAGACCTTACATCTAGTGAGAAATGACTTATTTGTCCACAACATATAAAGGTCTTAGTTCTCATATAAGGCAGATTTGAATTAAATAAAGCACAATGGCTACAGTGTGGTAAATGTATCTGAAGAGGTGAGAGTTATTACTGGAAAATCAGTTAAAGGCTATTGCAGCAGTCCAGGCAAGATATGATAATGGCCGAGGGTTTCTGGCTATAGAGATGCACAGATGTGTAGAGTTGTAAGAAATAAAATGGAAAAGACAGTTGCTTTATGGTTAGGAAACATGTGTCCATAAAAGTCAGTTACAGACAGTATGGCCCAGCCATGAGTAATACTAGTGATTGCTTCTTCAGCTATAAATCAACAATAGTATCAATAACATGTGAGATATCCCCGTAACATATTTTATAGGATAAGAAACTTGTCTAGAGGATAATATCACAACTACAACTTGTCTAGAGGATAATATCACAACTCGATTTGGATTTGTGTTTTATTTTGTTTGTTTGACTAGTAAAGTATTTTTGAAAATTTGCATTTGCATCTGTTTAGGCAGGCATAGAGTCACAATTCCTAATTGTTTCTAATTTTTCACTCCAACTAGATGGCCATGCACATTTAGGCTACAGGTCTAGTTTCAGAACATATTTTGTAACTGCATTATTACAAAAATGTTGTCACTCTCTTACATAAGATTCTCTATTTCCTTTTTTAAAAAATTACCTTTCCCAGCTTTATTGAGCTATTCTTAGCATATAACATTGGGTATGTTTAAGGTGCACAATGTGTTGATTTGATACACTTATAAGTTACAAAAAGATTACCACCCTTGAGTTAGCTAACACCTGCATAATGTTACATAATTACTATTTCTTTGTGGTGGTGAGAATATGTAAGATTTACTCGTTTGGCAACTTCCAAGTCCATAATACAGTATTATTAACTATAATCACTATGCTGTACATTAGATCCCTAGAACTCATTCACCTTGTAACTCAAAGTTTGTGTACTTTAACCAACATCTCTCTTTCCCTCTCCTGCCCCTGGTAACCATCATTCTGGTTTGAAAAAATGCCCTGTTTCTAAGGGATCTCTTCCTATCAGGTCCTGAGGACGGCATCAGACACACCGTAGACCCTCAAAATCTCATATAAATGATCCATCGGTATGGCTTTCCCCTGGGAAGAACATCAACATGGGATAAAAATTGTGAGTAGTGGTGTTCTTATTTATTTATTTATTTATTTATTTATTTATTTGTTTATTTATTTATTTATTTTTACTTTCTCCTGGAAGCCCTAAATCCATCCCTGGCACCTGCTTTTTAGAAGGACACCAGTGAATTTTTTTTATGTCTTATGAAAGAGGATTCCCCATTTTTAAAGAACATTCCACCCACTGCTTTTTTGGTATCACATTACAATAATCAATGTATTGTAGAACATTAGAGAAGGACATGAACTTAAAATTCAACCACAATTAAAGTTATATCACCTGAAGCAGAGTCCACCAATTAGATCTATAAAGATATATGTGGGCTAAAAATACTTTTGCAAAAATGATTTCATTGTGTCCCTAATGCCATGATTAATGAAAAATATTTGGCCATGACAGTGTCTCATTCTTTGCATCGGTAATTAGAACAGCTATTTATACATAGTCTCAATAATTGTTTAATTGGATGAATAAATTAACAAACAAATAAAAAGAACTGTTTTATGCAAATAACATTAACACCAAATTTTAATTGGACACATGGATATATAAAATAGGCTACTAGCAAGCCCGAAATTCTTTTAGCAACTATACAAGAATGATATATACATACATTAATAGATGTACAGAGATACTGTGTTGAGTCCTAAACAGGTATTAGACATAACTATCCCCATTAGCTCATGATTTAGTGAACCAGACAGCAAGAAAACTTAGAAAAAAGAAGTAAAAACACAAATGAATCATGTTCTAAAGAATTAAAGAAACATTCAATGCTAAAGGAGTCTGGGAAATAGAGTACGTATCAAGGAAATGTGTAAAGAAGGTTTGACATAAGCAGGAGTAAATGAAAGACTCATCAAGGACAAATGATGACCAGTGTTAGAATAAGTAGTACAGGAGTGAAAAAAGGAGAAAAAGAGTCTTAGATGTGCATTCGTAAGGCCATGTGAGGGCCTCCTGTGGCTGGGGCTGACACCATTTGTAGGAAAGCCACAGTGAAGGGCAGGTTAGCAGTCATATAACAAACAATGCTGATTCAAGGAGCATGGAGTTATGTCTGAGAACAAGGAGAAAATGTTACAAATTCTGAGCAAGGCAGTGTGAGAAATAAGTCCACCACTATCATAAATGGAAAGGGAGTGTCCCAGCAAATTGATAGATCCTTAATGTTTAATTAGACAAACAAGATGATCTCTTTGTCATGTATTTTTTCAAAAAAATTTTAAGTAGACTCCACACCCAGTGTGGAGCCTAATATGAGGCTTGCACTCACGACCCTGAGAAGACCTGAGCTGAGATCAAGAGTCAGACGCTTAACTGACTGAGCCGCCCAGGTGCCCCTTTTCTAAATTTAATTTTTTTTTCTTTGTCATGTTTTTAATCACCTGGTCATAGTATCAGGTTTCCCTTTCCTGAGTATTACAAGTTCCACCCTCTGTTGGGTGACAAGTCAAGTTTTCAAGTAGATTCTGAGGTTGTGTCTCTATAAATGAAAAACTACAACTGGAACCTGGTAAGAAACTAAAGAGTGTCTTTTACTTTGCTTGTGTCTGGTGAGCTCCATCCCCAGAACTCTGGGGCCTTTTTGCACAGAGTTTAGTGAAAGTGAAAAAGGCTTATTTTGAATTCCAAGTCTGTGATCTCATTTACTAAAAATGTAATGCTATGAGAGGGTCCGGGCCCATTTATTGGGAACTGATGACAGGGAATTGATGTACATCTTGACACTGCTCTGGAAAATGCATGGGAAAAGGAGTCTGTAGGTCATCCTTGTGCGAGAGGCATGATTACGCCATGGTCAAAGCATATCTGACATTCAAGTTTGAATATCACTGATTAAGATTTTTCTTAAATAGAGTAATTCTTAGCAAGACTAACTTTTGGAATACTAACCTTTTGAGTCTGGCCTTACTATCATTCCAACATTGAAATAATAGAGAGCTGACTATCCATCAGATACACAGTATTGCCAATATTTCCAATTCTTATCCACAAAATGTACTACAGGCCTTCTAATAAACCATTGAAACACATGACAGCATTGGCAGAAAAATGAAGATTTCTGCTAGAACTTAAAAATACATCCTCACAAATATGAAACTAAAAACCATGTGCTTCTTTGCATGACATCAGATTTTATTTAACTCAATCTAAAAGTATCAGTATTTTCCTACCTGTACAGGTGTTTCAGAATTCACAGTATTCTGCACTTTTAGTATAGTAATAGTCAAAGCTCTAATTTTTATCACTGACAGAAGAATAGAGAGGTTTATATACATAGGAATATTAAGTAATGAATATTCATAAAAAATAATGCTTATTCAATTTAATTTTCCAGTTAAATGAGAATAAACGAGAGAATCTCCAAACATGTTAGTAAAACCTCTCTGTAATATGTCTAACCAATAAATATTTAAGCCAGCATACCAAATTTAATTTTCCATTAATAGCTGAGGCTCTCATGATATCTGAATGTCATCAATGTTCTCCCACAGAACGGTGAATGTGTCCACTGGTCAAAATCGAGGGCACCCCTGGAAAATCTGTGGTAGTGTTTGCAAAGACGAACGCACCAGCTGCCCCCAGTCCTAATGCTCATTTACATGTTGCTCTGGCAAACCTCCCCATGGAGATGTTGAGTCTATTCCAACCCGACTCGAAGCTGGATTAGCCTTGTGACTTGACCAGTGGAATAGAGAGGAAGTGACATGTCTGACTTCTGAGGTTGTGCCTCTGCTTTTGTTCTGGAACGTGGCCTGAGGACTACCACAAAAAGCATCCAGTCTCTTCTACTGGAGGCTGAGGGGCCATGAGGAGATAAGTGAGGCATTATGGCCGACGGATGGTACCAGCTGCCAGACATAAGGGCAAGGCGCCATGGACCCCTCTACCCACTTCCACTTCTTAGCCACAGTATGTGTTCTGCATTGGGACTCTTTGAGTTAAATCCATACATGCTCAACTCTGTGTTTTTACTCGACCCCCTTTTGGCCTTCATTTTTCTGCTCTGTAAAATGAGGGTAATAATGCTATCTACTTGTAGGTGGTTGAGAATATTAAAGTATTAAATGAGTAAATGCAATGAAATATATTAAAACATTATGGGGGATAAAGCAAGCATTAATAAAATGCTAGTAAGCAATTTCATTACAGTTATTATTGCTGTTGTGGCAATTTTTATTTGTCTTTTACAGAAAAGAAACTGAGGCTCAGAGAGATCACATGTTTTTCCCAAAGCCCCAGAGCTGTGGAACTAAAGTCCAGAGCCAGTCTTTTTGGTCCAGGATCGAAGTTCTTAACTACCACACACCTCTGCATCCACTCTGTGACTCTGATTTATTCAGGATACAATGTCCAGCCATTGTGCTCGATGAGCTCACATAGATAATATAGTTCATATTTTAATTAGCTGAGTGTGACAAAGCAAGCATTTTGATATGACTTGGCCCGACGTGCCAGGCTCTCCCTACCTGTCTTCTTCTCTGCCTCCTCTCCTCCTACTCGCCCCACATGTTAGCCCGTATTTTCTGTGCCAACCCTGTGTGCTGTTCTCTCTGGTTCTGATGACTTTGCCCTCCTGTTCCTGCAGCAACTCTGACAGTGACCTTTACTACTTGGATCTGCCCTGAATTTCCTCCTCTGTGAAGGTCCATTCATCATTCTTTGAATGCTATTAAGTATTCTCTCTGCTCTTATTGTTATTATCAACATATTATTGCCAAAATGATATGTGTTTCAAAAGTTTTTATGTGTTTCCCATTAGAATGTGAGCTCACAGAAAGCAGGACAGTGTCTTACCTATTTTTATATTCACGGACCTCAATAAATACCCACTCGATGAGTGCATTCTTATGGTACAACCCATACCATTTGGGTTCAGATACCTCTTTCTTGTGTTGGTATGTTAATTCATCTTGATATTCTATCGTGAAAATTCCCACTTGATATCCTAGAGGAGGGTACATGTTTAATGTTAAAACCTCGGTTTAAAGAGTCAGACTGTGCTCAGACCAACTCCATCAATTCTTAGCACTGCAGCCTGGGATGAGTGGCATAAACACTATGCCTCAGTTTACTTCTGCACAGTAAGGAAAATAATAGCTACATATTGCAGAATTCATTTATGTATGTGTGTGTGTGTGTGTGTGTGTGTGTGTGTGTAAGTAAATGTGAAGATGAATTGCATAGATGTATGTGAAGTCCATTCAGTATGTAGTGGCTTAATTTTCTGTAGAAATTATTATCATTAAAGAAGACTTTATGAATGAAACCATTTTGCTTTATTGCTTTCACATGTATGAAAGAGGTCAAGTTTTGTTCTGTTGTCCTAAGAACATTAGTTAAGTTTTAATAATAGTACATTCACTAGAGAGTCCAAGCATTTATAAGAAAAATGAGCTGTTAGAAGACTGAGAAAATGGGAGAATCGAGCATCTACATATATTCAATCAATCTTTAAACTAATAAAACTTATTTTTTTATAACCAGGACTTAAGTTTTTAGTATGCATATTAATATAAGCACACCAAGAGGCACCTGGGTGGCTCAGTTGTTTGGGCGACTGAGTCTGGCTTTCAGCTCAGGTTATGATCTCAGGGTGGGATCCAGCCCCAAATCTGGCTCTGCCTTCAGCGGGGAGTCTGTTCTTTCCCTCTGTCCTCCCTGCCCCTTGCTCGTGAATGTGATTTCTCTCTCTCTCAAATGAATGAATCAATCTTAAAAAGAATACAAGCACACCAAAACAAAAACTCCTGACTGTACAACTATGAACAATGCAAATCTATAAAAGACCGAAACTAACAAATGCCACCATCTACAAAGTATGTTTAAATTTTACTTTCCGGGGACACCTGAGAGGTTCAGTCTGGTAAATATCTGCCTTTAGCTCAGGTCATGATCTCTGGGTCCTAGGATCAAGCCCTGCCTCTGGCTCCCTGCTCAGCAGGGAGTCTGCTTCCCCCTCTCCCTCTGCCCCTCCTCCAGCTCCTGTGCCCACTCTCTCTCTCTCAAATAAATAAATAAATAAATAAATCTTAAAACAATGCATTTTATTTTCTCTGTCGTTATTATTATCATTATTATTTTGTTCCTGAATGTTCTGATATTTCAAGAACATGGCATACAGTCAATTTAAAAGTTAAGTTACTATAAATAGAAATAAAATAATAAAGCATCTAGGAATAAATTTAACCAAGGAGGTGAAAGACCTGTATTCTGAAAACTATAAAATACTGATGTAAGAAACTGAGGATACAAACAAAGGAAGGATATTCCATGCTCATGGATTGCAAGAAACAATATCATTAAAATGTCCATAGTAACCAAAGCAATCTACGGATTTAATGCAATCTATATCAATATAACAATAACATTTTTCACAGAACTAAAACTAACAATACTAAAATGTGTATGGAACCACAAAAATCCCAAGTAGCCACAGCAATCCTGGGAAAGAAGAACAAAGCTGGAGATACCACGATTCCAGATTTCAAGATATACTATGAAGCTTTAATAATCAAAACAGTATGGCACTGGCATAAAAATAGGCACACAGGTCAATGGAACAGAATAGAGTCCAGTAATAAACTCATGCATATATGGTCAATTAATCTACAACAAAGGAAGCAAGAATATACAATAGAGAAAACACAATCTCTTCAACAAACAGTTCTGGGAAACTGGACAGCTACGTGCAAATGAAAGAAACTGGATCACGTTCTTACACCATCAACAAAAATAAATTCAAAATGGACTAAAGACCTAAATGTGAGACCTGAAACCATAAAACTCCTAGAAGAAAACATAGGTAGTAATTTCATTGACATTGGTTATAGAAACATTTTTCTAGATATGTCTCCTCAGGCAAGGAAAACAAAAGCAAAATTAAACTATTGGGACTTCATCAAATAAAAAGCTTTTGCCCAGCAAAGGAAACCATCAACAGAATGACAAGGAAACCTCCTGAGTGGGAGAAATCTTTGCAAAGGAAATATCTGATAAAGGGCATATATTAAAAACATATAAAGAACTTACACAATTCAATGCCCCCAAATCCCCCAAATCACCTGATTAAAAAATGAGTAGGGGGCCTGAATAAACATTTTTCCAAAGAAGACATACAAATGGCCTACAGGCATATAAAAACATGCTCAACATCACTCATCATCAGGGAAGTGCAAATCAAAACCACAATGAGATATCACCTCACACGTGTCAGAACAGCTAAAATCCAAAAGATGGGAAATAACAAGTGTTAGTAGGATGTGCAGAAAAAGGAACCTTCATGCACAGTCAGTGGGAATACAAACTGGTACAGCCACTCTTCCTATTAAAAATAGAATCACCATATGATCTGGTAATTCCACTACTGGGTATTTACCCAAAGAAAACAAAACCAAAAATGAACAAAGAGAAAAAAGAAACAAACAAAAAATCCCAGACTCTTAAGTATACAGAACTGGCGGTTGCCAGAGGGAGGGATGTGGGTGGGGGACAGGTGAAATGGATAAAGGGGTAAAGAAAAAAAAAAATACACTATAACGAGAATTTAAAATTTATGTATACATATATATGCATATGCATATAGGTATCTATATGGAAATGTATATGTTGATGTATGTGTATATTTTGCACAAATTGTAAATTGAATTACTGAATCATAATATTTATGCTTATGAAAAAAGAAAATCATTTGCGTTAGCTTACTGATATAGGCATACCATTTCTATTGCATCTCTTACATTCATATTTACAGCTCTTACTTTGGTGGCACTTTATACATCCTATTACCTGCTCTTAAGACAGCCTTTACATCCCTATTTCGATCAAATATTTAAGCTACATCACATTTCAGTGCCTTTGTTCAATACAATTGAAGCCAACAGGGTTCCTTTTTAAAGGTTCAGGCCTCTGTATGGAGAAAGAGCAGTACACCTCTTCAAATATTTTGTGTCTCAAGCTATCTAAAAAAGATCTGTGCATCCTTTTTAAACTTCAAAAAATAGCTACATGGCTGAAACTGCAAAACATTTTAAGACACTTTTTTTCCTCCAAATGGAAAAACACTTTGAAAATAAATACTATAGATAAAAGTTAACACTAGAACTTGTAGCTTATTTTAAGAAGCCTGTATAAAAAATACAATGTTGATTTTTGGAGAAGTATATAAACGTTCACGTAACGTGCAAACCACACGCACAAATGCAGAGAATGATAAATAATGCTTTACCTTCGTTTGCTTTAATTACTGCATTTATTTGATATTTTCTTGATAATTGAATGATTTCCTGCAGGCATGACACTTTTTTATTATAATGATCTGAGTTCATGTCTACAATATGTTTCTATCAACATTCTTGGGAGTACGTGCACTCAATTCTATACTAGGTTTGCCTCCTTTACCGCGGTCACTTTCTGAGAGTGAGAAAGCAAATCGTGCACTTGAGTCACTAAAACCATTTGAACCAGCAATAGAAATTGTGCCTATTTCATTTCAATCCAACAATGTAGCCAGAGCATTTCTGGCTTTAAATTGATTAAGGACTTCAAAGAACTGGAGATTATGGTAGTGACGGAGTAATCACCCTTGGCAAAGGGTGTATGACAACATTTAAATTCAAAACCGGTGTTGAGCCCTTCAGCTAATGTACTAATTCCTTCATTCTAACCATCTTCAGGAGGATTGCTGGCTCTACCATTGAGTCTTTCACCATAGAAAATAAAAATATTCATTTATTGCCATGTTTGTCCAAATGCTTGAATTAGCACCTTTGTGAAGGTACAGAACAGTGAAAAGGAATCAGAGATTTTCCAATGAGTTTAGAAATAGGATGACATAATGAAAAGTAAGGGCTCTATTTAAATCCTACTTGGATGCCCAAATCAGAATTTGCTTGGGTTTTGGCAGACGGCATACCTAAGTCCCCATACCATCTTAAAACTATTGGTATAATTCTTAAACAGAGCAAAATAAGTGTGTGAGGAAGTAATAATGAAGTACAATCAGGACTTCTCTAGGTTGGTTCACTGTGTATGCATGTGTGTGTGCACATGGTAAAACTCCCAGTCACTAAGAATTCTTCCCTCTCCCTCTTTGGTTGTGCGTCCTTGAGCTCAATTCATATTATCCCAGTGCAAGTCAGTCTCTCAACACAATTTGCTTAGTACATTGCACAGAAGAAAATACCTTGAGATAACATGAGAAAATTATCTGTTCTGCTCAAGTGTCTGATATATTCTGAAACAAACTTATGAATTACAATGGAAAGAAGCATTCAAAATCAAACAGAATCAATCTACAATATTGCAGAAATAAAAAGAGATTAAATGAAAATTAAATCAGAATTCCAGTTTCACCATTTGCAGACAAAGAGGAATCTGGAAATAAGTGGGATTAATCGGGGCTGAGTCCACCTCACCCTTAGGAAATGGAAAGATAACCCACCCTACACATAAAATCTCTAGGGTTGTCAAAATATTTTATTTTTTACCACTACGGAAACTTTGGGTTATACATTGCCAGTCTTTACTTTCACATTAAAGTGTAAATATTCATAGGAAGTAGTGACATGTTAAATTGTTTTCACACTTCCATAAATTGTGAAATCTCAAGAGACAGTTTTAATGGTGTTATAAGGCCTACGTTCAGATGGTGATGATACCACTCTTGGATCAATAGATCTGGGTAGATCTTTCCTCCTGGGAGAGCCTCTGTTTTCTCACCTGGGAGATGTGTGCTAAGAATGCTCACCACATTTTTGTGTGGCTCAATTGATATGATGCATGGGCATAGGATTTATGACTGCAAATAAGCATGCCAGGACTATTTGTATTAGTTTTCCTAAGAGCAGAGCATTGAATGGTTTAGCATTTAGCATTTTGAGGGAAAAAATGTAAAGAGTAGCTTTCAGGAAATATAATGTAGAGATTCATGGGCACAAATGCATAGAAACTTCTGTTCAGTAGAATTGCAGAGAAGAGTGAGAAGGACAGGGATGGACATGGATGAGATGAAGAATGCTAAAAATACTTCTTTCAGAATTCTCCCAAGTGGCCATATTAATATACAGTTTCGTCCATATGACTTCCCTTCCTTCTTGGTAGAGTTCCATTTGAACCTTCCAAATATAGGGATGTAGAAGAGTTTTGTTTCTCTGCAATTATGATGCCTTGGATACATCTTCAGTAACATTATTCTTGAATTTGCTTTTCTTACAGACGCCTCTGAAGCAACATTTCTAGTAGCTAGGGCTGTATGTGGTTCAAGAGACAGTGCCTGCATTCTGTGCTCTTGACCTGATTATCTTCTGATATTCTAAACAACAAATTAAATATACGGATAATATATGGAAGATATATTCAGATATACATAACCTGGAAGAAAGTGACGGAGGCACTCTGTTCTCTGGTCTGGGTTAGTCTGAGATATCCCTCACATTAATCATGCATAGATTTATTCACTGGATCCACACCTAAGCAACTATTTAAAGCTGATTCGCACTGAACATGACCTGGACCAGGTTGGATCTTCTGGTTTCACACCATCCTGAGGTCATTGCACAATCTTTAAGCAAATCCAAATGATCTGTTAGTCATTCCTTTATTCATGCATTCAATAAATATTTGAGTATTAACACTGTATCACATACTGTTCTTGGAACAGGAGACATAACGGTGTGTTACAAAAACAAAAAATCCTGGCTCTTATGGAGCTTATATTTGATTCTCCTTTGACTTTTCGTGAAAATATCCAAAAGTGGTGCTTCCCAACACCACAGCCCCTGATGAAGGAGTAACTCAGGAGGCAATGTTTTTACTATGTAACTTCCTCTGACCGTCTGGTAGGAACTTGATCTAAGGGAAACCAATCCAGTTCGGCCAATGATCTGTTCTGTGAAGATGTATTGGGTTAATCAGACTTTAACTCTTAAGAATATGAATTAAAATACAAAGAGGCAATTGAGAGAATACAAGAACAGAGACTAAAAGGAAATGAAGTAAGAAGAGATTTTTTAGAGAGCAGAGGTCATGCTAGGAGGAAGTAGAAAGCCCAGAAAGAATAAACCATGAAACGGAGAAGAGTAGAAGTTGGGGAAACCAGCTGATGGAATGTCCTAGCATTCTAAAACGGCCTGGCATTCTAGAGCTAGGCTCTGCCTGACCCAGGTGTAAAACATCCCATACACTTCTTGAAGAGTGACCTTCATACTATTTCTGCTTTTCCCGAGGAGTATTCCTTGGAAGCCATGGGTATGTGTCCTTACAATAAACTCTGATTATTGGTGTTAACTCTGGTTGGACTTCTTCATCTTGCAACAAAGAGCTTAAATTAAACAAAGGGCATATCTGCTAAAGATGCATATAATTTTTCCCTTCCATTGCAACTATGTACCCATGCACACTGTATTCATTCATTAAGATGTACATTTATACTGGATCACATGGAGAACAAAGTCCTAGAAAAAAATTTGTTAGAAAATGAACAATGCTTCCTTGATAATGCGGTATCCATTTTAATGATAATTTATTTCACTTGGTCTATTCAAGAGCCCAACATAACTGCTTTATAAATAAATGGTGTTCAAGTGACACTAAGAACAAAATGCTTAAACATCCTTGATCTACATAAACCAGGGGAGATATTGAAATGTTGTGACAGTTCAGGTTTCTACCTGATTTAGGATTCTTTTCAACTTGCCCCCCAATAGTAAGTACCACATAGCAGAAATAAAGGTGAAGAAGACCACTGGCTGGTTAGAGATTCCAGATTTCCCCTGGTTAGCATCAGAAACAAACAAACAAAAAATTCCATGACAGATGCAAAGTTTTATGTTGATAAATTCTACATAAAGCACAGATTTGAAATCTCCTGAAAAAGTTAAGACCATGTCTCAAAAAAGCATAGAATAAGAGCAGTGTGGGACACATGGATACACACACACACACAAGAGGTTCTAAAATTTGGATGCTACAGACCAGACCAGAATTCTAGAGATCATTTTCCTAGCCTCAAATCCATATAAACAGGAAATAAGAAATAAAAACCTAGATTCCACACTATCTTGCTTGTTGTGGGTGCACTGTTTTGTGCTCTGATAACTGTATATATTTTGGTTGCATGCCATGACTTTTGAATCAGCCATTCTCAGTTTTTTTTAAATCTTCACAAAGATTTGAAAATCATTTGAGGAGTTTTTACAGCAATCTAGGCAGAATGCCCCCTACTTGTCTACATACATTTAGCACCCAGAATGAGCTGACGAGATAAGTAGCTGCCACAGTTGATTAATTCAGTCTAGGTATACTATTGTTACATCAATACCATATCGGAACTTACACTCGGAATTTTTATTAAAAAACAGTGAGGGTGAAAATAGTCTTGCATCAATACCTGATACAAAAATATTCAAGTAGGAGAGAAGAGGTAATGCCTTTTTGTATATTGTCACTTAACACATAATATATGTAAGACACATAATCTCAGATGCCAACATGACTGTCACTTTTCCTCTGTCTTCATATATTTTTATCATGCTGATCTCCAAAGATGCTGTTACAGCCAGGTCTGCCAGAAACAGCTTCATTGTTTTTCTCTTTGCATTCAACTAAATTACAAGAAAACCATCTAATGCAGTTTAAGAAAAAAAAATGGTTTAAAGTATACATTGTTAAAAAATAGGCCCTAACCATTTTCCAAACTAATTAACCAAAATATGAAAACAAATAATTCTGGGCAACATGAAGTTGCCAACCAAACTATTCAGTGTCTGTCAATTGCCGTGAGCAGTTTTATGTAATCTGCAAATAAAAATATAAAGTCTATTTTAATTATTCCATTAAATCCTCCTCCTGCTTTTAATAAAAATATGTCATGTTCTATTTATTTCTCAGATTAAATAGAATTTTGTTTGTTTATTGGAGTCTGACTCTTTTAACCTCTGTTCTTATTCTCCAAGATTGAAGTTATTTTTCTTTCTGATTATAAATTTAGGTCTTTTATATTCAATCCAAACCTCACATCAGTTTGCAGAGAACAGCTCCTGTATGAATAGGGATTGTGTAAATACAGAAAAAATAGGGCAATTTGTACATATGAATGGCTATTGTACACACTTACTAATGGCATTTTCTCAGGTTCCTGGATGCTAACTTTTCAGTTTATGTTCTGCTTGAGATGCCTTTCAACACTCTCCTTAGAAATGCAATTCTTAGAATTCTTCTATTTTTCTTTAAGCTGGCCCACTCTGTATTAGCCCTAATGTCTATTTTACCAGTAAAAGGAGAGGCAGTAGACACTGTGTTTTGGGGAGTCAATCCTACAGCCACATTATCCAGGTTTGAATATCAGTCTACCACTCGTAGGCTGAGACAATTTGGGCAAGTTACATGACATTTTTTGGCTTTCAATTTCATCATTTTAAAAATAAAGATGACAATAATAGTATCTACCTCATGCATCTCTGTGATGATGAAATGAATTAGAAATATACAAAGTGCTTAGCATAGTGCCTACCTCTTCCGGCTGGTCCTGCTCAATAGTCTGAGCAAGGAGGAGGAAAAGGAGGAGGAGGAAGAGGTAGACTGTCTGGGGCTGCACTTGAATCAGGTGTCGGGGTGGGGGGTGCAGCTGAAGATGGACAGAAGCACATGCATGAATGGATGAGCTCTCTGTCCTAATCTGGTATGGCTTCCTACTCGCAACCGGCCTCAGCTCCCTGGCCCAGCTGCTGCTGCTAGACATCATCAAATTCCAAGCAGCTGGCTGGAAGATGACCCCAGCTGCCCACAAGCATGGCCACAGTGAGCGCTCTGACTCAGCCTCCAGATCAGGCTTCCCCACCGGCAGCACCAGCCTATTGTCACCCACCTCCCAACTTGGCAGCAGAGTCTTTGCCTCTCCTAAAGATGGTTTCCCTTTCAGACGTTTAACAGCCCCCAAGATATTTTCCACATCCACCGACATCCTGTCCTGCGTATCTTCCCTCCCTCATTCAGGGACTGAGGCAGGCACCAAAACACCTGCCCCCACAGTCCCATTGGCCGCTCTCCATGGGCCAGGCAAAAATGGGCAACTCCTAAGAGCCACCACACTGTGCAACCACCGGTACAATAGCTGGTGCCTCAGTGTCCCGATTTGGAAAATGGGGATCTATAGCCATTGGTGGGATGCTTTGGGATGTTAAGAGGCAGAGGCAGAGCACAAATCACACCAGAAACTGGCTTTGATACATTTTGTACAAGGACCACTTTGGACACAAGCATATTTCCAGTTGGTTTCAATAAAGGGCTGTAAGCATCACATGTCACACTAGTACACACACGCACGCACGCGCGCGCGTGCACACTACAGACTAGTAGAACATATTTACAAATCATATATCGGACAAAGGAATTGTATCCAAAATATATAAAGAACTCTCAAACTCAACAATAAAAAAGCAATAAAAAATCAGCAAAACTCAAAAGCAGACATTTCCCTGGCAATAATATACAGACGGCAAATAAGCACATGAAAAGACATTCAACACCATTAACTATTAAACGCACATTGAAACCATGCTGAGACACCACCACACATCTATTGGAAGACCGAAATGAATAATATAATCCTGAGTGTTGGTGAGGATGTGAAGCAACTGGACGTCTTTATATTGTTGGTGGGAGTGCAGATTTTGAAAACAGTTTGGCTGTTTGGAATCCTATAGTTTCTTAGCTAAACCCGTACATACTCTGTCACTCATCAATCCCACTCCTGGATGTCTAGAGAACTGAAGACCTATGTTCCCATAAAACCTGTACACAAATATTTGTAGCACCTCTGTTAATGATTGCCACAACTATAAATAACCCAAATCTCATTTAATTGGTAAACAGAGAAGCAAACAATAGCACATCTATACAAATTATTGATAAATGCAACAACTGAGATGAATCTCAAATACATCGTGCTGAGTGAAAGGTGGCCCCATACTGTGCGATTCCAGTTATAGGGCATTCTGGAAAAGACGAACTATAGGGATTGAAGAACAAATCAATGGTGACCAGAGATTGTGGGGGGAGGAGGGTAACTATAAAAGAATAGCACAAAAGAGTTTTTTGACTTATACTTATTGTGTTGGTTGCATGAATCTACATATGTATCAAAATTCATTGAACTATACATGCCCCCAAATTTCCACAGATTTTTTTGAGGGTCAAGGTATGTGCATATATTTAAGTCTTTTGAATCATGTTCCTATATTGACTTTCAGAAGGGCTGAGATAATGTGCATTCCAATAAGAAGCCCCTTACAGTGCCTGTGCTCTTGTGACCTCAGAAATAGATACAAAGTGTTTATTTAGCACAGTAGCTGTTACATGAGGAGGGCTGAATCGGTGCTAAGTAAGATTGCTCTTGATGCTGATATTGCTATCATCGCTGTGGTTGACTTATTAACGTTATGGTCGAAATGCAAAATGTTAAAGCAGTATGCTTACATAATGGGACCATTTCCTGACATCAAACCAACTCTTATCCTAGACTTGGCAATTCCACTTCTAGGTATTTACCCAAGAGAAAAAAAAAAAACATATGCCCACACAAAGACTTTATGTGAATATTTATATCATCTTTATTCATAACCACCTGTGACATGAAACAAACCAATTGTCCATCAGTTGGTGAGTAGATGAGAAAGTGGTAGTACATCCATACGACAGAAGACTAATCAACAAGAAAAGAATGGCTACTGATACATGCAACGAAATGGATGGATCTCGAAAGTATTCTGCTAAGTGAAAGAATCCAGAAGGAAAAAGTTACATATTATAAAATTTGATTTAGATGACACCGTAGAAAAGGTTGAACTATCAGAAATGTCATCTAAGTTTTCCAGGGGGATTGACAACAAAGGGATATGAGGGAACTTTTGGCCATGATGGAAATATTCTATATCTTCATTCCTGTGATGGTCACATTACTATATTGTTCAAAACTCACAGAAATGTGTAACTGTAAAGAGTGACTTTCAATGTATATGAATTATACCTCAATAATCTGACATAAAAAAACTGAAACCAGGAATTTGTGCATGTCAAGTTACCACACAGGAATAGGTGCAAATATTAATGTAGGCTTCCAAGGGTCAGAGATAGACTCCTGTGAGCTAAAGCCGAGGCCATGATTGGAGTTTCTGGTTTATCCTAAAACTTTATGTCACCATCAAGCTAGGTCCCCAAAGTTTATAGCTGTTCCTAAAACATTCCTTCCTGAGCCAGACTATAAAGCTAGTTCTGTTCGAAGTCTAAACCCACCTCAACCCTCACGCTCTGGGTCAGAGAATTTGATTGATTAAGAATCCTGAAAGATGAAAAGTTTATTCCAGTTTATAGAATTATTGACAAGGGTGAGTTTAAAAGCCTCAAGGGGCAAAAAACTCGTGATTAGCAGGCATTGAGCTAAGCAAGGAAGTTCATGGCAGCAAATGACAAAAGAGCCCGTTTTCACTAAATTCATAAACCATGCAAGTTTGGAGCCAGAAAATTTTGTTGGCAACATGCCAATGAATCTTGTCACAGTGGCAATTCAAAGACAATTTTTGGGTCACATACCTCTCTGAATGGACTACTCCATATAGCACCAATTAGGCCTTCTTACCGATTCATGTCTGTTAACTTCTTTATTTTCTTAGTTGGAAGATCTGTTTTACAAGCAATTAGCAAACAATATAGCATTCTTTGGATTTATTTTGTTCTTATTTCATTTTCTTCTTAAATACAATATACATGTGATGATGATGACGGTGACTGTTATTATATACAGGATGCTCCTGTATGTGCTTTTATAAATTTTCTGAATTGTTACACCTTTCTTTCTTTTGTCACACTTTTTTTCTTTTTCTATTACCTTCCTATTGGCATTTGATGTTCACCACTAGCCAGTCTGACTTGTGATGCAACTTTAAAACTGATTATTATAATTTTTAATGATTAAAAGTGTTCTACAATTTTATGAAACAAATAAAAATGAATACAATTTAAATAAGTCAACTCATTAAGGTACTACATACCATAAAACTTAAGAAAATTGATTTTTCAAAATATGTGGTCACTAAATTATAAGCAATATAGAAGATTTGTAAATTTTCAGAAATTTATTTAGTAAAAAATGAGTAACCATTTTATTCTGCTTAATTTGTGCTTAACTCTTGACATTTTTTACTATAATTTAATTTTAAACATTTTTAAGAAAACAGACAACATATACCAACAAGCAAGAAAACAAACATGAAAAATATTTGAAGTTCTAAATGCCTAGAATCCCTTTAGGGATTTTAAACTTAAGTAAATTTCATTTTATAGAAAATTATATTTCTCCCAGTTGATGAAATCCCTAAGAAATCAAGCTTTTGATCATTCTACCATGTAAAAATACCAAAAAGCCCAAGTGCTAGAAGAAGGAGTACAAGAGTTGTAAATGGATTACAATTTTGTGACAAGTTGCAGAAATGAGAAGAGGTTGATTTCCATATTATTTTCATTTCATTGTTTTGTATGTATTTGTATATATTAACCAATTTCCAACTTTCTTCCTTTCCCTGTTCCCTACATTTTTAAAGATTTTACAGGATGGGAAATTGGGATTGCAACTAAACCGTAAGAGCTTGAATACAACTCAGAGGTTTATTCTGTTACTGATGGGATTTGGGCTCTCCATTTTCAAGAGGAGAAAGAAACATGTATATCTGGTAGAGTTACCTTATTTTAGACTAGATCAAATTGTTATCGTTTCTATTTGGAAGTTTAGTTATTTGCAGAAGAATGTAAATAGCTGAAGGTATGGACTGTAGAAGATGCTGGGTTAGCCCTCTCTACTTCCATTCCAACTTGCTTCTACAGATCTTCCTTGACTTATGGTGGGGTTACATCCTGATAAACCCACTGTAAGTTGAAAAAACTGTAAGCTGAAAACACTTATTCCATGTAGACCACTAAACATCATAGCTTAACCTAGCCTGTCTTAATTGTGCTCAGAAAACTTAACATTAGACTACAGTTGGGCAAAATTATCCAACATAAAGCTTATTTTATACTACAGGGTTGAATGTCTCATGTAATTCATCAAATACTGTACTGGACATGAACCACAGGATGGCTCTATGAGTGCAGAAGGGTTGTCCATGTATCAGTTGTTTACCCACACTGACTGGGAGCTGCAGCTTGTGGCCACTGCCCCACATCACGAGAGAGGATCTTACTGCATGCCTACCGCTATTCTGGAAAAGACTGAAATTCAAAATCTGAAGTATAATTTCTTTTTTTTTTAAGAGTATTTGCCTTTTTTCCAAGATTTTATTTATTCAGGAGAGACAGAGAGGCAGAGGGAGAAGCAGGCTCTCCGCAGATCAGGAGCCCAATGCGAAACTAGATCCCAGGACCCTGAGATCGTAACCGGAGCCCAAGGCGGACGCTTAACCGACTGAGCCACCCAGGCGCCCTGAAGTATAATTTCTACCAAATGCATATGCTTTTGTAGCATCATAAAGCCAAAAGATCATAAGTCAGACCATCATAAGTTGGGGACCATCTGCAGTTGAAGATGGTGTAAAGCTAGAAGCCACATTCCCAGACTCCCTTGCAGCTAGGGTTTTGGATATAAATAGGCTTCCCTCATGTAGATGTGCTTGCGTGACCTTCGAAAGGCAAAAGAAGGTGGCAGGCATTTGCTGCTCTCTGTGCTACACACGTCCGTCTGGTCACCAGGAACCTCGCAGGAGAGCCCACTGTGGTAGAGACAGCAGCACTCGGTTCTGAATCCCTGATCACAGCTAAAGAGGCACCTTTATTCCAATCTCACAGGTGTGCCCCCATTTTCACCGCTCCAGCTCTTCCAGCAAGTTTGTAAGGCACTCTAGTCCATGGGTTTTTTTTTTTTTTCTTTTTCAAAGAATACTAGTATTTTCTGTTTTCTGCATTGAGCCCTGACCGGGATACCACAGTAATGGAGACTTTTTTTAAAAAAGAATTAAAGGTGAAAACTCACGAGATGCAAAAGACAAAACATGGTACAGAAAAAGGAGTACAAAGCACTTACTGGGTAATAAAATTACATCACGTATGCATTTATTTGCACAAATATTTCTTCTTTTTTTAAAAACCACTTTGAGGTATGACTGACGTAAAAAAAAACTATACATGTAATGTGTACAACTTGATGAGTTTGAAGATAAGTATACACCTATGAAACCATTATCACACCTGTGCCATAAAGCATATCCATTACTTCCAAAATCTCTTACTCGCTTTAATTTTATTATTATTTTTATTTTCAGGTGTGTGTGTGATAAGAACACTTAATGTAAGATCTACCCCTGTAAGAAATGTTTAAGTATACAGTACAGTATTGTTAACTCAAAGCACTATGCCACACAGATCTCTAGAACTCACTCATCTTACATAACTGAAACTTTATACCTGAATATTTCTTCTTCTAATTGGCCTAAATATTTAATTTGTAAGGAAATATAGAAAGTAACAAATTACACAATGAAAGTAAAGTACTATGCAGACATCTTATAGCAAAATAGTTTTTGCAGAAAGATGCACTTCACATTTTTACAACAGTGAACTGAAAATGTCTGTATCTTCTATGAGTGAGTTCTGACATTACCTGTTCAAGCATGACACATCACAAATTCTGACAATTTATAGCCGATGCCAGAATGTGCTACACCATTACAGAGTTACTCATTTTCCAAGCTTGCACTGTTTGGGACTAAGAACAAAGTAAATAGAAAAGGTGTCACTTTTGAATAACATTCTTATTAAAAAAACCAACAACAATGTGTAAGATGATAATTTAATTATTGCATTGGTAAAGAAAGTTTTCACTACACATTGATACATCAGTAGATGTTATTAACTATGCTTTGCTAATATCCCTAGTTAGAATTTAAGTTCAGTGTAACATGATTTATTCTTCAAACAGGAAGCAAAATAAAAATATCAGTGATCAAGTATTCAAAATGGTAAATGAACATCTTAAAATATATGAAATATTATAGAGGTGTAATAAATTAGATATTGATAGAAAGGAAATTTGATATTCATATAAACATATATTTTCTCACAAAAAATCTTGCAAATAAAAAGTCTGTCCACCCGAATTACACATTAAATGATAACATCACAATAGTTAATCTAATGCATCCAGGCCACTGCACTCATTTCTCTTTTGAATTTGATATGAAGAAATGGGACCAAAAAACTCTCTGATGATTCACACCAAAGTGCACTGTTGTACGAAGAACTTTGTCAAGAATTTCTGAGCAAATAACTTGAAAACAATTTTTGAAGGATAGCTTTTGGCTTTAGAAGAAAGGCTTATTTTGATATTTTCCAGCAGCACAATAAAATTAATTAAAAATTTGCCATGCCCATGTGAAACTATATCAACATGTACAAACAAAGTTTATGGAGTCAAAGTAAAAATTCAGTTTTGGAAAAACAAGGGTAAAAATAGTTTATCAGCTATAAATACTAAATAAACTTACTGAATCTTAAAAAGTTATTTAGAGTAGTACCTTCTTTATCTGGCAATATTTCATTTGAAAAAAATTGGATTGAATTCAATGTCCTTTTGCATTATCACTGGAAATTTCAAATTCAAATTTTAATTTCAATGTTGCAGTTGTCAAGAAGAAAACAAAAGAGTTCTTAAGCTTAACAAGTAGTCACATATCAAATCCCATTTAAGCAGATCAAATTACCTGAATTCTTGTTAAAAGTAAGAAAATTCTTTTTGCTAAATAAAAAAGAAGTGATAGAAAAAAAAAAAAGAAGTGATGGTATTTTCCTGACATTTGCTACCATTTACTCATTTGTTCAGTTTGTCCATTCTGACTATGATGACTTTGAAAGATCATTGTCAAAAACTCTATATCTAGAACTTATTATAACTATTTCAAAGATATGGAATGTATGAAATATTATATTTAGAAAAGCAAGCTGATTTTTCATTAAAATGAAAATATTTTATTTTTACAGTTTATACAATTACACTATTACAATTTCTCTAATGTTTTGCATTTTATCTTAATAGTATCAAGAAAACATAACATTATGTTTTTCAACAAACTGCATATAGATACTCCAAATTCTCTCCAATTTGCTCTTGATTGCCATATAAATATTTTTATGTGTTCTGTGTGAAATGGATTGGGATACTTTGGCCCAAAGTATAGGGAATAAACTTGAGGACACTGAATCACTAGGTGGGATTTCACACTTAAGTGGAGATTAATAGTTTAAATTAATTAGTTAATTAATTATTAAATTAATAGGTTTCTACCATGAAAAGTAATATTACACATCTTTGGTGCACAGTCCTAATCTTAATGCACTTAAAAATATCCTAGGAAATAACAGACAACAATGAAAAAACTATGATAACTATTTTAAACTACTTCATTCTATTGCAAAGAAGTATCTGGTGCTTCTTAAAGATCTTCACCAGCTACAATCACAGCCCACGTAAGAGAAACAGAGAGTGAATTTGTCTTAAGGTCTGCTCCCAAATTACATGACCCTCCCACAAAGTTCGGATTACTGCTAGACTGCTTAATGGACCATGCTTTCTTATTTTTTTTTTCTTAATCACTGCTGAAATATTTCTCTTTGCCCAGGGGTCACTAATGACATCCTGGTTGATTAAATATTACCAACACATGTATAATGTATGTAAACTCTATATTATCGTTGGCTTTGAAATACTGGAAAGCGCTATCCTTGATATTAAATCCAAAACTGTTTCCTAAGAGTTAATATGTTCTAATAGGAAAGTTAGGTACGCTAAATTTAACTAAAGTAAAATTTTGTGTTTTTAAAAATGTTTTGAATCGTATTTACTTCTACATACAGTTTTTCCACTACAAATCTGGACTGCCTCCTATTTAATTTTCAGCCTACCAGAGTGGCAGGCCCGCTCTTCTTCAAGTTTATTCTTGTCTTTTACCTGGGTAACAAAGAGGAGTTTTCATGGTACTCGAGGTAGAATCCAATGTAGGAATAACCACATTCTGCACAGGATTAGTCACCAACAACACCACTGAGTTTCTAGAAGGAACAACCTAAATTTGAGTTTTGTAAAATATTGATCAAATTAAATAAAGGGATTTTGTTGAGAGCACCTTGAGGCATTCCTTGTAAAATTCTGTAAAATCCTTGTAAAATTTCTGACATTGTGGGTATTCTCTTAATTTGAGCAGACTTCCTGTGAAACATGTATGAGGACCACCCTTCCTTTCACAGCTCCTAAGTAGGCCAAGAGCAGACCGAATGGGAGATAATTGAGCCCTCCTGAAAATAACCTCTACTAACTCTTTTGAGCTTATTTCTCTAAGGGGAGGAGATTGCTCCTTTCGATACATCTTTGAGAAAGCTGATTAATCCTAAAGTTTGAAACCTAAAGAAAGGAAGAGACTACCATGAGAAATGGAGCCATTCATGAATAATTCAAACCACTGTGGCCATAAAACCCTGTGCAAAGGGTAACACCCCTGTATTCCAGGAAAACATGTTGGACCCTTGTAAAGAAAGGGTAGGAACTCCTCAGGAAACAAAAGAGAGAAAGAAATAAAAAGAGGCAACTTAAGATTTTCATCCTATAAATCATGGTTTCATTTGAACTCAATAATATGTGTTAATGAATATAATACCATTTTTTAAAAATAATTAAACGAAGCCAAACAAACTGCATATGGTTAGTTTGCATTTAGAAACCCAAATTATTTTTCCACAGCAATGTTTAGATTTCTACTGATGGACAAAACCTTTTAATTTTTGTCTACCTATCTATACCACGTCTGATTTGTATTTTTTGGTGATCATTATAATTCCATATTAAAAATGATTTATTTTCTATCTTCCTCCAATACTGATAGCAACAGTGTCTTCAGTCTTCCATTTCAAAGTATTTATATTCAATGTTTATTCCCAAAGAAAGAGAAGGCTTAGGCAACTCACTGTTATTTATTTATTGGGCTTTGATCTGCAGGTTGTCATGTAAACTAAGCAGCACATTTCTCTCTCACTTACATATGGGCTTGCTGACTGACAGAGCTCTCAGATTTCCTTGTGGCTAAGGAAAGTTATTTTTGATACAGTGTGAGATATTTTAAAAGAGTGTTTGAAGTGTTAAAGCAGATATCTGGGCCAACAAAAATGAAGATCATGTTCTTAATTTTGATCATTCCAAAAACTTCAGGCTGGGCTTTTTGGTATCAAAAGAAGCATTGTGAAAAGTGAGTGTGGTTATAAAAAGATGCTTGTAGCATTTGGGGTTCTAAAAATTAGCTTTAGAGATTAAAACATTATCTTGTGCCCCTAACGTGAGGTTTAGAGTGTTTGTTGTTGTTTTTTTTTTCCTCTCACATCATGCATATGGCTTCACCTCTTCTGTCCTGTGCCTTGATATCCTGATCAGGTAAATCTCAGAGTTTTCTCATTCTGGATTCTAAATTGTGACTTAGTGTCAAAAAAACTAATTTTGTGCATTTAAAACATGCATTATAATGGTTGATCTACATGTCGTCATTAATTTTTAAATCATAATACTGGCACAGACTGTCCCTCTTATATTAGTGACTGCTAATAGAAGTCAAGGTGAGGTCAGAGTACAGAGAATCAAAGAGACAGATCCGCTTTATAAATAATACAGAAAAAAGGCCATCAGCTTTCGTCAACCTTACCAGCAGAGCAGAACCAAATGAAAGAGATGGAGATAATTGATAAGCCAGGATCAATGACCATTAATACTGCCCAAGTTAATGTGAACGGCAAGCTTGTCTGTATATGGTCTGTCCTTCAAATTCTGGATTGTCCTTCCATCCTTCTTTCCTTCCTTCTTTCCTTCCTTCCTTCCTTCCTCCCTCCCTCACTCACTCACTCACTCTCCTCCTCTCTTGTCCCCTTCCCTTCCCTCCTGTTTCTCCCAAGCATAGACATACCATGACCCAGCAAATATACTCCCTTTAGAAAGCTATACGTGTGTTAGCCAAAGTATATTTGCAAGAATGTTCATAGAAGCTGTATGGGTCCTAGCCAAATCCTGAAAGCTATACAAATGGTTATCAACAGTAAAATGTGTAAATTGTGATACATTCTTACAATGGGATACTATACACAAAAACATGGGCAACTGTTACACACATATTGTTGAATGAAATAAGCCAAAAACAACAACAACAAAAAGTACATCCATTTCTACAGAACTGAAAAACAGCAAAACGATCCACAGTGATAGACGTTAGGATAGTGGTTATGTTTAGAGAGGGGCAGTTGCTACAGTGGGGCGTGAGAGGCACTGCTGGGGATCTGATAATGTTCTCTTTATTGAATACAGAAAACGTGTCTTTACTGTGCAAAAATTCATGAATTTGCACATTCGGGGTTTACCTACTTTCCTATGTATATTATACTTCCATAAAAAAACACACACACCTATAGAAAATTTAGATAATAAATAAGAAAAGTAAAAAAAAATCAGAATCTCATAAACATAATTGTTATTAACCTTCTGGTATTTTTTCCATCTAGTCTTTGAAATAAAATAAATGCTAATACAATGCAGAGACATAAATTGGGCTATCTATCTATTATCTTCCCCTCACTGTGTATGTCACTTAATGCTGTATGAACTATTTACACTTGTCTTTTAAGTATAATTTTTAATATTCCATCATGTCAATATACCATAATTTAAATGTCAGCATTTTTATTATTTCCTTTTTATTCTTGGAAGAATAATTTATGAATCAAAGACATGTACAGTTATAAGAGTCTTGATCTTTTAAGACTTTTGATATTGCCAACCAAAATGTCTACTTCAATTTATGTTGAACAGTGTGATATATTATTCAAAAAACATCATCACAAAACAATGTCTTTTTTTCCCTCAACGCACTTTTAAAAATCTAAAATGTACGATATTAAGATATGATGTCCCGTAAGTCAAATTTGGATGAGAAAATAAAGTGTACCAAGAAAATAAAAATTGGAATATTTCTATTTTAAAATATTCTTACTTATATAGACTAAAACATTCTGAACTGTGATATTGGTACTTATAAGTATAGATGTGAAATTGCTTGGTGTGTATTCATAAGTACCCACATGGAAACCAGGGAATGCGACTCAATCGTTTATTTCCCTTTTTATAGAGAGGGATGGTAGCGACTTATTTATTTCTCCAAAATTATCGTCATGCGTTCATGTACACTCTGTGGATCAGAATCTTTCATTTTCGTTTAAATCAAAATACAATATTTGGGTATATAAAACCATTTTAAACCAATTAGATCAATGTTATTTTTTCCTTCCTTCCACAAGCAAGAGCTGGCTGTTGAGTGTGCTACCTGAGTAAACAATTAGTGGCTCGATGAATTCACAGATCTGGCAAATTCCAATGATGTGCGCCAGCTCTTTGCTAATATTCTAAATGGCTAATATTCTAAAGTGAAATCATTCACTTTAAGCATTGATTCCTTTGCCTCGTTAAATCACTGCAGTCCCAGGGAGCTTAGAAATGTGGAGGGTCGCTAGGATAGCCAGGCTTCCAGTAGACTGACTGCAAGACGAAGGGTATTCCAGATGCGTTAAACGAGAAAATCTGCCCAATATTCTACATCTTCACCATCAGGATCTTAAATGTTTAGATAAGAGTTAGAAAAAAAATTATTTTGTGTTTTTAAATACTTTGGAAAAAATTAAGTATGTTGTTCAGGTTAGGCTTCATAAATATTAATTACTTCTAAGTATAGAACCTAATATAACTTAGAAAAATATCTCTAAAACACTTATATAAAAATATGATTCTGTGTTACAAAGTGAAGACAGGCAGATCTGGTCCTGTAGAATAGGACAATTGATAATTAGCTTAAGTCAATAAGATCCTAGATTTAGGGGAAAATGCTTCAGAGGTAAGGCAGCCTTTTGTGGAGAATCTATTTTGGGTATAGAATTCACATTTCCTCCTCCTCTCAAGAAAACAGTAATTTAAATATCTGACAGAAATGAATTTACTAGAAAGCATTATTAACTAAATCTATTTTTAGGCATGCCTACATTCTTTTTAATGTACTAAGCAAATTGAGAGGACACTTGATTTTGTCTTTGCCTTCTAAATCAACAATTATTTGACAGAAGAGGAAGTTCGTTCCCCAACTGGTATATAGCTGAGAGCTAATGAAGTAACAACAGAAACAAACTTAAGAGCTATACTATAAATAACACCTACAATTAATTTTACATATATAGTTTCCAAAACCTCTCTTCTCTTTTAAACAGTGTATTCTTTTCAGATTTTAATGTAAATATATGACTTTTAAAACTTCATTCAAAGTGCCAGTTCTGCAAATATTTATTGAGTGGCTACTCCCTTTTTATGTTCATTCCTAGTTGGAAAGATAGCACTATGTAAATTTTACTTCAAGAGCTAAAATGAAGATTAGAGAGAAAAGGAGGGAGGGAGGGAGGGAAAGTTGTGGGAATAACTGGAAGAGGGTGACAATATTTGATGGAAGAAAGATCTAGGAAGACACTTCATTGAGAGGTAACATTTGAGTCAGACTTTGAAAGACAGATAGGACTCCAACATACGGAGCTAAACGACAGAGGGTATTTCAGGCTTGGAAGAGAGAATTGGGAAATTTGTTCAATACTTTGTCTCTATACCGCCAGGGTCTTAACTCTGAACTCCATCTCACATTGCTGTGAGAGTGATCTCTCAAGGAGACAAAGGGCCTCCGGTCACCCTCTCCACTGGCTGAATGTACAATAACAACACTTTAGTAAGTCATGAAAATGTTTATCATCAACTGGACTCAGTTTCTCTTTCCAGCCCCCTCTCCCATTACTAGCTCTTCCTCCCCCCACCGCACTTACCCCAGACATACCAAACTACTTGCAGTTTCCCAGAGACACCATATTGTGGCATAGGCTTCATTTTTTCTCTCCAATGACCTTTGCTCATTACTGATGTCCCTGATTTTCACTCATCTTTCAGAACAAGCTTGACTAAAAGTACAAATGCTACGAAGCTATAACTAAAGACAAAGATAACCAAAGATAAACTAAAGTAAGATTAAAATCACTCATCAGCTCACCAGCTTTATGTAGCTGCCCCCGTGAGGACTAGAATAGTCCTTGTCCTCAAATAAGTTCTGTTCATATGTTACCCTAAGCACACTTTTTAGCTCTAATGGTAAATACATTTTCTGCTTGTTTGTTCCTCCCTAGGATCCTAGCTACTGGGTGACCTGAAATTTCTTCATTTAGAACCTAATACAAGATAGGAATTCATTTGTTTTGGTTGATATTAAATTAGACAGAATCGAGCAAAGATATGGAGATGAAAGAATGCAGACATTGTCTGGGGATCCTCTGTGGTCGAGGTGCAGAAGAGGGATGAAGAGCCTTAAGAATGATGAAGAAAATGGTTGGTGGAAACAGTGGTTTGATGTGGAGGGCTTTGGATGCCATCACAGGAAATTGGATCTCTATTCTATTTTCATGGGCATTCTGGCAAATGTTTTCAGCAGATCATTGATCCAACTTATACTTTAAAATCTTAAATAGGGAAGATTCATATCAAATTAGAGTTTTATGCAGAGAACAACTCATATTGCTTTTATTAACTAAAGTCATGCTTATATATTTTTTGTCACCCATAACGCATATGTGCTACATGGACGTCTCTTTAATTATGGTTGTTAGAGTCTCTCTAGAGCCTAGACACTCAATAAGAGATGCTGAGATTGAATTTCAAAAGAGTATAAAACTTGTCAGAGTATATTATATTTATTAGTAACAGACAACTTCAACCATTTTTAAAAAGGCAGTTGTTAACAAATTACTTGACATGAAATGGCATTCAATGAGCCCTGACAATTTTAACTGCAAATGGAAGTCTAATTAATTAAACAGTAAACAGATTAATTACTAAATACTAAACACTGGGCCACATTTTGTTCTTTTTCTCTGATATTTTGTATATGTTTATTTGTATCTCTATGATTTCAACTATCTTAGTGTTCCTTTAAGGTAGCCCTATTACCATCTCTTATAATCACGGCCAATCAGTTTTAGAGTCAATAGCTTAGTATCATTTTAATAGCATCTTTTGGTGATTCTATTCTATGGGATAGGCTATGGAGCTGGAATAGATCTGTTTTAAACATTTTCACAGCAAGAAAATAGAATATGAACACGTGAAAAATCCATCATTACTCTCCTTAGTCTTTCAAAGAGGCACATCTTGAATTACTAGTCTCAGAAAAAAGCAATTGGTCATCCTAGATATAATGATATGACTCTGGTGAGGCTACATGTATAGTATGTCAAAAGGAAAAAAAAAATGAATCTCATTTCCCAGAGTCTGCAGATTGCTAGTGTAAAGGAAGGTTAAAAAAAAACTAAAATGATTTAGAAGTAGTAATAGGTAGGGCACTCCAAAGGCATGAATCTGTGCTCCAGAGATTACTTCAAAATTGACTGAACTTATAACCACAACATAAAATGATTTTGTATTTAACATAGCAATAGTTCTATAAATTTATCTGCTGTAGGCATATCAGAATTTGATTTTAGGAAGTAAGTTATGCCGATCACATAGTGGCTTCAGAGGTTGACTTCTAAGAAAATAAAAAGACCGATTTCTCCACGAGGAGAAAAAATGTAATTGGACCCCTTTTCCATTATTCATCATTATATTTTTAATCAACAACAACATAGAATGATGGCAATCCTTATAGAAGGTTAGAACCTCTCAGTGGCCCAATTCTTGTTTTTGATTTTGCCCAGATGCGAAATAGAAATAAATAAATAATGTTCATAGAGAATTGCCTGACTATATGCAGTCTGTCCTTATTTTTATGTTCTAGGTGACGCCCTTGGATCAACTCAAACCATTAAGAGTTATTCAAGTACCATTTCCCAGTCTTTTCATAGATTTTCTTTCCCTGAACTGCATTTTGGTAGAATACTATCAACCGGTACTGAGTAGAGATATAAGAAAATTCATATATTATATATCGCTGCATTTACTGTGGAGATAATATAGAAAACACAGTCCCATATATTTCAGAGTATTTTTTAATGAGGATTTCTGGTGGAAATTTCTCAGGTTTTTTTTCTGGTTTCTATTTATCTCATAGACTTAGAGAATAATCATACATTCCTATACATATATATATGATTGCTAAGATGTCAATTTCAACTACTGATTTTCAGACTTAACAGAATATACTTTGATGGTGGGTCCTATTTTTGCTGCACCCAAATCCTTTTTCCCCAAAGTGTGTCCATATCCCAGCTGTAGGGAATTGTGGCTGTTCCCAACAGGGGCAGGTACACCTCCTATAGAAAGGTGCTCTTTGAGAATTTGGGGGAAACACTTTGTGGTGACTAAATAACACAGAGACATATTAGAATTTAATAGAAGGAAAACAAGGAGGATAGATGTCCTGTGATGTGTACCAAGCAAGGCTTGAGAATGTCCCACCTACCACTGACAGGAAAATAGCCTGTCTTTAATAATAGTGTCTAGAACATTAACTTCCTTTCACTTAACCAATACAAGGAAGTTTGCATTGTTTAAACAGAACTAAATTGCAATAATACATAAATGGGGAAAGATTATAATTTTATCCTGAACTTTATCCTGAACTATTAACCATTTCAGACAATCAGATTGCCAAGGACCACAAAGTTTTTCATATTTAAATCATCAATACAAAGCACCATTTATCTGTCAGTGTTTTAAGCTGTCACATAAATGACGTTGGATTCGTGAGCCTAGGGCAAGTATCTTATTACTAAATTAGATAGTCTCATATATTTTGCTTGAGAATTTATATATCAAAAGGAGGGCCTTTATAGTTACATATAATTTCCTTTAATTTCTTTTTCATATTATAATTATAAGCACTAAATTAGATTTTTAAATAATGTATGGAATTAGGTTATATTAACTATGAATTTCCTAAGTTTAATGAAAAAGAATATTTTTCTTCATAAAATAGGAAAATTGGATTAGATACATTTGAGGGACAAGAGTGTGAGAAAAATCAAAGAGCATAAAATTAATATTTTTGTAAAACAGAAATATGTGTATTCAAAAAGTTTAGTACTAGTAATATATTACAAAAAGCTGAAAGCCAAAAGAATCTATGAATAATAATAAAATACTTGGAATAGAATAGCAGCTCAGTAATATTGCTGAATTTTTTAAATGCCACCTTTCTTTTAAGATTTATTTATTTATTTATTTATTTATTTATCTATCTATTTATTTATTTATTTTAGTGGGGGGAGCGGCAGAGGGAGAGACAGTCTTAAGCCGACTCTATGCTGAGCACGGAGGCCCATGCACAGGGCTAAGTCCTACGACCTTGAGATCACGTTATGAGCCGAAACAGGGTCGGCAGTTTGATGGAGTGTGTCACCCAGGCACCCCAAAAAGCCACCTTTAAAAAATCTATGATGTCAACGAAGATATTAATAGCACTAATTACAACAGTAATGAAATCAATACATACCTAGATATAATTTTAAAAAAAGATATACATGATCTTTATGGATAAAATAAAAATGCTTTATAGAAATACACTAAAGATGCCTTAAGTAAATGGAGAAATATACAACACAATTTTTGTTAAAATAATAAATATTACAATGATACGAAATCTTGCAATTTGATCTAAAATTCAATATTGTATCACTGAAAATCCCATCAATGTTTTCCACTGAAGTTGACAAACTTGTTCTGAAATTTACATGGATAAAGGGCCAAAAATATAACAAGATGGAGAATTTACCCTACTGAAAATAAAAACTTATTGCATCTTAAAAGATGGTTTTGCTACTAAATTTAGAAAAACTTACATATGGAATGGGATAGCGAATGCAGGAAAAATTAAGCATATATGGAATCTTGATCTATAACAGTGGACATTTCAAGTCAGTAAAGGAAAAGATGGACTTTCCAGGAAATAAAGGTAGGATAATTGGTGGTCTGCATGAAAAAAATTAAATCGAGTCCCAAATCTGCATGAAGAAAGTGAAACTGAACACCAATAACAAAGATTGATTCCAAATGGATTAAGAATTTGAATATAAAGCTAAATGATAGAACTTTAGGAGACCACATAGAATATATTTATCACCATGAGATGAAATGCCTTTTTTAAAGATCACACAATTACAAACTATGTTGAAATAAACTGTTAGTTTCAACTGTATTAATAACTTCCTTTCATGAAAAGCATTGTAAAAAGAATGAGAAGTAAAATCACAAACGAAGAGAAGATATTACAGGCATATGATTAATACTGATGCTTTATAAAGACTGCTACCAATCTAAAATAAGATGAAAGACAAAAGAATTTTTTTTAATGGGCAAAAGTCTTGAATAGATATTTAATTTAAAAAGACATCCAAATGCCCATAAACATATAAAGAGCAGCTAAGAAAATGCACATTAAAACTATAATGGGATACCATTTCACAATTACCAGATTAGCAAAAATGTAAAAGCTAGTCAATATCGAATGTTTACAAGGATAATGAGAAACTGACACTCTCATCCACTGTTGGCAAGACTGTAAACTTAAAAAATAGCTTTGGAAAGATTTTGCATTACCTAAGAAATCTGAACATTCATATGTCCTACAATCAAGCAATTTCACTCCTAGATTTATATCCCAAAGAAAACTTTGAACATGAGTACCAACACAAATATGTTAAAAATAAAAAAAGCTTTGTTTAAATTTTATTATTTTAAAATAATGTCAAATAAAATGTCCATGAATGGTAAGATAGATATATAAAATGTATTTTCAGTAGACAACTACATGGCAATGACAGAAATTTAATAATGCTGCATGCGTCAACATAAATATTAAAAAAAACGTTGAAAGGAAGGAGTCATGAAAGGAGCTCATTCATGTTAAGTTTAACAACTAGCAAAGTCAACAATTCATACACATTAAAACAATAAGGGGGTGCTTGGGTGGCTCAGTCAGTTAAGTTTTGGACTCTTAATTTTGGCTCAGGAGATCATCTTGGGGTCCTGGGATCCAGTGAGCCCTGTGTCAGGCCCCATGCTCAGCGGGGAGTCTGCTTGAGGATTCTCTCTCCCTCTCCTTTTGCCCCCCCCCATTCATCTTCTCTCTCTCTCTCTCAAATAAAGAATAAGAAGAAAAAAAAGAAAACAATAAGGAAAGGCAGGAGAAAGATTGACACAAAGGCATAATTGTGATGGAAGGCTGTGAGTGAGAAAGATTAGAGCAGGGGGGATCCTAAGTTACTGGTAACGACTGTTTTCTGTTTTTGTTTTGTTTTTTTTACCTCCGTAGTTGATAACTTCAGCAGTGTCTATTTCATTATTGTCAGTCCTATTGTACCCCATTTGCATTATCCCAGTTACTTACACACAGGTAAATGCCCATCTATAATCTAGTTTAATTTCAGGCTTGGAGTCCCATTATTTTTTTATTGATATACAAAATGTTGGGAAAGGCAGTCCTGTGCATGTAGTCTCTTGGCTCCCAAAACTTGGCCTGTTAAAACAGGTCTTGGGCACCTGGGTGGCTCAGTCCATTAAGAGTCTGCCTCCAGCTCAGGTCATGATCCCAGAGTCCTGGGATCGAGCTCCACATTGGGCTCCTTGCTCAGCCGGGAGTCTGCTTCTCCCTCTCCTTCTGCCTGCCGCTCTCCCTGCTTGTGCTCTCTCTCACTCTCTTTCAAATAAATAAATAAAATATTTAAAAAAAAAAAACAAAACAGGTGCTGGATAGGCTTGCAACACTTCCTCACTAATAATCAGCCCACACAGCCTATGCTGGCTAGTCACCTTGTGTGGGAATATCTTTACTTGTTTCAGGTTCAGTGAATGTTCCTTTGTCTCTCCTTGAAGCACATGCATCATATGGTACCTGGCCAACCCCAGTATTATGTCTGTCTTCCACAGGGAGTGCACGGGGTCCCTTCTCTGCAGCACCAGAGGGCTGTGCACAGGCAAGCTGCCCTGCAACATTTGCTGGAAGAGACTCGCTGGCCATGTTAGACCAAAGCATATTTTTAAAGCTCATCTTGATTTGTCTCTTCTCTAAGTAAAGCATGGTTCCATCCAGTGCTTGACTCCATTGTGTTTTCCTTGGTGACTCCACTACCAAGATCCAATGGGCAGGAGTGTTTAGAGTCATTTCCTGGGATTGGTAACTGATGCAAGTACCTAACTCCTTTCAGATTGATAACTGGTATACCATACTCTGCTCAACACAAAACATTATATATATACATACATATATATACAGTTATGCATGTCACATCCAAATTAATGTATACATATCTCTATATATTAACACACTGTATATAATACACATATAAATATATTGAGCCTCATTATTTAACCCCAGAGTAAACTTTTAAAATGTTTATTAAAAAAAAATTACATTGATTACACCAAAAATACATCAGTGGTCTGTTCATCCCTAAAAATTCATGAGTAGAATTATGTGCATAGTATTTTCATAGATCATATTCCATTTCTGATTTGCTTAGTTTTCCTAAATGATATAGAATTTTTTTTCCTCATTATTTTGGCCTGTTCTCTGTTACTTACAAGGACATAAATATCCATCTTGCCTTTTTATTTTACCATTTGGATCTCCTTACACTAAACAAACCTTGAGCTAATCTAAGTGGTGAGTGCAAGCTTTTATTTCCATTGGGTAACATCAAAAGCAAATTTTCCAAATTCCTACAATGCTCTAAAATTTCATCTATCATAAATCAAATTATGAGTCCATAACTGCAAATTATCTTTCCTAAAATAAATGCATGAAATTTTACTATGCAACATGTCCTGTGTAATAATATTTCAGTACATTATTCGAATAGTCACTTGAATTTGGCACTATATACATTATAGACAATTTTTAGTGTTTTAAAATAATTAAGATCATGATGCAATTAGTGTTGCTTATAATAGATATGTACAAAACTTAATTAAAATATGACAAATGGAGGATTTTCCCCCATCAAGATGTCACATTATTTTGGAGAACATCTGTTTATTTACAAACCATGGTGTATATCTTGTTCTTGATGTGCATGCTAATGATAATATTACAATATATCACAGTGAACTTATAAGAGAGTCATGATGGCTATAAAAATATAAATTTTGGACCATATCCATATATTTTAGATGACATTCTACTCTTTTACTCTAGTCTTCTTGGTTTAAGAATATAAATGTAGCACTTTTTTTTTTTACCTGTTCTATATATTTTTTAAAGAAAATATATAAATTTTAAATCAACAGGAAAATATGTTTAACTTGATCATATACTTCATAATTTAAAATCTTGTTGTGATAACTCTAATATGATTTCAGTGACAACCAGAGTAGAGGGAGATATCAATTAAAAGTTACCCTGACTTAATCAGCAGGTCAAAGTGGGTGCATGTAAGAGGAAAGTCAAATGGCTACTTGTCACATAAAATCCTGAAAATAAATCTAAATATTAACTACCCAAGTATAAAAGGGAACACAAACATGTGTTAAATGAGCACAAGAGGAAAAGACTTAAATATAATTTTGGTTAAACAGCATAACATAGATGCATACATTATCATTAAACAAACAGAAGAAAATTAAACTAACATGATCTTGGGTTTCATTAACAGAAAGAAACACGTCTAGAACAGGAGCTGATAGTTTACGATTTAATATAAGTGTTGACAAAATGGACCACTTCCAAAAAGAAGGACAAGTGATAAGATGAAACAATATTTTAAGATCATTATAAGCCTCACTGAAGAAATGAGACTGTGTGACCTGGACGACAGAGAGATGGGACAGACACAAAAGAAGATTTCCAATAATGTAGTCACTCCTACAGATGAATGCTGCACTTGTTTTAAGTGGCTCTACAGGGAAAGTTCAACAGAAAGTATGTCCTAACAAAACAAACTGTTTAAAAATGGAATGGATAATGTTGTCTCCACCAACGGATGTTCCATCTGAACAAAATTAATGTCGCTGTAAAAAGAATCCAAGTGTTGTACAGGGATTCAACGAATAAACTGTTCGCCTCTCTTCAGACTTTAGATCCATTGCATTATACGACAGATATTGTTATATGACTTATTCGCTTAAGGCTTAACCAAAAGCAATAAGCTTCTAGAATCTAGACAATCAGTTTAAAGATTAAATTGATTTGACCACAACTTGAGTTAATTTGAACCAAACAATTATACTTGAGGATGGTAAATATAAAACTATAAAAGCCAGCCTTAAAACAAAAACCAATTCTTAAGTATGCTAATGTTATATATACACATTGGGTTGAGTGGCTTATTATTCCTAACCACTAGGTAATAATAATTACAATGTATGAAATAAAAAAGAAACAGCTTGTTGAGCTCTTTCAACTTTTGTCAGTGACACAACAACGGGCTTAGGTTATTGGGATCATCGGTACCACCATACTACTGATGTTGCAGCCACTAATAGTGGTACTGTGATTACTACTAAGACCACTTTTATTACTGCTACTGCTGCTACTGCTATGACTGTGGCTTCTATTACAACTAGTGCTACTACTAACACTATTGCCAAGAATTTCATTTATTGACTTGTTATGATGTCATATGCTAGGTACTCTTCTTGGAATTTTACATAAATTGAACCATTTAGCCTATTAAGGAGGTACTATTATTAGCCCCATTTTATTTTGTTTATTTATTTTTTCACTCCATTTTAAAGATAACTATATCCCAGCAAATTTAGGTAAGCAACGTACCCTAGATCTTATAGGTTAAAAGTGGCAGGACCAACATTTGAAATCAGGCAATGGTTTCAGGCTTTATGCTCTTATTAATCTATAAGCTAATCAAAGAAAAGATTCAAATGAACTATGAGTGTGATTTTTTAACATAAAAGTAATATGCATCTATAGCAGGAAGTTTTCTCCAAATGTAGCATATCATCCGAATCACAAATTTACACTAAGCAACTATAAACACAGTCTCTTTGCTAATTCTGTTCATTTATTTTTCTCATGCTTTGCAAGTGTCCTTTATGCAACCTAGTATTTTTATAGTCTTAACAGTTATGATTAAGTCCTATTATTTGGTTGATCATGCTTTGTATTTGTCCTCCACTATGTTTTAGTCTTCTTGCCTATGATAGGGTACCCGCGCCCCCCCACCACACAACCCAAGTTTATGTTTCTGCGGACAGTAGTTCTCTTTACCATAATATGAGCTCGATGTCATTTAAATACCAAAGTTGATAAGGACCTTTTTCTTCTTTTATTAATATCAAGAAGATTAATGACTTTTAACAAATCAGTCATGGTTACCATATAATTAATTTTTAATTAATTAAATTTTTTTTTTGATAGAGAGCACACGCATGCACAAGCAAGTTGGGGGAAGGACAAAGGGAGAAGGAGAGAAAGAATCTTAAGCAGGCTCCACACTCAACACAGAGCTCCATGTGGGGCTCAGTCTCAAGGCCCTGAGATCATGACCTGAGCCGAAATCAAGAGTCAGTCGCTTAACTGACTGAACCACCCAGGCACTGCAGTTACCAGGACAAAAGTAGCAGCTTCCATGGGTATCAACATTTCACAGCCTGGGAAATTATGCAATTAAAAAAGAAAACAACAACAAACTGTGGGAAGCCTGGGTGGCTCAGTCGGTTAAGCATCTGCCTTCAGTTCAGGTCATTATCTCAGGGTCCTAGGATATAGCCCCACGTCAGCCTCCCTGCTCAGTGGATTCGCTGCTTTTCCTTCTGCCGCCCCCCCCACCGCTTGTGCTTTCTCTCAATCTCTCTCTCTCTCAAATAAATAGATAAAATCTTTAAAAAATTAAAAATTAAAAAGAACCTGTGATTGAACGAATTAGCCATCATATACCTGGTTCAATGATAACTGCTTCCTTCTCTTCCCACATGTGTACCCAAGCCTAGAGAATGGCAATTTCTACCTACAAGGTTCAACAATATGTGTAGGGAGCATACCTAGACACGAATAAAGTAGGGAAAATCTTGTATTTTTTTTAAAGATTTTATTTATTTATTTGACAGAGAGAGACAGCGAGAGGGGGAACACAAACAAGGGGAGTGAGAGAGAGAAGCAGGCTTCCTGCCGAGCAGGGAGCCCAATGTGGGGCTCAATCCCAGGACCGTGGGATCATGACCTGAGTCAAAGGCAGACGCTTAACAGCTGAGCCACCGAGGCACCGCAGAAAATCCTTTATTTTTGTATTTTCCAAATATTTTATCAAATTGGGAAAAATCACCAAAATGATTTTTTGGATTTATTAAATATATTGGTAGAACATTCATTTCAGGAGGGAACTACAAAAGAAAATTCACTAAATATTAATTGAAGAACAGTAATTCATTACAGAGAATCTATTAGTATATGTACTCTAATTAGAACATGGGAGGAAAAATTCCTTTGCCTCCATATTGTATATATTTGGTAAAAAAGCAAGAATCAACTAAAGGCATACATTGATGATAGAATAGAAATATTCATACAAACACATTAGTCTCTTCAATCACGGTATGTTCAAGTGTCTTAATAAGTATTCATAAAACTATATATAAAATATTTGTTACTTCTTTCTAGAATGAGACAGGAAAAAGAAAGTCACACAGAAGTCTGAAGATAAATATATAAACAGTTAACCCATTTAGCCTAAAACCTACATTTTTTTAAAAATGAAATAATCATTTTAAACAAAAATCCATGTGCTACTGAATGTAAGTCTCTCAGCAGTGCAAACATAGGGTGTTCGGGTGTGTCACGTACTGTATGTGTGAGGTGCGAGTATCGTCCTCATTTTCACATGAGGAACGGAGGTTGACTTCACAGTCTGAACTGTGAATAAGTACCTCAAGTAGATGACTCCACAGTTTCCCCCCTTAAATTTATTTGCAGAGAAGCAAAAACTCTCCCAAAAGTGACTTTATGACTTGACTCTTAAACCAATGGATTTGTCCATGAAGTTATTGAAAAAAAAAATGACTGGTTTATAAATGGGCATTTGTCCAAGTCAGACCAACAAGAGCTAATAAATACAATCCAGAAACTATTACTGATAGCGTTGAGAGAGAAAGTCAAACTTCTTTCACTGGGTCTTCAAAGAGAAATCCATGCAGGGCAAGAGAGAATCTCTCCATTTTTGTTGTAAAGCATAAAACAGAAGTTATTCGCTGACAAGATACATTTCTGGCTATTGTTTTCCAGAATCCTGATGTTTTTTATAAAGAAGGAAGGGATACAGAAAGAGAGAGGAGCAGGATATTAACAGGGGAGACAACAGACAGGAAGAAGGAGACATACATATAAATACATATATGGAGCGAGAGAGGTTGACTTTGATTTCCCAAAGAAAAGAAAGAAAAAGGAGGTGGGCAGGTGCCCTGAGTGGCCAGAATCAAGCTGTGAACCTATGCTCATCTCTCAAACAGTCAAGGAAGGGAGGTAAGACCTTAAAGCTGCATCATGCTCTTACAGAAGTTAATTCTAAGGATAGGGCTTCCAGACAAAGCGAAACGTCTGCAATCAATTTCAAAAGACTAATTGGCATTGCCAAATGGGATATCAACAGTCACCATGATGGACGGAGTAACTGAAACCCTTCTTCCATTTTCCTGACCTAAGGGAATGGAGCATCAACAAAAAGAAGGATAAAAGACATCAAAGTGTGGTCGTCAGATCACAGAACCATGCAGTTTTGTCAAAATGCAAATATCCCAGAACTAACCGAGACTAACTAACACAGAAACTTTGGGTGGGGTTGTAGCTCTAAGCTATGTGTTTTTAAAAAGTGTCACTTAAGTGTAATGAAGTTGAAGAATTTATTGTGAGAAAGGCAGGTTGGGCAGTCATGGGGGAGGGAGCCACTATTAGTAGCTTCAGAGACTAGTTCAGGATTCAGACCAAATTCAGACCTCAAGCAAGACCCACATCAAAAGTAGAGTGCTGAAAACTTGGGAAAATGAGAAGCAGCAAGCCTAGAATAAATCACAGCAGGAGACATGCGGTGGTCAAAGGGCCAGAGCAGAATAACAGATTTGGAGGAAATAACCATCCAAGGACAAGGCAAAGTAGCTTTTCAAAAAACTACAGCGAATCTCAGAAACCAGTGCATCTTCATGCAATGGACAAAGTCATGGAAGATGAAGGATCAGACAACACCAACTGCTAGAGACAGATTTTGTAGTAATTGTTGATCATAACAGCTCTGCCTCTTCTAGACTTTTCTGTTGTGACAGAAACTCCTCCCAGTACTTGGTCAGCCTGAGGAAATAAACCAAAGTCTATGACTAGAGTCAGATATGACTTTGTGAAGAAAAGAGAAGCCTGATTCTCAGCTAAGGTCTCATTGGCTTTTCAAAAAGAAGGTATTTGGGTGAGAAATGTCCTAGTTTATATAACTATATTTAAGTTGATTTCATCAAAATATTAAACACAGCTTGCCTTACAGAGTATACTATTTAGGACAAACCGGAAAAGTAATTGGAAATGATTTCATTTCATAAGGAAGAAAAATTAAATATTACAGCATGTTATTACTGAGAAATAAAGACAGGGAAATGAGTACTGCAACTGTTCATTTTCTATTCATTTGGTAAGGCATTTTTTTTTTACTTGATATACTATTTTTAGATGTTCATTCAGGTACTCCATGATTACAAGGGAAACCTACTATACTTGACGTGAACTTTGATTTATAGCTATAAACTGAAGAAGAAAATAAAAATGCAAACACTAAACACACATAAACAATTAATTCACCTTGTCTTTCATTTGACAGACAGCTTCAAATTCCTCATAATATGTTCTAGCATGAATTAAGGGAACGTCATTCAAAGGTAAAGGAAGATTTAAAACTTTGGAGAAAAACAGTGGTCAAAAACTCTGATCTCTATGAACCAGTGCCCAAGAAAATCCCAAAGTGGATATTTTGTTTGTTCTTAAACTATGATTCTCCCTCACTTATGTGATCCTTTTTATTTTAAACTCCCATTGTCTCACCTCCATTCATTTCATCTTTTTTTACATTTGTTTCATCAGTTTCCACTAAAAGATCCGCTCTCCCAGCCAAACACGTCCTTGAAGCAGTAGTAGAGCCCAGATCGTTCTGGTGGGCTATCGCATGCAGGGCAAAGCACAGAATTTGTTGATTACCATGTGGGTATCAGAACGGCCCCTTATTCTGCTTTGACTACTTAGTCAGCCCTGTAGACACCCCTGGGGAAAGTCAGCAAAACTGGCTTTCAGAGGTTGGCACAAGTTTCTCAGGGCATATTCTAAGTATCCTATTTTTTCAAGAGGGATTACAGTTTAATATGCTCACTCTGAATATCTTTTCTTATTACCTAATTGGTTGAAGTTATTAAAAACTTCTCAGCGAGTTGAGTTTCAATTCACACCTTGTAAAAAAGGCTAAAATATGCACACAGAAGACTTTTGCAACAGAACACGCAGTGTTGCTCTGTAGAGTGACTCATTACAGCAGAGAAAGCAGAGCCTGAAGCTAGACCCTGAGATTTAGCGCTCACCTCCGCGGAACAGGTGAGGTGCAGCATTTAACATCAATCTTTAGTTTTCAGTTAATCCAGCTCATTATGAACCAGATGCCTTGACGGTTCTGCCATTTCCTGCGTAATTTTTTTTACAAGACTACAAATGTACCTCTTTTTTGAAAAAATAATATAAAATATCATAATAGGTGAGTCGTTTCAAGAAGAGATGCTGCGAGTAGTTTTCAATGCATTTAAAAAACAGTTTCTAAAACATAGGTAAAACATTTCAGTAGTGAAGTGTTTTATGAAAACACTGACACACTCATCTGCAATTCCCTTATATCTATCATTATAATTACTTTGATTGTAAAGCTCTGAGTAATTTTCCTGCATTTCAAACGCAGATACAGTGGAGAGCTGTTTGATTCATGAGTTGCTCAAATCAAATCTCCAAAGTCTACAAATAGAGATGCACTGGCTACTTCTCTACACTCTCAAAACAACTGCTTGAAGCATTTGGCTCAATAAGGAGCTTTTTCCCTTCCATGATGCCTATGTGATGACTGATAATTTCCAATTATTTAAGAAAAGAGGTCACGTTTGAGCGTCACACAGATAGAGTTTTAAGGATGATTATGGGATACGAAACATGACACTCTAAAATGTTCGAAGATGTCATATAATTAAGCTTCCATCTATATATTAGATAGAAGAAAAATCCCAGAATCGCGCTACACGTGCCCGCATGAGTTTTCTAGCCATCCTGAAGCCAGCCTCTGCTGAGCAGCTCCAGTTTGTATGAAGCTCCTTCTACCTAAGCTTCACTTTGCACTGATGCTCCAGCCACAGTACGGACATTCTGAAGTCTGCTTGAGCGGAAGTTTTACAGTTTGATTCTCTTAATGTGCTATCTTTAACTCCTACCACCCTCACTGAAATAAGATATTAATTAGACATTAAAATGTATCTAATGGAAAAGTAAGGTGGCTTTGAGGATTAACAGGTGATCAAGCATTTGGTCCTTTGAACAGTTTAATCAGAAGACCTTTGATGATCAGATTTTAAGCATTTTCCTAAAGCCTTTAACTCAATCTGTTGACTTAATAGGGAGCTTAACTTACTTCGGTGAAAACATCAAAACATTTACTAAGAAACAAGAAAGTCACTATTTTACCCAAACCCAGAGTGTCAAACAAAAGTTCTGCAGGCAACAATAGAGTATTTTGGGGAGGTGGAGTCACAGCACGGTAAGTGGCTTTCAGTTTAAAGGGAAGAATGCTGTGATCACTAGTTGTATTCGGATCTGTTTTCTCCTTATTTCTAACCATTTTTAGTTGATTCCTTTAAAGGTATAGTAAGATTATTCCACAGAAAGTACAAAAAGAGGTGACATGAAGTTTTCTCTACCTAAATGAGATACAACTACTTCCAGTGTTCACATTTAGATTTACTTCTTATTCTTTGTGCTAGACTCAAAAACAATTAGGTCGAATGCCCACTAAGCACTCAAGAAATATTCAATAGATAGTTGCTGAAGTCAGTTTTTTTTAATCAATTGCACATGCCATTTTATCCTTGTAATATTCTCTCCCCTCAATACTTAGAACACTCAATTTTCTAAATCTTACCACAAAATTGCCGTGAAAACAAAGACTTTTCTCTAGGGAAGTTCCTGCCTCACTTGAGGCTTTTTTCCCCCCTACCTGTGCATCTTTTCCTCCAGGTAGATATATTCCCCTGAGTTAAGGTTTTATTCTTCAGAGTTAACGGTTCCTCACGCCCTACAATAATGACTTAATATATTTCATGCCAAAGACTTTAACTCAAGTATAGAATGCTTGGGTGCCAAGATTCTCAAAGAGTAAATTCACACTCCAATGTTAATGATGAATTTCACTTTGGAAGAAACAGAAGAAAGCAGTTGATTTTTCTCATGATGTCCCAAGTACACTGACACAAGCATATTAAAATTTAGGATCACATAATTTGGTATAAATAAATAAAAATAATTGGCATTCATCAATTGAATTTACTTTTTTTCTGCAAAATAATACTTTGACTCAATTTAAAGTGAATCATTAAATTATGTGATCAGTTTCTATGTTATGTTACTAGTTTTAAATATTTTAACTAATGTTATTTTACTAGTTATAAGTGTTGTTTTCACTTAAAAAGGATATTATTTTTACGAAGATCATTATGAGATAAGATGAAACCAATGAAAATCTGTATGTGTGTGTGTTTGTCCCTGTGTCCTTTGCCTCCTATGCACCCCCAGGTCAGATCTTTGGCACAGATGCTCACACCATAATGCTAGAACACTCATCGTTATCTCCAATAAGGGAACAACAGTAGAAATTATCCAGGGAAAGAAGAGGGAGGTGAAGGTCAGCTCTGATCTGGTTCACAATTCGGGTCTTCAGAAACAATTGAATTATAGTTTTCTGCCATCCGATTTTTCATGAAAAAAAGAAAGTAGCTAAATGATTCAATAATTTAAGAGGCTTACAAGAGTGGGGAGGGGAAGAAAAAAGCATCTTATTTTAAATGATAAGTGAAATCTTTTTTCGTTTGTTTGTTTACACCTAGAACAAGGTGAAAGTGAATGGGAAGGAGACAGCCAAAGTGGCAAGATATGAGATAGATATGTCTCCCCCGAACCCCCACCAACTCCAAAATAAAATTTAACCAGCACTACAATGAGGAAATGTTAAAGTGTAGCAAGATAAAGTTGACCACACAAGAACTTGAACTGGGTGTTATTAGGCACTGCAGAAATTTTTGCCTAAGAATGTTCCTCCTTTCCAAGAAACCAAACCAGTTCTTCTTAGGAGACCCCATGCTATCTCTTCAGCATGTCTACAACAGTGAGTGTAACTGATTTGGAAGAAAGATCGACTCTGAAGGGCTGCTTGAGAAAGGATAGGTGAGAGGGTAGATACATTTTAAATTCTATATACCCAGATGTATTTTTGATATTAACAGTATCCTATGTCCACAGGACTACAAAGATGTTGCTCTTCAAAAATAAGCACTCTGGGGTGCCTGGGTGGTTCAGCTGGTTAAGCGCTGGACTCTTGATTTCAGCTCAGGTCATGATCTTGGGGTTGTAAGATGGAGCCCTGCAATGGACTGTGCTTAAGGCAGAGTCTGCTTGAGATTCTCCCCCTTTCCCTCCTTCTCTGCTCCTCCCCCTGCTCTCCCCACCCCTCAAATGAATGAATGAATAAATAAATAAACAAACAAAATCTTTTTTAAAAAAAGCATCAGGACTAACATAATATAATAAAAAACATTAAAAAAATCAGGGAATAAAGATTGTGTTAAAAAAAAAAAAGAACAAAAAAGACACCAAAAATGTATCTAAGAAAAAAAAAATATATATGTTGAGATAAGGGAGGACTTTCTAAGCATAAGAGATGAAACTATTAAAACACTCTACAGGGAAAAAATACCATAGTTGAAAAGTGGGGGTGGGCATTTCTAGCATAACAAAGTGTTAATGACATTTAATATGGGAAAAAAATTTCAGCATCAATTCAATTCATATTAAAAAACCCTAACTAAAAGAAAAAAAAGAAAAGAAACAGAAAAAAGAGCACATATCCAATTTGCCAGAGTAGTACAGTAAAGATATTTAAAAATTGAATACATCTTTTAGTCATCAAAAATGCATATACAAAATGTAGAAACCATTTTCACCTATGAAAGTGTATCTTTGTTCCAAAGTAATCTCTACATCAAACGTGGGGCTCAAACTCAGGACCCAGAGATTAAGTTGCATGCTCTACCAAACTGAGCCAGCCAGGCACCCTGAAAGTATACCTTTTTTAAGTAGTAGCAACCAGTTTTTGACTAAGGATTCTAGAATATATAGCATCTTATATAATGCTCATTAGTATTGATACAGACTTTCTGAAAGTAATTTTCAGAATGAGTTTCAAAAGCTACTAAAAAGTTCACTTCTAAAAATCTTAAGGACATTATGTAGATAAGTAGAAAGATTTAGCTACAAACTTGCATATCTTATATTACCAAAAAACAAAACAAAACAAAACCCTGCAAGTGGTTAGCTCATGTTTACTGGGCTCAGCCATATACATTTAATATGTTTTAAAGCCAGTACAATTAGATGAGTTATACTTAATGGTGTAGCAAACTATTGGGTGCAGATCATTGCTCTCTCCCCATTACTAGATTTGTGACTATGGAAGAGTCACTTAAGTTCACTTAATAATCATTAAAAATACTTTAAAGTGTTGTTCAAAGAAATGAATGAGATAATAACTGGAAAGTGCTTGGAAATGTAAGGTCTTTGAGAAGTGATTAGGTCATCAGGGCTCTGCTTTCATAAGGGGGATTACTGCCCTCATAAACGAGACCCCAAAGAGTCCCCTCACCCTTTCCACCATGTGAGGCTGTAGACAGCTGTCTATGAGCAAGTGCGTTCTCATCAGGCACCAAATCTTCCAGGATCTTGGATTTACCAGCCTCCAGAACTACGAGAAATAAATTTCTGTTGTTTATACGCTACCAGTCTATGGTCTTTGGTAATAAACTCTAGAAATGACCTCTGAAAGTACAGTCTTTATGGTGTTTTGTTATAGCAGGCCAAACAGTCTAAGACTGTACCTAAGAACTAAAATAATAATAATAATAATAATAATAATAATAATAATAAATAATAAATTTAAACTCTCTTTTTAGCCCTCATCATTATTCTTATCAGACCAGAAGTAAAGCCCTTTTAACTGGACTTTAAGACAAAGTGCCAAATTGAAATCCAAACAAAACTTTCTTTATGCTATGTTTACAAGGAAACCAATGATAAGTTTAAATGAAATACGTTACCTAAGAACTGAAAATTTGTATTCTCCTGGCCCTCATAAGACCATAGACAACTTCAAGTTAATGTATTAAATGCTTTTTAAGGGGTGCTTGGGTGGCTCAGTCAGTGAAGCATCTGCCTTCAAGCTCAGGTCATGATCTCCAGGTCCTGGGATCCAGCCCCCTGCTCAGTGGGGAGCCTGCTTCTCCTTCTTCCTCCACCCCTCCCCTGCTTGTGCACGCATGCTCTCTCTCTCTCTCTCAAATAAATTTTAAAAAATGTTTTTTAAGTGATGAGATTGAATTCTTCTACTTAACAATTACATTATTTTTCCATGAAGTAGAATATCATCAATATGCATCCTACTTATTCTTTAATAATCAGGAAAAATGTATACCTTATTTAAGATATTGCTCTATGTTCACTTACCCCCTAAAAATGCCTTCCTTATTTTACTTATTTTGTTGTTGCTTAATTAATACAAATACATTTATCTTGAAAACATCAATCAATCAATCAACAGGTATCATACACTGATTTCATGGCCACACAAGAAACACTGGAAATAGTTATTATCCACAGAAAATCATGGCATATGTTTTTTTAAAAGGTCAAATGTACTGTGTGGCTCAGAAGTTCCTTTGCATTTGTTTCTAATTTACTATTCATGTTGAGAACAGACTGAGTGAAATTAGTCCTGATAAAAGATTATATGGAGGCACAATATATAATAAGTAAAAATGTTTAGAGCAATTTACCAAATCATTATGCTTCACTTTTTCCCCGCTGACTTATTAAAGTTTTCATATCTATTTCTTCTCTAAAAAATGTTATCACTTTAAAAGAATCTTTCAGTGAAAAACAAACTTGTTGAATTGGACTCTGAATTCCGTCAGATGTCTTTTCAGACAACGGAAAACTATGCATTTTTAATAATAAACCCAGAATAAAATAATCTACATTTTGGGAATATTGCATCTGTGACTCATCATTTTAAAAAGTAGAAATAAATTTCATACGGTGTTAAGAGGAATAGAACACAATAAAATGAGGTCCTATGCCCAGACTGTCACACATAGAGAAAGAGCAAATGTTGGTAAATTCCATTACTGCTATAATTTTGCTTATGAACAATAAAAAATAAATACTTGAATAAACTGAATAAAGCTACATTAGTAATAAGCTTTTTTTAAAATAATTTTTCCTTAGAAGTGATAAATTATAAGTAATGCATGGAGTTTATAACAAAAACATAAAGTTAAGCATCCATTTTGATACAGAAATCAGGACTATTTGAAACACAGTTCCTTTTATAAATTCTAATTCTTACTCATAAAACAATCAGGCCCCTGCCTGCTTATCTTTCACTTTAAAAACATGTCCGGTTAGAAAGAAATAAAAATGTTGATAATTTAGATTTAAATGGATAAGTCTAATGTACACTTCCCATTTGCTAAGGAGTTTTTGCCATTATTGTATGGTAATTCTGCTGTAACACAGATTGTAAATATCCAAACGTATTTAAAATTTACCATGTAATCTGTGGTCCGATTTAGAAAATCTACTATCCATCTAATCCACTTTCTCCAAAGTGGAAGAAAAGCTTTTCATAAGTTAAATATATTTTAGGTAGTGTTCCAATGTGACTGCATAATAAATTTACAGCAATAAAGCAAATGCTTATACAAAGAAAACAGCTACATTTAGGACTAAACCACGTGCCTTTGTGTGGCAGTCTAATAATCCTTGAATCAAGAATATTTATAGATCTGGAAGAGAAATCAGAATTTAGCAGCAGACAAAGCACTTAAAAAATGTACCAATTTTTCTGAGCCAACCAGAAAATTTAAATTTAGCCTTTTATGATCCTAATGGGAACAATCTCTTAATGACTAACATACAACAATGTAAATAGCAACCCTGCCTGCTTTGGTTGCCATAGCATATTTAAATTGAATGATTAAAAACATGCTAATTGCACATTTGCTTGGCTTAGCTATAGTGAAATCAATACAGAATTAATACAATTGTAATGAGTTTATCAGAGGTACAAAGCATTGTATCAAGTCGCTTCATTAAAATAAAAACAAGTCTCAATAAATTTAAGATTCCTACAATTTTTGTTGAGCTAAATTTTAGCCAAAAAATATCTATTTTATTGACATTTAAAACATCATCTGGTGGATTAAAAGGGTCACAAATTCTTTGACACTCTATCAAGAGTTGGGTTCTATTTCCCCTCGCTTACATCTGGGTCAGCCTATGATGCTTTGACCACAGAGTGGGACAGAAATGACAGTGGGTCAGACTGAATTACCCTTGAGGTGAATGGCATTTCCCATCTTTGCCCTTTGGAACTGCCACATGAGAAGTCTAATAACTCTGCTGGAGAGATCCACAAGAAGTGACCATAAAAATATAGGTCCAGGGAGAGAAGCACAGCTGAGCACAGCCTCTGAGTGATCTCTACCAAGTCAGCATAGATGGGAGTGAGGCTGTTTGGCTCCTTGTCCACATCCTGTCTGTCCAGCTGCCAACTGAATACCAGGCGATCTTACTTAACATCACCTGTACTAGAAGAATCACTCATACAAGCCCTGTCTGTATTCCTCACTCACAAAATTGTGAGATATAATGGAATGGCTATTGTTTTTAGTCACTCAATTTTGAGGTGCTTTACCGTAGAGTGATAACTAACCAGAAAATGTAAGCTCACAGAATTAAGACTATAGGCAATGATGGCAAGAGTATTCTAATATTGGTACTTATCCATCCTTTTGACAGTGCAATTTGCACATACATTTTAAAAAAGAGATTTGGCAAATTGTGAAGTTTTCTAAAGCCATGAAATTTCTCCTATGCTATGTCTAAAAACAAAACAATACAAAACAAAAAATATCATCTGAAGGATGTTACTTAAATAAATCATCCAAAATAAGCAAAAAATATATATAATTATAAAAAAATTTTATATAAAATTATGTTACATATAAAAATCACCTATGATATATGTGTCTAATTAAGTGAGAACTGGCAACTCTAATGTAAAAATGAGGTTATAATAAAAGAATTATAGTATATTGATGAAGATAATATTATGTATTAAGTAAAATAGTAATTTTGAAGGCTAGAGATATGAAAAGTATTTATGCATATATTAGACAGTGGAAAGAGCAGACTATTTACTCGTATCTATTCTATTATTAACAGATATACAAGTTTCATATACTACTCTAGAAAAGAGCATGGACAAATCAAAACAATATACTTATAAAGAAATTCTGGAGAATTTTAAACTTAAATATTTTGTTATATTAGTTGTACTGTAAAGTAGATTTTAAAACATCATTGTGGAGTACCTAAATATATAAAGCAAATATTAACAGACATAAGGAGAGAAATTGACAGTAACACAATAATAGTAGGGGACTTTAATATCCCTCTCACATCAATGAATAGGTCATCCAGACAGAAAATCAGTAAGGAAACAGTGGCTTTGAATGACACATTAGACCAGATGGACTTGACAGGTAAATATATATATAAAACATTCCATCCAAAACCAGCAGAATACACATTCTTTCCAGGTGCACATGGAATTTCTTTAAGATAGATTACATGTTAGGCCACAAAACAAGTCTCAATAAATTTAAGAATATTAAAATCATATCAAGTATCTTTTCTGACCATAATGGTATGAAACTAAAAATCAATACAAGATAAAAATTAGAAAATATACAAACACATGAAGCCAAACAACATGCTACTCAACAAGCAATGAGCCAACAAAGTAAAGTAGACATTAAAAAAAAAAAAAAAAAAAACACCTGGAAACAAATGATAATGGAATTTCAACACTTCAAGGTCTTTGGGATGCAGCAAAAGCAGTTCTAAGAGGGAAGTTTATAAAATACAGGCCTATTTGAAGAAACAAGAAAACTCTCAAATAAACAATCTGACTGTATACCTAAAGAAACTAAAATAAAGAAGAATACACCAAACCCAAAGTTAGCTGAAGGAAGGAAATAATAAAGATCAAAATGAAAATAAATAAAATAAACACTAAAAAACAATAGAAAAGATCTATGAAACTAAGAGCTGGTTCTTGGAAAACATAAACAAATCTAATAATTAGCCAGACTTATCAAGGAAAAAATGAGCAGACCCAAATAAATAAAATCAGAAAGGAAACAGAAGTTACAACCAACAGCATAGTAATACAGAAGATTACAAGACTATTACGAAAAATTATATGCCAATAAATTGGACAACCTAAAAGAAATGGATAAATTCCTGGAAACATACAATCTTCCAGGACTAAATCAAGAAAAAAGTAGAAAATATGAACAGATCGATTACTAGTATTGAAAGTGAATTGGTAGCAAAAACAAACAAACAAACAACACCCAACAAAAAAAGTCCAGGACCAGATGGTTTCACAGGTGAATTTCACAAAACATTTAAAGAGAAGCTAGTACCTATCCTTCTTAAACTGTTCCAAAAGTCGAAGAAGGAATACTTCCAAACTATAAGGCCCACATTAATCTGATCCCAAAAGCAAACAACGACAAAAGAAAGAGAAGGAGAAGAAGAAAGAAAAGAAAAAAGAAAAAGAAATTACAGGCCAATATCCCTGATGAACACAGATGCTAAAGTCCTCTATAAAATATTAGCAAACTGAATTCAACAATACATTAAAATGATCATTTTCCATAATCAAGTGGGATTTATTCCACATATGCAAGGATGGTTCAATATCTGTAAATCAACCAAGGTGACAGATCACATTAACAAAATAAAGGATAAGGGCACCTGGCTGGCTCAGCAGGTAAGGCATATGACTTGATTTCAGGGTCATGAGTTTGAGCCCCATGTGGGGTATGGAATTTACTTAATTAAAAACATATTTTTAAAAATGAAGGATAAAAATATGAACATCTCAATAGATGCAGAAAAGGCATTTAACAAATTCAGCATTGATTAATGATAAAAACACTCAACAAAGTGGGCTTAGAGGGAATATGTTTCAACATAATAAGGCTATAGGTGACAACATGACAATCAGACAAGAAAAAGAAATGACATCCAAATTGGTAAGGAAGAAGTAAGACTGTGATTATTGTGGTTGGTACTGTGATACCATATACAGAAAACCCTAAAAGTGAGCAAAAAACTTTTCGAATAAGTGAATTCAGTAAAGCTGAAGAATATAAAATAAATATACAGAAGTCCATCGTATTTTTATACAGTAATAGTGAAGTAACAGAAAATTAATTAAGAAAACAATCCCATTTACAATTCCATCAAAAAGAATAAAATATGTAGGAATAATTTAACCAAGTAGGTGAAAAACCTATACCCTGAAAATATAAGACCCTGATGAAAAAAATTAAAGATGGCATAAATAAAAATGAAAAGGTATACCACATTCATGCATTGGAAGAATTAATATTGTTAATATGTCCATTTGCCCAAAACAAATTCAATGCTATCCCCAACAAATACCAATGGAATTTTTCACAGAACTAGAACAAATAATCCTGAAACTTATATGGAATCACAAATGATCCCAAATCACCAAGGCAATCTTGAGAAAAAAGAACAAAGCTAGAGGTATCACAGTCCCAGATTTCAAGATATACTACTACTACAAAGCTAGAGTAATCAAAACAGAATGATACTGGCACAAAAATGGACATAGATCAATGGAACAGAATAGAAAGCCCCCAAAATAAACCCATGCTCATATGAACAATTAATCTATGATGAAGAAGGTAAGAATATACAATGGGGAAAAGACAGCCTCTTCAAAATAAATGGTGTTGGGAAAACTGGGCAGTTACATGCAAAATATGCAAAAAACTTCATAAATAGTACACAAAAATAAACTCAAAATGGGTTAAAGACCTAAATGTAAGACCTGAAACCATAAAATTTCTAAAAGAAAACACAGGCAGTAATCTCTTGGATATCAGCCTTACCAATATTTTTCTGGATATGTCTCCTCAGACCGAGGAAAGAAGAGCAAAAATGAACTATTGGGGCTACATTAAACTAAAAAGTTTTGCACAGTGAAAGAAACCATAAACAAAATGAAAAGGCAACCTACTGAATGGGAGAAGGTATTTGCAAATGATATATGTAAAATATCCTACATTGATAGGAATGTAAACTGGTGCAGCCACTATGAAAAACAGTATGTAGTTCCCTCCACCCCCCACCCCCGCTAAAAATAGAAATAGAAATAGCATATGATCCAGCAATTCCACTGCTGGCTATTTACCCAAAGAAAATGAAAACACTAATTTGAAAAGATATGTGCCTCTTTATGGTTATTATAGCATTCTTATAATAGCCAAGATATGGAAGCAATCTAAGTGTCCACAGATAAATGAATGGATAAAGGAGATATGATATGTGTGTGTGTGTGTGGGTATATACCCACACGCGCACACATAGACACACGCCCAGGAATATTACTCAGCCATAAAAAATGAAACCTCACATTTCACAACATGGATAAACCTAGAGTGTATGCTAGGTGAAATAAGTTAGAGAAGGACAAATACCATACGATTTCACATATATGTGGAATCTAAGCAAAGAACAAACAAATGAAAAAAAAACAGAAATAGGTATAAATATGGAGACATGGTGACTGTCAGAGGGAAGGGGGTAGAGGGATGGACAAAATAAGAGAAGGGGATTAAGAGATATAAACTCCCAGTTATAAAATTAATAAGTCACGGGAATGAAAAGTACAACATAGGGAATAAGGTCAATAATATTATAATGACTCTATGTGGTGACAGATGGTAGTACTGCATAATGTGCATAATTGTTTAATCACTATGCTATACACCTAAAACTAACATAATATTTTATATAAACTATAATTCAATTAAAATAAAATAAAATAAAATAAGAAAAAAAAGTCATTGCTTGAGGATATGGACTGACATATCCAATGGTCTATATGCATGGCTTTTAAACAGGTTGGTAATTTCAAATAGTTTGGTAGAATTACCAGACAATGAAGCAGCTTTGGAAAGAAAATAAAGATCCCCGTGAAACCACATAAGGAATACATAACTCTTCGAATGAAAGTTCTCTTCCATATAACTTTAGGAAATCTGACATACGCTTGGAGTTCAACTGAGTTTTTCAACAGGATTTATACTCTAATCATCCTGTATTTCTCGTATCTTCCAGTTAGCAGTCAAAGTTTTATGAATAAATGAATGAGTGAATGAATAAATGAAAATCTGCGGCATATCATGTTACCACTGAAATAGTTATCAATGTTAGAATTTGCATATATGGCATATGGTTTACATAGATGCACTATTCCTATACTTCAGAAATGATTTATGATTCATGTAATTTTTTTAAAGATATAGAATATTCTTTAAGTAATGTTATTTGACTTACATGTTATTTATTGTTAATCACAGAACCATTCTGAATGCTCCTTACATGTTGGCTTTTTTTTTCTATTGTCTATCTCCTGCCAAAATTGTTGCAATAATGTTCAGTAAAATAAATCATTTACTGAAGTGACAGGACTCCCTTTCCCTTTAAAAAAAAAAAATGTTAGTTAAAAGAGAGAGGAAAATAAATAATTTTTAAAATTCATTTCTTTCTCTGGTGAGCGATTTCCACGTGGCATGGCTTGAAGCCAACTTTAGATTGTAACTTTATTCCTGCATAGCTTAAGGAAGGATTTACTAACCAAAGCAAAACAAGACAAAACAAACAAAAAAGGAGTGAATAATCTTAAGGCCATATTTAATAATTGTTCTTATCAAATAAATCCTGAAATAATTGAGCTGATGTCTGTTTGAAAACACTTGTAATAGTGTCTTTTTAACAACAGTTTTACTCACAGATAATTCAGAAACCATACAAGTCACCTTTCTGAACCCTACAATTCAATGGCTTTTATTATAATATAGAGTGGTGCAACCACGGAATCATACAATATGTGGTCTTTTTGTGACTGGTTTCTTCCACTTCAGATGTTTTCAAGGTTCCTCCACGTTGCAGCATATGTCAGTCTTTCATTCTTTTCATTGTTCTTGCAAAATGTTGTATGGATATATAATATTTTACTTATCCCTTCATCAGTTGACGGACATTTGATTTTCCCCCCATTGTAACTACTATGAATAATGTTTTTATAAACATCTATGCACAAGTTTTTGTGGGCATGTATGCTTTCATTTCTCTTGCAATATACGTGGGAGTGGAATTTCTGAGTCATATGGCAACTCCATGTTTAACCTTTGAAGGAACTGCCAAAATGTTTTCCAAAGTGGACGCATTACTTTATATTTTCATCAGCACTGTATGACGGTTTCCATTTCTCCGTATCCTCCGTAATACTTGTTATTATCGGCATTTTTGATTACAGCCATCCTACTGAGTGTGAAATGGTATCTCATTTTAGTTTTGATTTGTAAATTCCTAGTGACTGACGATGTTACACATCTTTTCATGTGCTTATTGGCTGGTGTATTCTTCAGAGAAAAGTCTATACAGATCCTTTGCCTTTTTAAACTGAGTTGTCTTTTATTACAGAGTTTTAAGCATTCTTTACATTTTCTGCATACAAGTGTCTTATCAGTTATATGATTTGTAAATGTTTTCTCCCATAATGTATGTTGCCTTTTTACTTCGATAGTGTCCTTTGAAACAGAAAAATATATAGTTCTGATAAATTCCACTTAATCTATTTTTTCTTTTCTCACTTGTATGCTATGGCTTTTTGAAGAAAGAATTAGGATCAATACTTTGGGTGAACATTTTCACAGCAAGAGGCCATGATTTCTGTCAATAGAGCACAGTTGCCCTGTGTATGACTCTAATTCTCCAGCAACTTCTCTGGCCGTAATCACATACCAGAGTCTCTGGGCAGCTGTATGTTTATGGTACCTCTCTGGGATTAGAAAGCAAAGAAGAAACAAAGGCCCTAATCCTTAAAGAATGTGACATGTTTCTTGTAGCCCAGAAAGGAGAATCCTAAGGGCACTCCTGCTTAAACTTGAATTGCATTTTTAACAATATATACATGGAATACCTGTTGCATATGTTAACTTGCTGGACCAAGTAGTTTCCTTTCCTGTTCTACAACATAAAATTTTTGAATAAATAGTAAGTAGTATTTCATTCACTTTCTACGAAAAAACTGTAAGTTCTCATTAGCTATTCATATATGTAACAGTGATGATCATTATAAATAAATCAAAGAGTAATACTTATTAATATTCCATTTTAACAATGGGTCTCTTGGAATGCCAGATAGAGCTCTAAACTATCAGCATTCAGACTTATCATAAAATAAGATCCTTTCAAATGGGCACCTGGGTGGCTCAGTTGGTTAAGTGTCTGCCTTCGCCTCAGGTCATGATGGCAGAGTCCTGGGATCTAGTCCTGAATGGGGCTCCCTGCTTAGCGGGGAGCCTGCTTCTCCCTCTCCCTCTGCCTGCAGCTCCCCTTGCTGGTGCTCTCTCTGTCAAATAAGTAAATAAAATCTTTAAAAAAAAATAGTAACAAATTGTTACTTCCATGTTGTTCTGCTTCAAACTTTAAAGTTGGCAACTTCTTGAATTCTTAAATAATATACTATTTTAATATCAAGTTAAGTATTTACTGGCATTGCCAGATACTGTACACTTATTTAGTCATTTGGGATTCACTTTCATCAATTCTTATGAAGTATTTTCATTTTTTATCAACAGTTTGCAAAGATGATAGTTCACCAGTTCCACTGTGATCCTGATTTTATACCGTTTCTAAAATATTTTTAAGTGATTCTGCTCAATGCAACCAGGAGGGTCTTTTGTTAAACAAATTTACATGACCAAATTCTCCAAAGTCATAAGAAAATATTTTTTTTTCATATGTCTAAATCTTATATGAGAAAAGAGTTAAAGTCCTGGATTATTTCTTGATGGAAGTCCCATCATTTATCATGCAAAAGTTATCTTTTTACTCTCCTATTAATTTTTGCTTAGGAAAATTACCAGCTTCTAAGAATCAGCCACAACAATGATAGTTAGGCTTCTCTTTCATTTTTCATCTGGTCATTTTTAAACAATCTTAACTCTAGGTAGCTTATACATGTGATAATGAATTGGTATTAGCATTGTCAATCTGCTTTGAAAGAAACCAGATCTGTGTCTAAATTTAAAAGGCTGAGAGCCACCTCAAATCCTCTCCCTAAATTGCTATTTCTTTCTTTCTCTCTGACAAAAGACTGCCTTTGCTGCTGAAGGCAATGAACATATATTTAACGAAGCCTCCCTCTACTCTTAAAAAACACACACTTTTACAATATAGATTTTCAAAGAATTCATACTGTAACTACTGACATTTAAAATAATCTATGGGGACGCCTGGGTGGCTCAGTTGGTTAAGCATCTGCTTTTGGCTCAGGTCATGATTGGGGGGGGCGGAGAGGCCTGGGATTGAGTCCTACGTAGGGCTCCCTGCTCAGTGGGGAGTCTGCTTTTCCCTCTGCCTGCTGCTCGCCCTACTTGTGCTCTCTCTCTCTTTCTCTCTGACAAATAAATGAATAAAATCTTAAAAAATAAATAATAAAAAATAAATAAAATAATCTATGGCTTCTTTTAAAGAAAAAAGTTTTCAGTGTGATTATACAAATACCCATATGCATCTTAGTTCAAAAACTAATATGTCACTTCTATTTGCACGGTATTATCCTTTTCTCTTGTATTTCAGCTATAATTCTTCTTAAAAGACAAATAGCACTGACTCAAGCCTAATAAGAATGTCCCTTTAAATTCTAATGACAAAGAGATCAATATAGCTCATTTCACAAGTTTAATGGGCTAGCTTTATTTACAGAGCACAATGAAGCTCAATTATTATTCTTCAAAAGGATTTCTATTAGATAATATATTAAATCTGTAGGCAAGAAGCCTGATGTTACCACACAATTAGTCGATTCAAGTGGATCTTCATGTGTCTTTTTTAATAGAGTAGGTATTAGAGTCATGAAGCATCTCAGACACCAGGCACTTAGGGGAAGCTGGTGGCGTGAAGGCCTTTATGGTATCTCTTAATGTTTGCCAGAAAAATGTGAATTCCCTCAGCAGTTTATTGATTAACTCAGATGAATAAATTATTACTATTTAAATTATTTTGGTATCAATATCTACCTTCAGAAAAGGGCATTAGAAATAGTGTATCTTCAGGAGTCAGACTATCTCAGGGTTGAGAATATATTCAGAGAAAGGTATTCAGAATGACTAAGAGGCTGAAAACTATGACATAATAAAAGGTTTAAAAGGATGGTATTCACTTCACCTTTAAGAAAAATGAATGGCTAATAAAAACAGTCAAATATTTTATTTGCTTGGCTCTTGGACAAAGCACATGGCCCTACTGGGACAAATGGGATAATTACTTGAAGAGGAATATTCATGTTTTGTGAAGAAGTCAGAGCTGCTCAGAAATGGGAGGGACATCTTGGCAATAGCAGTCTCTGGAAGTATGCAACTAGATCCTAGGGAAGGGGTATTTGTAATGGATATTGACTTGAGACTCTCTATGAAACTATGATTCTAAGCCTTCATCTTTACTTTGGCACCACTGCAATCAACCAAAGGATTATTTTTTTAATTTATTTGTTTATTTTAGAGAGAAAGAGAGAGGAGGGGCAGAGGAAGAGGGAGTAGGAGAGAAGCAGACTTCCCACGGAGCACCAAGCCCAATGCTGGGCTCTACCTCAGACCTCAGGACCCTGAGATCATGAACTGAGCTGAAATCAAGAGTCAGATGCTCAACTGACTGAACCACCCAGGCACCCCACAATCAACTAAAGGATTTACTGAATTCCTATCATTTACCTCCCACTGTGCTAAGCATTTTGGGGAGCAAAATCTGGACTCTATTTCTAGAAGTTTAAAACATTAAGAAGACAAGCCTAGAACTCATAAAACAAGTACATAATCAAAGAATTTGTTATACACTATGTACAATTGTTACATAGTAACACTTAAGTGGGATATTAAAAGTTTCATGAAAATAAGAACTCTACTGATTTTACTCACTGTTGTAGCCCCAGCACTGACAGTCCCTGATGCTGAACAGGTTCTTTATATAACAAATATTTATATTGTGTCAGACTCTATTCTGAGCCTATTAGAAATCATAACTGCTCATTTGATCCTTTGCAATCTTATGAGGAATGTACTATAATTATCCATATTTCATACTTGAGGATATTAAGACACAAAGAGGTTAAGTGACTTTTCCAAATCCTATGACACAATGGGATTTGAACAGTCAGTTCAGAGACCATGCTCTCAACAGCTATTTACTCGGCTTTTAAATTCATAAAAATTAAATATGTTAATTATAGAGGTAAATCATATGTAATTAAATTTAGGTGACAAGCTTGATAAAGGAAACAGAGCTTGAAATGGGGGAGAATTTAAACAAGCAAAGTCAAGCCAAAACATAAAGAGTATGAGGGGAAAAGAGCATTCCTTCATTTATTTATTGAAACCTAAAATAACCAAATACTGTATGAAGCACTGGGGAAATATGAGAAAGATTAGCAGGAGTTCTTGCCTGCAAGGAGGAGGTATGGTATAGGAAGAACCTGGAATGGGATTTGAACAGACCTTGATTAAACACATCTCAGTCTCAATGACTACGCCTAGGGTAGCTCTTGAACTTCCCCAATTTCAGACTGGGCCATTCTGAAGATTAAAGAAGATAATTTAACAAAGATCATCTAAAGTATAGGACTACAATAAATGTTAATTATCTTGACCTTTTCCTCTGCTTCATAGGAGTGCTGTGAACACCAAATGAGACTGTGCATGTAAATTTCATGAAAAGGTAACTGGCACTTGCCAAGTACTTAAAATCTACTTTAAAGCCTGCTTAAGGGACAAAATGGTAAGGCAAAAATCACTCAGTGCTAGCAGATGGGCCAAATTGGAGATCAATTTTGTTAACAGCGGAGAATTGGGGCTGGGAAACCATGGGGCATATGCTTAGGTAAGAGAAAAAGGAGAGTTCACAGAGAATTTAAAGAGTAAGTATGTAAGTTATCAAAGAATATTAATGGAAATTATAGAATAGGAAAATAAGTGGCAGAAAAAGAGTAATTTGGAAGCAGCACACGGAATAAACTGAATTTTATTGAATTTATTATTATGGAATAGTAAGAAGTAATTGGGATTTACTGCAGAAAACCAAGAGTGAATTGATTAAGTAAAAGGACAGAATGGTGGTGGGGCTACAGGAAAGAACAAAACAACCAAATAAAACCCAAACAAAACTCAAGAGGACAAATTGCTGTGGGTTTTCTTTAACTGCTGAATGACATCAGACACTTGATTTACAAAAATGAAGAAGAAAGGGGCACCTGGGTGGCTCAGTCCGTTGAGAGTTGAACTCTTCATTTCAGTTCAGGTCATGATCTCAGGGTCCTGAGATTGAGCCCCGTGTCAGGCTCCGAGCTGAGTGTGGAGTCCGCTTGTCCCTCTCCCTCTGCTCCTCCCCCCACTCTCTCTCGCTCTTTCTCTCTCTCTCAAATAAGTAATAAATAAATAAATAAATAAATAAATAAATAAATAAATAAAATCTTTTAAAAAATGAAGAAGAAAGGTAGATACAGCATACATGTACATTATGGGTTTAGAGTGAAAAGCTAAATTCAAATCTGGTTTGAATCTCAACTGTGCACACAATTGTGCTTGCCGGGCAGCATTCGTGATGGCTCTAAGTTTACTTTTTTTATTTATTAAATGAAGAAAATAATTTAGCAAAATTGTTATAAGAAGGAAATGACTAAAATAATATACACCCAACACCATTTAAGATAGTTAGCATTTAGTAAATGGTTTTTCTCTGGCAATTTTGATAGCTCTGTTGTTATAATGTTCTTAAGTTTATTTTCTGTACTGTTCTCTACAGATTTGGGAACTTTTCTGTTCCCTCTTCTGAGAGGCCATCCAGAAGTTAGGGTTGGGACAGTGCCTAATGCTTCGTGTGTGTGTGTGTGTGTGTGTGTGTGTGTGTGTGTGTGTGTGTGTTTTAAAAGATTTTATTTATTTATTTATTTGGCAGAGAGAGAGAGAGAGGGAGCGCTTGCGTCCACAAGCAGGGGGAGTGGGAGAGGGAGAAGCAGGCTTCCCACTGAGCAGGGAGCCCGACGCGGGACTTGATCCCAGGACCCTGGGATCATGACCTGAGCCAAAGGCAGACGCTTAACCAACTGAGCCACCCAGGTGCCCATCATATGGTTTTAAAAAGTGTTCCTTTAAAATAAATTGGCATGTAGCCCTTGTATATTCTCTTATGATGAGATGTCTATATATAATTTTTATTCAGAGGTGATTTTACAAATAAAACATACTGAATTGCTGTAGCTTAAAAAAAATGGGTCATTTGTACCAGCACTTCCTATATATACTGTATAGGATTGAATATACTGTGGGTGTGTGTCCAACCACATAACACACATCTTTTTGTGGCTCTGAGCAAGTTACTATATAAAGAAAGAAAAAATTCACTTATCTATATCTACATATTTCCTTTTATTGATCATTTAAAATTTGGTTATTTGGAATAGGACATCCAGAGAAAGTATCCAGAATGGGGAGCGATATGGCAACAATGAACTATGAGAAAGAGTTAAAAGATTTTTAAGATATTTATCAGGGAAAATACAAATTTGCTGAGGATAGCTGTCTTCTAGAACTTAATGGACAATTATAATAAAGAGGTATTAATTTACTCAGTATATAACTGGAGAATGTTCAGGACACTGGGTAGAAATGCTACAGAGATAACTTACATTTCTTTACTAATAAGATTATTAAATATCTTTCCATGTTTTCGTGTGTTGGTTATTCACACTTTTCATCCACATATCTGTGTCAGTCTTCATTTATTTAAAAATTATATAACATTGATTAGAAATCTAGTGTTAGTGTTTATAAGACACTAGTATTTATATTTGAACACATTAATTTATATAAAATCAAGATATATAATGAATTATTAAACTAACAAGGATATTATAGATTTGTTTTTCACAAATTATGTTACTGTATTATCATATAGGGTTATATTGCTGGTGATGTGTTCATGGGGAAATGGGACATTTGTTGAATTCAATCAATGACTGTTTAAAATGCTCTGCTGCTAGAAAAACTTACTTGAAAAAAATCATTTTTTTAAAATTAAGATTTTCTGAATTTAGACACCATTTGAGTCTTTTTTTATCATAGTTAAAAATTTCTTTAGAAAGAAACACTGAGAGGAAAGCTTGTTCCCAAATGAATACATGGAGATTGTTCTATAAAGAGAACACCCACTAACCAGAAATTACTTGATTAATAAATAGTTCCTCCCTCCAACCTCATAGGCAGTTTCCCCAAATCCTGAGCAATGTGACACTTTCTAGTTTTGAGGAAACGTGGAAATCCTGAAGGGTCTGAGAAGTGGACAATTTTAGAACAACCCAGAAGTCTGACATCTCTCTAGGTCCATTCAAAGATCTAAGTATAATCCTTGAGCTTATCCAATGATAAACGTAACATTTGGCTTATGTTAAGTGTGAATTATTTTTCTAACTGGAAATCACCTACTTAATACTGGGACATATAAATAGACATATTGTAAGTAGTAATCAAACCAGAATGAAGGGCCTTATGTATTGGTGAGAGGAGTCTAATTTTTTTTTTTTTTTTAAGATTTATTTATTTGAGAGAGAGCAAGTGAGGGTAGAGGAGGGGCACGGGGAGANGGAAAGAGAGTCCCAAGCAGCCTCCTCCCTCGCAGAGCGCAGACCCGACCCGGTGCTCTATCTCATGACCCTGGGATCACGACCTGGGATCACGACCTGGGATCACGACCTGAGCCGAAACCAAGAGTCCGAAGCTTAACCAACTGCGCCACTCAGGTGCCCTGAGAGGAATCTAATTTTTAAGACCTTTCAAACTATAGGAGTTAATGAGGTCCTTAACCCAAAGGAGGAGAGGAAAACTAAAATACAACCTTGTTATTCTCACTCCCAAACTCTAATTTTCAGTAAACTTGAAAAACAAATTAGTTGACTTTAATTAAATTACTCTTTACACAGTAATTAATTAAATTACTATTTGTCCTTGGCTTTTAATTACCACAAGAACTATAGATGTAAGATGTTTCCTGCTCAGTTTACAGTCTATCTCAGAAGATACCATTAAACAAGGAAATATAATGATCAGGATTAGTGGTGGAGGGTCACTCGTCCACCTAGTCCAGGGGTTAGAGAAGGCCTCTTCGAAAAAGTAGCTTTTAAACTGAGATCTACAGGAAAAGTAGGAATTAGCAAGATTCCAGGAAGGTGTTGGGGAGTGGGCAGTGTTCAAGGTGCCGATAGTGTTTAAACTTTTATACTTCTCTGACATTGGACAAGACCTTTCACTTTGATATCCCTCTGTTCCCTCATTTCTCAAATGAAAATAGTATTAGTATCAATCTCAGATGGTCAGGTGGGGATAAAATGAAAACATAAACTCAAAGTTCTTAACGGCTTACACAGAAAGTGCTCAATTAATGTTCGTTTTGTCTAGTAAACTCTCTCCAAAGATAATGCCTTACTTTGAAGAGCAGCACATGAAGTTTTTCAACTGTTATGTTTGTTTTACGCTTGATAATAAACTACATTTACAAAATGTTTCTTGGAAAACAAAACAATCTGTGATGCAAATAAGTTTGTGGAAGGCTAACCACCTGTGGATTTAGATCACATAATAATGCTGAAAGACTCCCTAAATCCTATAGCAAAGGACTTGGCTTAACCTAGCATCTTCCGCATTGAACCACAAAACTCTTTTCCCATAAAAGATGTATTAGCATCTGGAGTGAAGACAAAGCACTAATCTAGGAAATCAGAAGACTGGATTGTTGTGCAGTTCTGCTCTTGAATCACTCGGTGATTTTGGACAAGTTCTCACCATAGGGGAAAATTGGGGAGTAATGATAACTGCAGATGTGTTGGCAAGGGTGGGGTAGAGCAGAGCTGATGCCCAAAGTGGATTATTTTTGACTCTTCGCTTCTCTACACAACAAAATTATTGTCAGGAACAATCATGAAATGAATAAATACTCCAAGGGAATGACAGAATTGAAGTGACTCAAATTCTTTTTCCATCTTTACCCCCACTAAGCGGCAGTTGTTTATATCAAATCATCTTGTAAATGCAGGAATGTTTAGGATCACAAGGGTCAGAATCATGAACTGTGCCCAAAGTGAACTTGGACATTTCTTGACTATTGACTATTAGATTCTTTATCTTGAAGTGAACACACGTAGCCTAATCTGCATGCAGCTGTGTTCTGGGGTTCTGACTCTGTCACTGGAGTTATTTTGTATTAATTTCCACGTTCAGTATGTTTATTAAAGGATAACATGAAAAAAGGATAACATAAAAATGTGCTGGTTTTTTACCTCTCACATATATTACATACCTCTCACATATATTATTTTTATCTCTCACATATATTTAATAATATTTGAAATTCAAATAACTGTAATGAAGGAAATTCCTGTTATTCACTAAACAACAGACAATAATAGAAGCAACTATAATCACCCAAGTTGATTAGAACTTTGCACAAAAAACAATTTTGAAAGGAGAGTATTTTAGAAGAATTTATTACTGTATTGTTTTAAATTGTCAAGCTATGATGATAATAGAATATAGGCCTTTTAGTAGGTTTTATTATTGCTTTTAAATTCTCTACAGAAAATGTCCTTCTTTATTGAATGTACCAGATGCTCATCGTTCCTGTGGCCCTTTCCACGAGTCTCACCAAAACATTTTAAGAACAAAGACACACAGTGTACATGAATAGTTGTTGTAAACTCTCAAGTACAACATAGCAGGAAGGCTGTTAAGGGTTTAAAAACCCCACAATTAGAGTTTACTAGAGGTCATGCTCCCTTAATAGAGGGTTCTTATATGTCTTTTGAACAAACAATCTCTTTGGCAGATTAGTGAAGCCTACAGATCCTCTTCTCAGATTATATTTATTGCATAAAATAAAAAATATAGGATTAAAGTGGTATTGAAATTTGCTAATGAAAATATTTTTTAAGAATCTGTGATATGGTAATTAACGTGCTTCTTTACATTATATAATATGATCTAGTGAGAGAAGATCAAGTTACCATAATTTTGAAGTAATTAGGAGTATAAATGATATTTTGAAACATCTAAAGCAATTATAATGGATGAAAAATAGCAAGTGATTTTTATTGGTGGCAAAGTCACTGGTATCACTAATATTACTGTGACTTCTTGTTACATTCAAAATTGTAAAAACACAGTATTTCAATAAATGTAAGTAGAAAAAAGAGACGTCTCATGTTTCCTATTCAAATTCACAAATTCCCTGAATTCAGTGACTTCTTGGGGATCTGCAATACCAGGTAACACTCTTTGAGTAGCTTACAATGAGCTTCAAAGCTTCTAACTGCTCAACTCAACCTGTGAATGTACTTTTTTATTTGGGAAGTTCTCACCAACAAACAAGCTTGTAAATCCCTCATTTTTGAAACAGTAAACTTAGGTACAATGAGGATTTATGAATGATAAGCAGTAAGTCCTGGAACATTATGTTTTCTTCTTAATTAGATGCAGGTAAGACACGCCTTATGATATGCAAGAGCATGATTTTAAAAAACATTTCCCCTAGAGAACTGGAAACAAAATAAAACCAAAACTCAATAAAGGGGAAAGCTTACAAGGATGAATATATTCTAGTTTACCAAGTTGGTATGGGAGAAGATAGGCTGTTTTAAGCAGATTTCAATACATGACTTGGTTATTTTCATTTTGAATTTGAAGTTTTATAGGTAAATGAAATATAGAATATTTTGATCTAAGTAAGAAGGTAGCTTTAAACAGGCATTCCTTAAACGATCCAGTGTAGGGGCATTGCATCCTTGCTATGCTCTATGAGACATAACTGTACATTTACGAGTTTAAGATCCTTGGATTGTTTCCTTACTGATTTAGAATTATCTGGCATTTTCTTGTCCAAAGGCCTATACACCATTTTAATATTAACTAATTAACTGATAAGTTCAATAATCAATCTATATTAATATATCAAAGCTACATGCAAATCTATCTTAACCTAATTAAATCTACATTGTTAAAACATTAATGAGTGTTTCTCTTCCTTCATTTTGTATATATTATAACCTTACTTCTTCTGTTATAGAGAATACATGTAATAAGTATGCTATAATCCAGTATACTGTGATCAGAAAATAAAAGCAAATGAAAGCACCAAATACAGCTCCAAGAGCCCTAGGATCCGTAAAAGAAAACAACTAAAGACTTGAAGCTAGAATCTCGATTAAGAAAGGTACAGTGCTGCATAATCAAGTCGGAGTATTAGGGACATGTCTTGTTGTTCCTGTGGGCACCAGCTCTGGTAAAGGTGCACTTGATTCTAGATGGAAAGTATTCTTCAATAACTGAGGGCCAAGCGAATATAGCTTAGCCAACTTGGAGCTGAGTCTGTAGAGACCAAAGAGAAACCAGACATATATATTAAGCTTGTCAACATAAGACAGTTACTGAACAACGTGCCTGTGCTATTTCAGCAGATGTGGTTTGAACTGCCTTCGCCCCCAGTTCCTCACACATCAATTGTGAGCAAACTACCTCTTCAATCCCACATGTTACTCAATTCCCAGAAACCCTCAGCTCCTCAGCAGGGTTATTTAACTTTCTCAGAATGTAATGCACACTTCAAGTTTCTATTCTTTTGTTTTACTATTTTTAATTCATTCTATCTCCATCTCGCCTTCCAACCATTTCAAATACTACGTGTCTTTGTGAAGCTTCCTCATTTTCCTCATTGCTCTCTCCTTCTTGCCAGGCAGAGCTTATCACTCCCCCTTCGAGCTCCCTGGAAGCTTTGCTTGGTGTTTTATCACAGCCTTCCCCTGATCCCTGCATCCATGCATAACTGTTTTCCCATCACAAATACTTGAGATTTTTAAGCACTTGGTATGCAATAGAGAAATCAATACAACTTGTTCCTTATTACTAATGCAACTAAAACATAGGAGGAGCTACAAAGAAATAACAACAAAAACAAAAGAGCATAATATTGGGTACTAAGGCGGAGAAAATATAGAATGTTCTAGAGGAATATCAGAAAGAATCTTAGACAATCATACCATGTTTAATCACATAATCCATTTTATTCCCTTTCTAACCTTGCCTAGAAGTGGAACTTAGTCAACAATTATTATACAAATCAAGAAATACATAATGATAGAAAATAAATCGCACTCATTAGTATCTATGATCTAGAGCAGGAAAAATACAAAGGGAAATGGGCCAAAGCTGGTGTCTGGAAGTCACTCTTGTAGAATTTACATATCCATCAAGTCCTTGGATAGTTACCTCACCACAATGGGTAATGAATATAAGAAATCTACAGTATCAAAATAACCTTCATATTTTAATGGAACTCCAAATGACTCACTGATTAGTTCCCATTAAGTCAGTTAAATGGAATTGTTGTTCCTTGAAAATTAATCAAATACATTATTATATCAATTGAACTGATGGTTGGTCCTCTGGAATGAAATCTTTCATCAGGCACCTTAGGGTTATTTTAGACCCTAAGCATAAGTAGTATAAGACACTTTATAATGTTATCATGCTTTATTCAGTTCAATGTGCCTTTACCTACTCAGGCCACCTAAACACTGAGGTTTGCATTTCCTAGTTTTTCTATTAAAAGCCCAATAGAAAATTTGCATTTATATTAGGCATTTTGACTCCTTTGACATTGAAATCTAAGCAAACTATGATGATAAAGGAAAAATGAATATAAAGACATTCACAATATCAAGTACCCAAAAGGCTTTTTGTGCACAAATTCCAATTTGTTTCCATAATCAGCAAAGTCTAATTTTAGCTGAAATTGTTTTTTGAAAACAATTTGAAAGCTGATTTTATTGTTGGGCTGCCAAACAGTCATTTATTAAGAAACAAAACAATTATTTAGAAGACAGTCATCCTTTCCAAAGCATTATGGCACTTTTGTAATTGGCATACTTTACATACACGTCTTGATTCTTTGATGCAGTAAACTGAGTCTTACAGAATAGGTTCGAATATATTATTCAAATGAATTCTAGCCCTTGCCTTAACCTTTACATTACAATTCCTCAAGTGTATCTATAGGGCCTTCAGTGAAATCAATATGGCCCTAAAGATCTTTTCTTTTTAGGTGGGCACAATTCATATGCAATTTTTCCCCTTGATTATAGTGAAGCTCTGGGGGGTGGGCTAGGTAAATTTTTTCAGCTCACTTAATGCATTTTATTGTACACACTGGGATTATTATTTGTTCAATATTGCTGATATTCATTTCAGTAACTGGAGATTTCCAGGAAATATACAATGCAGTGTTTGGGTACATGTGCATGCGTGTGTTATTTGTTAAACAAATGTAAGTTATTAAGATTCTCAACATCATTTTTAAAACTTAAAACTTCAAAATCTTCCAGTGGAAATTGATGCACATTTAAAAAAATTGGTGCTTGGTTTAGTATGGCGGGGGAAGGATATTATCAGCTTTACTTTAACAAAAGAACCATTTACCTTCATGGGACCATGGGTTTTTTGTTCTTAGATCATTCTAAATCACTGCATTACATATGATTTTATTTTATTTCTAATAGACTATATACATGCATTTCCAGAACTATGCGTAATATAGCAATTTCTCTCCAGCACAGAGAGGACATATGAGATCAATTTTTTTTTCTCCATACATTTCCTATTTTAACACACAGTAACTAATTTTACTTGCCAGGTTTTATGGCCTTTTATTGGTTATGCAGTTTTATTTATATTCTTGCTTCCTACTAATTATCACATCCTGCATAATTTATAATGTATTCTACTGATGGTGAAGTCTGAATAATGAAATCCGTCTATAGAAGAAATCGACTGCCTCCCAACGAAAATGCCAAGGAGAGTACAAACTGAAACTGTGAAAGACTTAGGAATTCATACTTAAAGTGAACTCACTTCCTTTGTTCCACAAGAGAAAAAGAGAAACATTGGTAGAAGGAGCTCTGTTCCATTTTATCCAACACAATTTTACCTACTTTCTGTAAACAATGTGAGTTCTGTATTGATAGTCCTGGGTCTTTAACTCTTATACACAGCTACCTAGAAAAAAGATTTTTAAATAAAAAGTAAAAACCAGGTATAAGTGAACATTTTATCAGTTGAGTAGCCTAGGTGCACATTCATATGGCCATTATTTACATTATTGAAACACAGGCCCATTTCAAAAAGGAAGAAATAGCCTATTACTGCATTTCTTTCCTTTTCTTTTTTTGTTTTTGTTTTTTTGAGAGAGAGCGTACGGGTGTGCGCAGGGGTGGTGGGAGGGGCAGAGGGAGAGGGAGAGACTCTCAATCAGACTTCACACTAAGCCCGGAGTCTGATGAGAGGCTCAAACGCATCACCCTGAGATCATGACCTGAGCTGAAAAATCAAAAGTCAGAGGCTTAACTGACTAAGCCACCCAGGCACCCTTTCTTTTCTTTTCTTTTTTCTTTTTTTTTTTTTTAAGATTTTATTTTATTTATTTGAGAGGGAAAGAGAGAAAGCAAGCATGAGCAGGGGATGGGTAGAGGGAGAGGGACAAGCAGAGTCCCTGCTCAATGGGGAGCCCAGTGGGGGACAGGGGACAGAGATGGGGGGCAGCTGATGGGGGAGGACTTGATCCCAGGACCCTGAGATCATGGCCTGAGCCAAAGTTAGATGCTTAACCACTGGAGCCACCCAGGCACCTCCCTCCTTTTCTTTCCTATCAACTAGCTCAAGCCACTAACATAGGAATCTTTATTACAATGCTTCCCGTAAGCTCGGACGAAACATGACTGAGCCAGCTCATATCAGTATCCTTCGGTCAATAACATCATTCCAGGGATGATGGAGCAGTGGAAAGAAATCACATGGTTTCTAGAGAGTTCTTGTAGAATGGAGCAACCCTCCCACACTGCTCTGCCCACAGAACAGGGTTGCATCACGTGGAATACATGGGCTTTTCTCTTGTTGCAACCAATATTTTGTTTTGTGTTGTGTTTTTGCTGTTTGTTGTTTTTTGCCATAGTGTAGTTTTTGTTCTATTTAACCTAACTACCGGTGTGAATGATAAAGACCCCATTCAGAGGTGCGGCAACAAAGGACGGATGGCTGGGATGAAATGAAAAATGGAAGATGGATAGTTCACACACGATAAAGAGCAAGAAAAAGGAGGAGTGAAACACAAGCGTTAGAGATTAATAATCCCAGGTCCACTGAGCTGGTAAAAGAGGAGATTCAGAGAGGCTGGCTTTGGAAAAACAAAAGCTAAAAAGTTCAGTTTTTGATATGTTACCTCTGAAGCAATGAATCTACATTCAGATGAAAATACAAAATGAGCAATGATGGATCAGAGTTGAATGTCAAAGGGAAAAGCAGGTTGGGAATTTCAGACGTGGGACCTGTTCAGTCAGAAGCAATCGTGGTAACCAGAAGGACTGTTTTCTCAGCCAGATACATGGCTATCAAAAAGATATCTCAGAAAGAGAAGGTGGTCCTGGCTAAAGATCAAGCTTTGAGGGACGAGGTGCCTAGGTGTCAGGAGACTAATCTACAGATTTCAAAGACATAACCAATAATCAATAACCTCCCAAATGCTATAGGAGGTCACTGCATGAAAGAATGGAGCTCTCTGACGGTAGAAACATTACTGACTTTGGTCAGCTGACCGGGGCTGAATGTTTGCTTTGCCTCAGAGAAGCATGGTGACTAAGTCACAAGTCTTTTTGTATCTCACAGTCCTTATTTGTAAAGTGATATACATTAAAGTGGCGATGAAATGCTGGGCTATTCCTTTCTGTCTTCTCTGACTGATAAAATTCTAGTCACAGTTCAAGAAAATTTTCAGATCAGCACCTCTGTGAAGCCTGAACCCTGAAGAAAAATTCACAGCTTTGATTCTACTGTATTTACAACTTAGTGTCTTTGGAGAGAAGATTTCATTTATTCTTGTGGATTTTAAGTTGTCCTGCTGGTTATGTGTTCACTATAATGAAGTTTAATTTTTCAATAGATGGCACATGTAAGAATTTTAGACATATACATGATAATATAATAAAACTATAATAGGCTGGGACTTAGAAAGAATGCTTTTATAGTTTAGAGGCAATAATTTGGTGCTGTCTAGTGAGAATTCAAAAACCTGAAACTGCATGTAATATTTCACATGCTCTACTATATTTGAAGACCATCTGATGGATTGGTCTTTATGTATACCATGACAAATCACATGAGCTGCATGTTACGCTCACTGCACTGACCATCCTTGCTCATATACTTGATTCTGAACTCTTGGTAAGGAGACATCGTCTTATCAGCACTGTACACAGTGTTGAGTTGGGTTAGTAGACACCAAATCAGTGTTTGTTGAAAAAAAGGCTGTTTGAGTGGGTGCTTTGGATAAAATCAGACAATAGAGTAATCCTTTTGTCAGTAAAGTTGGTATTAAAAGTATACTTTAATTCAAAAGAGCTGCATTACTTAAAAATAATATATATAATTTCATCCAGTTTCCTTCTGATTTAAGTTAGTGATATTTATTATAATTTTAAATTAATAAACATGACCACATATAATGAAAAATATTAGAATAATTAATAACACCATTACAGAAGATTAAACAGGAAAACCATAACTACTTCCTATACTAATAAAGGTTAAAATATTTCAATTCAAGTTAGAAAGTAGCCTTACTGAATATACAACTTAGTATTTACTTCTGGTCTACTCCAACACAGTTGAAGGTTTATATATGCAATTTATTTGTTTAAGCAGCACAAATAATAGATGCTATGAATCAGATGCTATTTTTAGCATTTAGCCTCATAACAATCTCATCCCCATTTTACAGATGCAGAAAATGTGGTACAGAGAGGTCTTATATTTTATCCAGTGTCAAACTGCTAAAAATGTAAACTGCAGATGCACGTTGGTAATAAACAAGCCCCAAATGTAGTGCATTCCCTTCTCTCTAATGCTTAGCCCGACTACTCTTTATTCTATCTCAGGCAAGGTGCTGCCTGAAACTCAGCCTTTGAAGATAGGAGCTTGGAAGTCAACCTCAAAACCTTTTTCTCTTACACCACACCCACATTGTCGCCAGATTTCAGTGGTTTCCTATTATCTACAGAATAGAAGGAAAACATCTTAGCAAAGTTCTTTCCCACTTTGATTTCCCCACCTCCACAACGTCATGTAGAGGATAGCCTCTGGAACCACACAGCCTGGGATTGAATTCCGGAGTTGATGTTCGATAGCCACATGTTCTTAAAAAACCATTATTCTCGGGGCATCTGGGTGGCTCAGATGGTTAAAAGTCTGACTCAGGTCGTGGTCTCAGGGGCCTGGGATCAGATGGAGTCCTGTGTTGGAGTCTATGCTCAGCGGGGAGTCTACTCAAGGATTCTCTCTGCACCCCCCCCAACTCTCTTTCTCACTCTTTCTCTCAAATAAATAAATAAATCTTTAAAAAATTATTATTCCTGCAATGTCTCAATCTCCTCATTTATAAAACAGTACCCAACATAAAAGATCCGGATGTGGTGAAGATTTAAAGGTCTCAGAAGAGTAACTAGCATTTAGTTAAGAGTTCACAAAACATTAGATATTCTTGGAGGAGGGAAGATGGCAGAAGAGTAGGGGACCCTCGTTTCATCTGGTCCCTTGAATTCAGCTAGATATCTATCTTATCATTCTGAATGCCTGCGAATTCAACCTGAGATATAAGAAAAGAATTACTGCAATTCTACAAATAGAAAATCGACCACTTTTTGCAAGGTAGGAGGTTCAGAGAAGTGAATCTGAGGGGATATATTAGAAGATAAACCAAGGTGGGGGGGAGCCTCTGGAAGCTGGCTACAGAAAAGTGATATAGCAGTGGAGTGCAAATGGGAACTATTAGAAGTCTGCTCCACGGAGGAACGTCCCTGCCTGAAAGGCACGTGGGCGGCGAAGCAGGGCAGAATCCTAGGTGGGACAGCAAACACTGGAGCAGGGAAGCTGGCTGCAATTGGCAAGCCCTGGAGTGGCCTCTCAGCTTGGTGTTACCATAAACCATGAACCACAATCGGGGGACTGCTCTCCAAGCAGGGACCCAGGAAGCAGTAAAACCTCTTCAAGACCCTGCTCCTTCCCCCGGGAGGAGTGGTGTGGGTGTGTGCCCTATCAGTCAACCACTCCTAGAGCAGGGGCCTAGAAAGCAGCAAGGCCATGGTGAGAACCGCCCCCTCCTCTGGGACCAGAAAGGAACAGAGACAATACACAGAAACAGTAATTTTACAGGTAATACAATGGCACTAAATTCCTATCTTTCAATAGTTACTAAATGCTCCAATCCAAAGACACAGTGTATCAGATTGGATAAAAAAGCAAGACCCATTGATACGCTGTCTACAAAAGACTCATTTTAAACCCAAAGACACCTCCAGACTGAAAGTGAGGGGGTGGAGAACCATTTATCATGCTAATGGACCTCAAAAGAAAGCTGGGGTAGCAATCCTCATATCAGACAAATTAGATTTTAAACCAAAGACTGTAGTAAGGGATGAAGAGGGACACTATATAAAAAGGCCTATATAACAAGAAGATCTAACAATTATAAATATTTATGCTCCTAACTTGGGAGCAGCCAATTATATAAACCAATTAATAACAAAATTAAAGAAACACATTGATAAGAATACAATAATAGTAGGGGAATTTAACACCCCCCCCCCCACACACACAGCAATAGACAGATCATCTAAGCAGAATATCCACAAGGAAACAAAGGCTTTGAATGACACACTGGACCAGATGGACTTCATAGATATATGCAGAGCATTCCATCCTAAAGCAACAGAATACACATTCTTCCTGAGTGCACATGGGACATTCTCCAGAATAGATCATATATTGGGTCACAAATCAGGTCTCAACTGGTACCAAAAGACTGGGATTATTCCCTATATATTTTCAGACCACAGTGCTTTGAAACTTGAACTCAGTCACAAGAGGAAATTTGGAAGAATGCAAATATTTGGAGGTTAAAGAGCATCCTACTAAAGAATGAATGGGTCAACTAGGAAATGAAAGAGGAAATAAAAATATTCAGGGAAATAAATGAAAAGGAAAACACAACTGTTCAAAACCTTTGGTGGTCCTGAGAGGGAAGTACAGACCAATATAAGCCTTTCTCAAGAAACTAGAAAAGTCTCAAATACATAAGCTAACCTTACACCCAAAAGAGCTAGAGAAAGACCATCAAATAAAGCTTAAACCCAGCAGAAGAGAATAAAGATTTGAGCAGAAATCAATGAAATAGAAGCCAAAGGAACAGAACAGATCAACAAAACTAGAAGCTGGTTCTTTGATAGAATTATTAAGATTGATAAACCCTTAGCCAGATGTATCAAAAAGAAAAGAGAAAGGACCCAAATTGATAAAATCATGAATGAAAATGAAGAGATCACAACCAACACCCAAGGAAATACAAACAATTTTAAGAACATATTATGAGGGGGCACCTGGGTGGCTCAGTCAGTTAAGTATATGCCTTCAGCCCAGGTCATGATCCTGGGGTCCTGGGATCGAGTCCCGCATTGGGCTTCCTGCTTAGTGGGGAGTCTGCTTCTCCCTCTCCCTGTGATACTTTCTCTCTGCCCTCTCTCTGTCTCTCTGTCAAATAAATATTTTTTTTTTAAAAGGAACATATTATTAGCAACTACATGCCAACAAATCAGGCAATCTGGAAGAAATAGATGCATTCCTAGAGATGTATAAACTACCAAAACTGAAACAGGAAGAAATAGAAAACCTGAACAGACCCATAACCAGCAAGAAAATTGAAGCAGTAATAAAAAATCTCCCAACAAACAAGAGTCGAGGATTCCCAGGGGAATTCTACCAAATATTTAAAGAAGAATTAATACCTATTCTTCTGAAGTGGTTTCAAAAAATAGAAAATGGAAGGAAAACTTCCAAACCCTTTCTATGAGGCCTACATAGAAAGATCTCAAAACCAGACAAAGACCCCAACAAAAAGGAGAATTATGGACTAATATCCCTGAGGAAAATGGATGCAAAAATTCTCACCAAGACACTAACCAATAGGAACCAAGAGTACATTGAAAGGATTATTCACCATGACCAAGTGGGATTCATTCCTGGGCTGCAAGGTTTTTCGATATCCACAAATCAATCAGTGTGATACATCACATTAATAAAAGAAAGGACAAAAACCATATGATCCTCTCAATCGTTGCAGACAAAATACAGCATCCTTTCTTGATTTAAACTATTCACAG